>NC_091132.1:176626654-176946154 GCF_040183065.1 Periplaneta americana | reverse complement strand
ACTGGATTATGCCAGTCCTGCGATGTTTATTCTTTTAGACAGGTGAAGATTTTTTATCAAATATTTGCGAAATAGCTCTTTCGTTTTATAAACTGGACGACAAATTGCTTCAAGGCAGGATGCCCTCAAAATTCACTCCTTAATTCACTTTCAGTGTCAGCTCCTATATTCAAAGCCATGTTGAAATATGCGTGGTATGCATCAAAATTAATAAACGAACGAGAAGTGTTTGTGAATGTGAAGGATATCTGTTTCGTGTGACTGGACAACCTTCTTTCATTTGCTGTGCATGGTGCAGGAAATATGTATGTTTTGTGTTTTTATGACATTTATAATAACAAATCATGTACAAAATGAAGTGGAATAGAAACAGAGCAGACACCAGTGATCTGCCTACGTGAGCAATAATTCCTTGTTTATCCTTTACAACACAATGTTAGTTAATTAGTAATTTGTTTAAAACATGATGAAGCGTTCAATACATTGAGAAATATGATATACGTAAATAGATTATTGTGATCACACTATTAATCGTTATTAAAAGAAGAAAAATATAGGTCCAGTTAAGATTCAAAATTAGGTTACCTGGATAACCACTCATCACCCAACCACATGAGGTACGCTTTCACAGAGTCTAACGCTTCCCTATTAGGCACCTAACAGAAGTACGTCACAAACAATAGCCAATATTTCCAAAACGAGGGGTCATTGCCCACCCATACCAGGTATGACTTTGAACAGTACGTCTTGTACTTTCATCTCACACAATCTTATTCCATTCGGTGATATACAGAGCGTGTCCTCTCCTTGTAAGCTAAGCTGTGTGCACACATTACGCAGTTCATAGCTCTCGCTGTAGTGAGTTACGGATCTTATGGACCTAATTTGTAAATTAGTGAAGTAGGGACCCAATATCTGACATACATTTTATCGTCGACATACCGCATTTGAATTTCTTGTTTTCTGTATGGAGGTGTCCACACCTGTGGAGTAACGGTGAGCGCGTCTGGCTGCGAAACAAGGTGGCCCGGGTTCGAATCCCTGTTGGCGCAAGTTACCTGGTTGAGGCTTTTTCCGGGGTTTTCCCTCAACCAAATACGAGCAAATGCTGGGTAACTTTCGGTGCTGGACCCCGGATTCATTTCACCGGCTTATCACCTTCATATCATTCAGACGCTAAATAACCTAGATGTTGATACAGCGTCGTAAAATAACCCAATAAAACAAAAAAAAATGTATGGTGGTATGCATCGTTCCTTAAACCTATTCGGGAACATTATCACTTCCCATCGACATCGCCTTCTCACCTGTACGTAATAGTAATATACGTTACAAGAACGGTATGTTGACGTTTTCATGGTCGAGGAAAAGATTGAAAAAGCGAAACGTAGTTGAGCTTTTTTACTTTCCGAGAACATGAAAACAAACATACCGTTCGTGTATCATACATTAATTTGTGCGAAGATCGTTTATTACATACCTGAAAGACGAATTTCTAATAAGTTGCAATGTACTCTCTATGATTGTTTCTGTTTAATGACGGCAACTTCGGAACACCAAAATAATTTCCTTCAACACTGTTGCTATAAAATAGTTTGTGTTTACTATACTCCAGCAGGCCGTGATATACGTGTCTTTTTTTTCCCCCCTGTCTATAAATGCGAACTTAAAACAAACGTAAGGTTATGTAATGATTTATTTTTCATTTTAATATTTTAACAATATTATTTATACAACATATTGCAGTAATAACATCGGCATCTGGAATCTTGTTGATTTTTTCACGCCTTCCTTAATGTTATGTGTATCAGGAATGCAATAATTTTCGTGGAATAGTAGACTTTACTTAATTTTTGCAAATATTTAAAGACAATAATTAACATTGCAATTTAGGTGAAATTGCAGTGGTAAGTTTCCAATTTATAATTATTACTAAGTTAAACGTCTCTAAAAAATAATATGTTCAAAGCCTAAAGCAGTAAAATGTATGTGACGCAAAAGCGGTAAGAAGAGGGAAATTGTTATGTGTGTTACGTTGGGAATACTGAATGTGGTATTTCACACTTATCGCGTATTGGTTCTGTGCGGAAAACAAGCAAATACGCACGATCTCGCACAAACATAAATGCCTTTTAAGATTAGACAGAGTTCCGGAACTCTTACCACAGAGATTGCACTTGTATGGCTTCTCGCCTGCATGTACGCGCAAATGTATTTTTAGTGACGTTGATACAACGAAGGATTTTCCACAAACATGGCATACGGACGGCTTCTCCCCCGTGTGTGAGAGAACATGGCGTTTAGACTTTCCAAATAAGAATAACGTTTACCACAAACATAACAACTGAACGTTTTATCGACGGCGTGTGTGCGTGAACATGCCTTTTGAGAAGGACGGAATTCGAATAGTATTTTCCACACACATTACAACTGCATCGCTTTTCAACGGCTTCCGTGCATTTATGCCCTCTCAGACTTTGCGAAAAAGATAAGCTTTTTAAACAAATATTGCAATTGAATGGCTTCTCGCCGGTATGTCTCCTTGTATGCTCTTTGAGATATCCCGAATCGTAAAATTTTTTTCCACATAGAACGCAACTGATTGGCCTCTGGCCCGTGTGCACGTTCGTATGTCTTCTCAGATTCTCCACTAGCGAGAAGTGTTTTCCACAGACATCGCAAATGAAAGGCCTTTCGCCAGTGTGAACACTTGTGTGCCTTTTGAGCTGCACTGGTCCTGAGAAACACTTTCCACAATCATCGCATCTGTGCAGCTGCTTGTCAGCAGGCTGCTGCTCATCTTGCGCGATATTGTCGCAGCAACCCGGCACTAGATTCTCACCAATAACTGCAATGCTGTGCATAAGACGAGGTTTTAATATAAGCTATCTATTCTATACCAATAATAAATCTGTAACCGAAATTTTTCTGATAATTTACGCTTTACCAAAAATAATTGCACCTAACACGTGTAATAAACCATCCTGAAACCGAAAATCGCTTTTTTGGAATTTTTGTTTGTCTATCTGTCTGTCTGGATGTTTGTTACCTTTTCACGTGATAATGGCTGAACGGATTTCGATGAAAATTCATATATAAATTAAGTACGTTGTAGCTTAGATTTTAGGCTATATGGCAATCAAAGAACTTTATTTAAAAGGGGGGTTATAAGTGGGGCTGAATTAAATAAATCGAAATATCTCGCTTATTATTGATTTTTGTGAAAAATGTTACATCACAAAAGTTTCTTTAAAAATGATTTCCGATAAGTTTTATTCCATGCAAAATTTTGATAGGACTGATATATAAGGATATACAAGACTTTTAAAATTACAATGCAACACATTTTCACCAACGCCTCAGATTATAGCGTTGTTGTTCATACAGTAACTCTATCAAAAAAGCAGAAACATACCTTCAACATAATACGTAACAAAACACATCATTACCCATTAAATATGTGCCAATCAGCCTAAATTCAGTAAACTACAAATCCTGTAAATACGAAGTGAAATAAACCTGTTTATAACTAATTTATTACAAAATAAGTAATATTAATAAATAAACCTTGAAAACCAACAAGGTGAGTGTATGCACGTACAAATTATACTACAGCAGACATTCCCAATCTTCAACGAAACTGCAACATTTATGAGATCGCAAAACAGCTGTTTACAATGAACTTGAAAATCAACGGCATATCTTTATTGATATAGCAGGCGAGACCAACAATTTGGCCAAAGGAGTTCGAGATCCTATGCTGAATTCTGCTTCTTATGGCTGAGGGAATATCACGGAAAAAGCCCAACCAGGATTTGAACCAGGATCCGTTCATTGCGCTGTCCATCACCCCACGGTGTAGAGTGCAATGCAGTGAACTGAGTACTCTAAATTCCTGCAAATTGTAACCGTTTTGTTCCGTTTTACATTTGCACAGTCAGCTACGTCGACTACTTCTAGATATTTAATCATTTTTCTTAATCACTAATATATACTGCTTCAATTTTTTATTTGCCTCTTCTTTCTGCATTTGTTTCTTGTATATCTCTATTTGTATTCTTGAGATGTAGTGGTAGAGAAGGCCTGATGGCAAATCCGCCAGATTAAATAAATCAAAAAGTAAATGAAGGAATGAATAAATAAATAGATAAATTAGTGAATAAATGAATAAATAAATAGATAAATTAGTGAATAAATGAATAAATAAATAAGTAAATAATTAAAACGAAGAAATAACTAAGTAAACAAAAATTAGTTGTTAAATAATTAATAAACACATAAATAAGTAAATAAATAAACAAAATAACGCGCTAGAACATGAAATGCTTAAACAAGACAGAAGTCCTGTTACATGTATCACTGCATGAAGTAAAGAACGAGCAGCAACACATCTTGGTATACTATTTATGTATTAGTAAGCAAACTGAATTCTAATAAATATTATTCAATTTCTATTTGTCAGTATTTAATACTCGTCAAGATACAAAATAATGGGCCTAATCTCCTTTTCTAATATAAATGTAAGGAATAATAATATCTTAGAGATAGAAGATGTGAAAACGTTCGCATCTTTTATTGTATCGGTATTTCAACGTACTCACGCGCCTGGGTATTGTCGTGCCGACGTCATCAACAATGGCCGACAGAAACGACAAGACGGATCGTTTCCATGGAAACACTGTGGTTTGCTTTTCTCGGAAGAATAGTTCGGTATGTTCGGAATGCGAACTGCGTTTCATTTGCTGAAGAAGGGAGGCTATCCCTTCTCGGGGGCAGCTGCATTTGCTGGGGGCTCTCGTACGGGAGCCTTCCAGACGGCGGGAAGACCTGCGTATGCGGTTGGACCGCGGAAGGAAGGACCTGCGGGTGCGGAAGGCGGACCCCGATTTTCGTTCGGTAAGCCCGATTTCGTCAAAATTGTGGGGATCGTTGGGGCGATAGGGTTGGGGGGCTACTACCTCTGGAGTAGTGGCAGTCCAGGGGACACGAGGGGTGCCTCCACGCCCCCTGAGCCTGTCCCTCCGCCTTCATCGCCTCAGCCTTCCCCAACACACCCCCGGTACTGTACTAAATTCAAATACTTTTATGCTCCCCCCTGCACTGAAATACACCCACAACAAGTGAGACGACGATCACGCCGCTCACGCCGCACACACCCACCGCCATCTTCGCCACCTACACCAGTACCGCCACTACCCCCGCCTCCCCCCCATGGTATTCTCAGGGGTACTGAGAAAGACCAGGGGGCCGACCGTCCGTGCCCGAGGGTCACGTTTGACCTTCCTCCTGAGGAACCTCAGGGGGAAGCGATGGCGGGACCTTCTACAGCGGGCGGCCTAGGCACTGACACTACCCCCCCACACAATACAGACGACAGTCCTCCCCAGTCAAGTCGGCAGGATGAGTCCAGTACGGACAGTGAGGACTCTGACTCAGGCAGGATGTCGGAGGAACAGAGACCCTTTGAACCCTTTCGACTTTGGAAACCTATCCCGGCTGAGGAAGCTTTGGAAAGATTTTTGGACTCGGTTAGAAAACAATCTGGACGGAAGTAGGGGAACACTTCCGCGGCTGCGGTCCTGGATCCAAATTCTGGTCGACCTGGTTGGCGAGTTGGTATAGCGCTGGCCTTCTCTGCCCAAGTTTGCGGGTTCGATCCCGGGCCAGGTCGATGGCATTTAAGTGTGCTTAAATGCGACAGCCTCATGTCAGTAGATTTACTGGCATGTAAAAGAACTCCTGCGGGACAAAATTCCGGCACACCGGCGACGCTGATATAACCTCTGCAGTTGCGAGCGTCGTTAAATAAAAAACATAACATTTTATACAGTCGACCTGGTTGGCGAGTTGGTATAGCGCTGGCCTTCTCTGCCCAAGGTTGCGGATTAGATCCCGGGCCAGGTCGATGGCATTTAAGTGTGCTTAAATGCGACAGGCTCATTTCAGTAGATTTACTGGCATGTAAAAGAACTCCTGCGGGACAAAATTCCGGCACACCGGCGACGCTGATATCCCGTGCTTTTGCGAGCGTCGTTAAATAAAAAAACATAACATTTAGGCCTATATATAGTCGACCTGGTGGCGAGTTGGTATAGCGCTGGCCTTCTACGCCCAAGGTTGCGGGTTCGATCCCCGGCCAGGTCGATGGCATTTAAGTGTGCTTAAATGCGACAGGCTCATGTCAGTAGATTTACTGGCATGTAAAAGAACTCCTGCGGGACAAAATTCCGGCACACCGGCGACGCTGATATAACCCCTGCTTTTGCGAGCGTCGTTAAATAAAACCAAATTTTCTAAAACAAAAAAAAATAATAAATAAATAAAAAATATAAAAAAAATTAAAAAATTGCAAACCACAAAAATTTAATGCACTGCCCAATGGTAGGGAGGTTGGGAAGGGCAGGGCGGAACTCGACATGCAGCCACCTCCACGTGGTGAGTTCTGGGTTGTTTCAGTTCATACGGAATGAAACAAGCGAAGAGCTGCATCTCAACTGTGAAAGGTGGTACAAAAATTCATACAGGGTGGAAGATGTTCGATAACAGTAAGTTCACGCACTAAATGTTTAAGATTAAATAACAGAAGCTTCCTTCTCCATTTGCTTATTTTTATTTAGTAAGAAATCGATTTTGTTTCTAGGAAAGGTCGCTATATCGCAGTGAATTCAGTAGCAGTTGCCAACAGACGGCAACACTCTTCCCTGCAGCACAGATGACAGTCACGAGGAGATCGCCCTCACACCCTGTACTCGCCGTGCTCTGGCTTAAGATGAATGTAACAAAAACATTATCGTCGTTGTTCCTACAATATATCCTATGTGCAAAATATAATTTTTTTCAGTAGGAAGAATAAACACATTTATTAGTGGGATTGTGTTCATTTATTTACTCTACAAATTAAATAACATCTCTGTGCAGTCAGACTACATAATTGATAACAATAATCTACGCTTAATAAGCCAGCGTCTCACAACTACAAAAATATATGCTTAATATTCACATAGGAGATTACATGTTCCTCTACTTCACATGGGAGGAATTGCATTGCATAGGCTACAATATAACAAGCGGTAGTAATGATTATACAGTTACAATGAGACTGAAAAATTGAATTTAATTAAACAATTTAAATTTTTCAAAGTGTAACATTTTTTTATATGTATTAAGAGTCATAAAGAGAACAGCACTCGACCGACTGCGCCATCCACACCGACAACATCACTTTGCTTATCCCCTCTTCTACTTTGTGTGTCCTCATTTTCATAGCTCTCCGTATATAAATATTAGAGATATTTATATTTAGTCGGTACTATTCTAATACACATTTCTATTGTGACGAGAAACGACCAGTAGATTTTATCCAGTGTCCTCTCATTCAATGTAAGCTTGTTCTGCTTTAAAACTCCTAGTTGAGAAATTAAAATCTGTAGTTTGAAGTGATCCCCATTCGAGGTAGGGGGCAGAAAGACTGGAAAATAGTCTCTAATGTCGGCTTTAGGCATAGTAATGGGCATGTAGCACGTATGGGGAATCCAGAAATGCATATAGAGTGTTAGTGGGAGGGCGCAGAGAAAAAGACATTCGGGAATGCCGAAACGTAGATGGAAGGATAATATTAAAATGGTTTTGAGGGAGGTGGAATATAACAGAGACTGGATTAATCTCGCACAGGAGAGGGACAGATAGCGGGCTTATTTGAGGGCGACAATGAACCTCCGGGTTCCTTAGAAGCCGTAAGTAAGTATATAGGTGTTGTTACATGTTTGATCATTGAATGAGCAGGCAGTACAAGCATCTGACAAAGACAGTACGCACATTTACCCTACATTTCCTACTTTGTTTTTATTGCTAAACAAAATTTTGGCTATAAGTAAACTTAAGGTGAATTCAATGTTGCGACTGGAGTATCTACAATTTAGCCATTCATTGCAAAGTATCGGCTCAAGTAGGTAATCTAAAAACCTGGTGTTATTTTTCACAGCAAAGACATGCTACAACGTCAATAATTTTGTATGTATGTATGTATTTTCAAATTGTACCGGTATTAAAAACTAATTTTACATAATTCGCATACACAAATCTCTCTGTTGTTTATAAAATGAAATTAAAAATTGTAATACCAGGATCAAATTCTAGCGAGGAATAGATATACAAAAACATAGAAAAGTCACAATATACATACTTTGTAGACTAACATTTAAACACCATTATAAGATATTTAACAAGTAGGATACATAAAGATGATTATTATAAAGTTGATAAGAATAATATATGTTATAATTTGAGATAACTTATATAATAATTTCAGAATGAAGAAAAGATTATGTTGAGAATGAAGTTGGATTATTATTATTATTATTATTATTATTATTATTATTATTATTATTATTAGCTCAGTTGGTAGAGCAGCTGGCTACGGAGTGAAAGGTCTGGGGTTCGATCCCAGGTGGTGACAGGATATCTTTCGTTGCCAAACTTTCAGAACGGCCCCGACGTTCACTCAGCCTCCTATAAAATTGAGTACCGGGTCTTTCCCGGGGGTAAAAGGCGGTCAGAGCGTGGTGCCGACCACACCACCTCATTCTAGTGCCGAGGTCATGGAAAGCATGCGGCTCTACCTCCATGCCCCCCAATTGCCTTCATGGCATGTTACGGGGATACCTTTACCTTTATTATTATTATTATTATTATTATTATTATTATTATTATTATTATTATTATTATTATTATTATTATTATTATCATTATTATTATTATTATTATTATTATTATTACTACTATTATTATTTTCATTAGCAGCAAATCATATAGATATATTAACGAAAATGTAACATTGACAGAAATGATATAATGTACTAGAGAACAAATAAAATTGTTTTAAAATACATGATACATAATATAAACTAGGGAACTCTGTCCTATGACTATGTGAATCTGGAATCGGAAATTTGATTAATACAAGAACGCAATTCTAGCTGAAGTTTTATTATCGAATTATATAGACATGGGCATTATTTGCACTACAGGTATGTACTGTTGTCAAAAGAAAAAGTGGCCGCTCTCCAGAAGCAAAGTTCCCTTCGGGTATCTTCGCTACAATTCGGAGACAGGCGATGTTACAAGTTGCTGTACCACGTTACCTGATATCTACAGTTATAATTCATGTAATCTTTGAGTTGCCTACTTAATAGCGTAATGGTAGCGTTCCTGCCTCTTATCCGTGAGGTCCTGCGTTCGAATACAACCAAGTGCTTTTTGTGTTCTTTTTTGTATTGTTTTTAAGACAGAGATACAAAATATACTTAATTGATCCTTTCTCTTTTATGATTATTTTAGTAATTAACATCAGGTTCATGAATGTGTTATGTCATGAGTTTATCATTATTTATTATGACATTATGGCTGCAAATGTGACGTCACACAGGGAGGTCTGAGCTGGCAATCGAGCACAGCAGTCGCTTTAAACTTAGTTATGGTGACAAAGATTGCGCGAATTTTTTTAATCTACGCGAAAGAAATATGCAATAGAATGCCGGGCTGTGTTATGTATGGCTACAACAGCCACTCGAAGATAACGAAATGAACCAACATAAGATACTACGGATTTCCGAAGGACAAGGACGTAGCGACTAGCGAGCTCGTGGATCACTGTCCAAGGGCGGACAAGTTCAATTTATAAGACGCTAAATTACGAAGCATTTACAAATATATTAAATATTATTGATGTGGAAATAATAATAATATTAGTAATAATAATAATAATAATAATAATTATTATTATTATTATTATTATTATTATTATTATTATTATAATTATTATTATTATTATTATTTTATTTTTTTGTGCTTGTCCATTAATTTATTTTCACATTCAGTGCACAGAGTCCGTATAGGTCAGTTTCTATCTGATGCTTTTCCAATTCACTGCGGGCTAAAACAGGGAGATGCACCATCACCTTTACTGTTTAACTTCGCTTTAGAATATGCCATTAGGAAAGTTCAGGATTACAGTCAGGGTTTGGAATTGAACGGGTTACATCAGCTTCTTGTCTATGGGGATGACGTGAATATGTTAGGAGAAAATCCACAAACGATTAGGGAAAACACGGAAATTTTACTTGAAGCAAGTAAAGCGATCGGTTTAGAAGTAAATCCCGAAAAGACAGTGTATATGATTATGTCTCGTGACCAGAATATTGTACGAAATGGAAATATACAAATTGGAGATTTATCCTTCGAAGGGGTGGAAAAATTCAAATATCTTGGAGCAACAGTAACAAATATAAATGTCACTCGGGAGGATTTTAAACGCAGAATAAATATGGGAAATGTGTGTTATTATTCGGTTGAGAAGCTTTTATCATCTAGTCTGCTGTCAAAAAATCTGAAAGTTAGAATTTATAAAACAGTTATATTACCGGTTGTTCTGTATGGTTGTGAAACTTGGACTCTCACTCTGACAGAGGAACATAGGTTAAGGGTGTTTGAGAATAAGGTGCTTAGGAAAATATTTGGGGCTAAGCGGCATGAAGTGACAGGAGAATGAAGAACGTTACAGATCGCAGAACTGCACGCATTGTATTCTTCACCTGACATAATTAGGAACATATATCCAGACTTTTGAGATGGGCAGGACATGTAGCACGTATGGGCGAATCCAGAAATGAATATAGAGTATAAGTTGGGAGATCGGAGGGAAAAAGACCTTTGGGGAGACCGAGACGTAGATGGAAGGATAATATTAAAATGGATTTGAGGGAGGTGGGATATGATGATAGAGACTGGCTTAATCTTGCACAGGATAGGGACCGATGGCGGGCTTATGTGAGGGCGACAATGAACCATCGGGTTCCTTAAAAGCCAGTAAGTAAGTAAGTAAGTAAGTAAGTAAGTAAGTAAGTAAGTAAGTAAGTAAGTAAATAAGTACGTAAGTATGTGCACACAGTTATTGCTGTATCGTCAGCATATTATCATTGTTCATAATTATAATGTCCCGTAACAAATATTTATTTTCATCAACGATGCCTTCCAGTAACATAATCAAGATCAGAACCGCCTCAATGTAATGCTTTACTGAAGGCAAGGCTGGATATTGGTCCCAGCGTGACGTCATCTGTGCAAGTGAGAGGGGACGATAGCTGCGCACCGCCTCGCCAGTATTCTTCCATCTTGGGACATACATAAGTGTTCTGCCCATGGGCAGGTCTTTCAATGCAAACCCAACATTCTCCAATCTTTTCTATTTTCTGCCTTCCTCTTAGTCTCCGCACATATTCCACATATCTTAATGTCTTCTATTGTTTGATATCTTCTTCTGCCCCGAACTCTTCTCCCGTTCACCATTCCTTCCAGTGCATCCCTCAGTAGGCAGTTTCTTCTCAACCAGTGACCCAACCAATTCCTTTTTCTCTTTCTAATCAGTTTGACCATCATTCTTTCTTCATCCACTTTTTCCAACACAGCTGCATTTCTTATTCTGTCTGTTCACCACACGTTTCATTTTTCTCCACATCCACATTTCAAATGCTTCTATTCGTTTCTCTTCATTTCATCGTAATGTCCACGTTTTTTCCTCACACAGTGCCACACTCCACACAAAACACTTCACTAGTCTATTCCTTAGTTCATTTTCCAGAGGTCCCCGGAAGTTCCTCCTTTTTCTGTTAAAAGCATCCATTGCTCATCTTTGCGATTTTTCTTGGGAAAGATAAATGCGCTAAATTCCCATTGCTTTCCGCACACCACTGTCTCTTTCGAATCCTAACAGATCCCAGGGCGGTGAGAGAGTGGCGGTGAGAGAGTGGATTTGACTAATTGGGCCCTCCGGACTTAACCGAAATTTACCGCAAGGGTTAAATATTAGTTCTATCAAGAAATTTGACCTGATCAGAACCGGGAAATCCCAATTAGCCTTTGCCCCCCGCATCCTGGACGAACTTGTACAAATCGTCGGAAAATCTTGGAGGGGGATTGGGCCACTTTTTCTGCAAATGTTTCTTTACTTGTGCCCTCGTAGTTCAGGCGGAAAAACGTCGGCATTTACATGTAAACGTCTGAGTTTCAATTCCTCGTCACTGCTTTTCATGTTATTGTGTTTGAAGATAGTATAATATAATGATATAAAAAGAAAAAAAAATAACACCAGTATTATGCAACTGTATTGTTCCAAACCTAATATTATATTTATATTATTTATGACGCTTAAGAACGATAACAGAATATGAATGATGACTATCGCTAACAACGATAACAGAATATTAATAACTTCAATATTATTTATACAGGATCACTAAATAACGATGACAATAAAAGTGGTAAATATCGGTTTGTTTAATTAATGTAAGATATTATATAATATATAATTAATTATTTAAGGCGGTCTTGGATCTGTGTGGAGGACGGTTGAACTTCATTAGTAGAAGGAAGGGGTGGGAGTGAAGTATATTCGAAAACTCAGGTGCAATAAAAATTGAAGTAAAAATAAAATGATGTCCCAGTAGTAAACCATTCGATGTGTAGATTTACGGTTCATTTAAAGTAACAATTTTATTTCATGGGTTTGAGCTACAAAATTAATTAGGTTTTCATCACAGACATTTCATTTAAGAATATTTATATATTTGGTTAATACTAAAAATATTAAATTCGGAATGGATCAAGTTTGTTGAAACGAATTGAGTGAATCACAAAATTTATCAGGATCACGCGTAACTTATTCCTGAGTTCGTTGTGCGCAATAAAGTGGCTTGTATTCAGAGTGTTAAGAATCTATTTCTCTTTAGAGAGCAGATCGCTGTGAATCAAACCGTAACCCTTCTCCACCTACGCTACTTATGAAATTTATGCCCAACCAACATCTACATAAGCGATTCACATATTTCCCGGTAGGTGAATGGAATCAGGACGCGAAGTCTAAAAACAAATTTGCTGTTGAATTTGTTGTTCGCACTAAGAAGAAACTATCAGGTAGAAAAATAATACAATGTAAAGTAATGACAAAGATTATTCTCTCACTCTCCTATACATAGCAATATAGCTGTAAGAGAAATAGGCCTACAACTAGCATCGGTCTGTATTTTTCAGAGCGTGTCGGTAATTTGCTGGATTGTCTATTTGATATTGCTTTTATTTATGTTTACTTAATTATTAGTCTTCTTAATTTATTAATACTTAAATTGCAACAGCGAAATAAATATAATCCTATGAAGAACACATCTATGCAGCGAATATTGAAAATGTGTAGTTGCTCTATTTCATTTCGAAAATTGTTTCCATAGTAACATCACAACAATGCGTTTAGGTTACAATGATAAGCAGTGTTAATGCTCAGTTTGTTGTCTATTTAGCTATAGTAAGCAAGTCGTACACTAAGGTATAAAAAGAGAGGTTACTTGAAGGAAAAACTGGATGAGGTAGAAACAAATAGTAAGAATAAAAACATTCGAGATTTATATAAGGGTATAAAGGAATTTAAGAACGGATATCAGCCAAGGGTAAACGTGATCAAGGATGAGAATGGTGACTTGCTTGCAGACTCTCCATCAATCCTAAACAGATGGAAAAACTACTTTGCGCAACTACTAAATGTACAAAGGCCAAATAGAAATGATCGGGACGAAATTGAAATACAAAGTGCTGAGCCATTTATACCCGAACCCACGCTTTCAGAAGTCGAAATTGCGATAGAAAATCTGAAAAAGTACAAGTCTCCAGGTATCGATTTAATTCCAGTAGAATTAATACAAGAGGGTGGAAGTGCATTATATAGCGAAATTTATAGACTTTGTACTTGCTATTTGGGAAAAGGAAATTATACCACAATGGAAGGAGTCCATTATTGTACCTATTTTTAAAAAGGAAAACAAAACCAACAGTGGTAACTTTCGAGGAATATCACATTTGTTGACGTCGTACAAAATTTTGTGCAATATTCTTTTGAGAAGATTAACTCCGTACGTAGATGAAATTATTGGGGATCATCAGTGTGGTTTTCGGCGTAATAGATCGACTATTGATCAGATTTTTTGTATTCGACAGATAATAGAGAAAAAATGGGAGTATAAGGGTACAGTACATCAGTTATTCATAGATTTCAAAAAGGCATATGACTCGGTTATGAGGGAAGTATTATATGATATTCTTATTGAATTTGGTATTCCCAAGAAACTAGTTCGATTAATTAAAATGTGTCTCAGTGAAACATACAGCAGAATCCGTACAGGTCAGTTTCTATCTGATGCTTTTCCAATTCACTGTGGGCTAAACCAGGGAGATGCACTATCACCTTTACTTTTTAACTTCGCTTTAGAATATGCCATTAGGAAAGTTCAGGATTACAGGCAGGGTTTGGAATTGAACGGGTTACATCAGCTGCTTGTCTATGCGGATGACGTGAATATGTTAGGAGAAAATACACAAACGATTAGGGAAAACAAGGAAAATTTACTTGAAGCAAGTAAAGCGATCGGTTTGGAAGTAAATCCAGAAAAGACTATGTATATGATTATGTCTCGTGATCAGAATATTGTACGAAATAGAAATATAACAATTGGAGATTTATCCTTCGAAGAGGTGGAAAAATTCAAATATCTTGGAGCAACAGTAACTAATATAAATGACACTCGGGAGGAAATTAAACGCAGAATAAATATGGGAAATGCGTGTTATTATTCGGTTGAGAAACTTTTATCATCTAGTCTGCTGTCAAAAATCTGAAAGTTAGAATTTATAAAACAGTTATATTACCGGTTCTTCTGTATGGTTGTGAAACTTGGACTCTCACTTTGAGAGAGGAACATAGATTAAGGGTGTTTGAGAATAAGGTGCTTAGGAAAATATTTGGGGCTAAGCAGGATGAAGTTACAGGACAATGGAGAAAGTTACACAACGCAGAACTGCACGCATTGTATTCTTCACCTGACATAATTAGGAACATTAAATCCAGACGTTTGAGATGGGCAGGGCATGTAGCAGGTATGGGCGAATCCAGAAATGCATATAGAGTGTTAGTTGGGAGGCCGGAGGGAAAAAGACCTTTAGGGAGGCCGAGACGTAGATGGGAGGATAATATTAAAATGGATTTGAGGGAGGTGGGATATGATGATAGAGACTGGATTAATCTTGCACAAATAGGGAACGATGGCGGGCTTATGTGAGGGCGGCAATGAACCTTCGGGTTCCTTAAAAGCCATTTGTAAGTAAGTAAGTAAATAAGTAAGTATTGTAGTAACGTTAAAAAAAATAGTTGCATTGTTAGTGGAAGCATGGACACATGTCATCTGAATGATTTAGCAACTAGCTTCCATCCATTCTGAAAACTCGTGGATAAGAAATCCTTTCGAGTGTGGTGTAATGAAATTAAAAATTTTGTGTAAGGAGGAGCAAGATGAACTTGTTGATATTGCTTGTAATGGTTCAGTTAAAATATTTTTCATAGAATGTACATTTGATCACTTTAGGTCAATGTATTTTCTGAGTATAATAAAATAGGTGAAAATACATTGAAACACCCAGATCCATTTTGTAGCACATACTATATCTCTGTGAACAAACATTTTCAATATGTCGTTTCCTGAAAAACAAACATAGAAATTGGCTAGATGTTGAACCTGATTTAAGGCTAAAATTAGCAAATATTGAACTAGATGTGGAAAGAATTGTTCCAAACAAGAAAAGGTGTGATTTTTTCCATGACATCTAGATTCAATGCGTTTTTGGAGTTAATTTCTAATTCCAAGAGTATTGGTACGCAAAAACAGAAGTGAACAGTGTTTCTTTGTATATGCGAAAGTATTAGTAGCAGTAGGATGTCTGTTCTATGTGCTCGTCTCATATACCTTCAAGGAAATAACTCTGGTGTCACCAGATGGATTAGAATTAGATTAGTGCTGAAACTCCATAACTGGAGTCGAACCTGCAGTCTTCCAGCTTGCATCACAGCACTGAATGTCGATTGTAGTGCGTAGCTCACATGAAATTATTTATCATAATTACTTTTTACTTCGTTATTTAACGACAATGTATCAACTACTAGGTCATTTAGCGTCGATGGGATTGGTGATAGATGGTATTAAGCATGATGAAACCGAGGATTGGAAAATGATTACCTGACATTAATAATAATAATAATAATAATAATAATAATAATAATAATAATATTAATAGTAATAATAATAATAATAATGTTTTATTTTCGCCGGCAGAGTTAAGGCCATAAGGCCTTCTCTTCCACTCAACCAGCCTTAATCAATACAATACATATTTAAATTACAAATATTTACACTACACTCAAAAGGTTCTCCAGCTATATTCTTCTGTTAAGTTTTAAAGTTTTAAAGACTAGTAGACTAGATATTTATTTAAATTTAGATAAACGTATAAGGTAAAGTAGTAACATAATTTATGAGCTAATTTAATCCAATCAATTATAATTAATTTAAGATTTGAGTTAGCTAGTAAAATGATGAAAATTAATTTAATATAAGCTTACTAGAACTATGTTACAGGGAGAAAAATATATTTCCATAATGAAAATATTAATGTAATTGCCATCATAGGTTTTGTAAATCTATTTAGAGAAATTAATGGTAATAATAAGAATGGACAGATGTTAGTTTCATTATAGGTAACAAATATTAATCAGCAATTAATCTGTTAAGTAAGAATTTATGTAATTTTGACCTGAATGAAGTTATTGTCCAACAACCCCTTACATCACTCGGAAGCGAGTTCCAATTTCTAGCAACTGAAACTGTATAAGATGAAGAATATAAAGATGTCTTGTGGTGGGGTATAATGAGTAAATAGTTACGATGAGATCTTGTACTTAGCTGATGATATGCGGATAAATTTTGAAGACGAGAAGCCAAATAGATTGGGGTAGCGGTGCGCAGAAGTTGAAATAAGAGAACAAGAGAATGCAGGGCTCGTCGATCGCTTAGCCTTAGCCAAGACAGAGTTTGGAAAGACGGGGAAACATGATCATACTTACGAATATTACAAATATAACGGCCCCACGCATTATGCACACGTTGTAGCCTGCTGCTAAAAATTTCCATTCTCCTTACGGTTCGAGAAAACCTCGGAAAAAACACAACCAGGTAATCAGCGCAACAGGGACTCGAATCCACGCCCGAGCACAACTCCGGATCAGCAGCCAAACGCGCTTCTGGCCGAGCCACGCCTGTGGCTTCACAAATAAATTTGCAAGTGGTAGATTATAGTCCCTTCCTGAATCCGTAATAAATTGTCGCTATAGTTTCAAAGATAAAAAATTTTAAAACTGACATGCAGCCAACAGGCAATTAGAAAGCGAACATAGTGTGAACCGCTGCTTTCGTTAGCTTGCAAGTTTCGGCCAGTGTAAGCTGAACTCTGCCGCTAGGAGCGGAGATGAACACAAATCTCTGGCAACGTGGATATTGACATTATTTGACAGTTTTTATTTATTTGGTAGTTTCCTCACTGCTGCGGTTTTCTTCGATTAAAAGACAACAGATATAGTACACAATAATTTTCAAAAACAGTACAAATTTTGAAAGTAACTTCTATTAAGATTCTTTATATTCTTTCTGAAAAGTTCTCTGTCTGTTATATATTCTCCCGTAAGCACACGTGTCTGTATACTTCGTTGCACCTTGTACATAGCACCTTATTGCACACATTAAGGTAAGGAAAAAGTTTTTTAAAAGAGTATAGCAGCCATATTGCGAACACGTGATATTTTTATTCTTGCAGTCGGTCAACATTGTGTACACGTGAATGGAATAGCGAAAAGCAAATTCAAGTTTCTCTTTCTAAAAATGAGTCTTTTCACAAGTAAAAGAATGCACTAAATATCAATATTATTCTCCCATAAACCCTTCCTCTTAAAGCAGTGCGTGATGGCCAGCAGTCCTGAAGCAGCCCAACTGTACGTAGCATAAGACAACACGTCATGTAAGATCTGCCAGAAAGCGGACTTACATTGCAAATAGCCATTATCATATTACGTGGAATTCAGCCTTGGTTAAAATAATTTAAGAATGATAAAAATGGTTCTTAATTGGTTATTTTACGACGCTTTAACAACTGCTATGGTTATCTAGCGTCCGAATGAGATGAAGGTAATAATGCCAGCGAAACGAGTCCAGAGTCCAAAGCTGAGGGTTATCCAGCATTTTCCCTCCACAAGTTGAGGGAAAACCCCGGAAAATACCTCAACCAGATAACTTATCCCAACTAGGATTGAAGATCGGGCCCGCTCTGATAAATGTTGAACAATAGCCAAGGAGAATAACTATCTCTTTTTAACCAACAACGTACTACTTGAATAATTTCGAGGGGGAAAATGTTCCGGGCCTGGGTATCGATCCCGCGATCTCTGTTTGAACGTACCAGAGCTCTACCGACTGAGCTACTCAGGAACTCCACCTGACACCGTCTCAATTTTTCCACTTATATCCACACAACTCGAATGGGCTGACGAGACGCCAGAGACCCACATCGAATGCACACAACTCTGTGTGACTTGGAATTGTGGTTTTCTGTTCACGTACACAGTGACGTATATATTATGCACATATCGATGTGGGTCTCTGGCGCTTCGTCAGGCCACGCGAGCTGTGTGGCTATAAAGGGAAAAGTTGAGACGGTGTCGGGTGGAGTTCCCGGGTAGCTCAGTTGGCAGAGCGCTGGTACGTTCAACCAGAGGTCCCGGGATCGATACCCGGCCCCGGAACAATTTTTCCCTTGAAATTATTCAAATCTGCTTTACAGGGAGCCTTACCTAAAAGACTAAATTTACAAGAATACAATACATTTTCACCACCGCCTCAGATCATAGCGTTGTTGTTCCTGCAGTAACTCCTACGTGCAAAATATAAAATTTCTGAGTAGGAAGAAAAAAACACATTTATTCATTCCACGGCAATGGTACATAGGAGATCGTGAATTCCTACATTTTCGAAAGAAACAAATATAATTACATATCATTACATATGCTGTAACACTATTTAAGTCATTTGAAGGGTTCAGAACTATAATGGGCCAAGCGCCTTTACTGAAGACGAAAAAAAGAAGGATTAAAGTTAAGTTATTACCATAATTCAATGGAAACATCTAGCAAGTAATATAATGTTTACACATTAAAACTAAATTATATGTCAATCTTCATTAAACTATGGTTGCATGTAATAACAATTAAGAAACATGTTAGAGAATTGTCATGGCACCAATGATTCCTCTCAGGTCCAAAATGATCGCATTTTAATTTTTAAAAATACAATTTAAATTAAGTAACATATTAAACGATTTATCCTTCTATCAAACACTAATGTTCCCTGGATCAATCGTCCTATTTTAATTATGTAATTACTTTATATTTATTTCTAACGGGTGCAGCGGAGCGCACGGGTATGGCTAGTAAGTAATAAAAGATAAAATCAGGGATATTTAAACTACAACCTGTGCACAATGAGAATACAACGGCCTGAAAGCCTGTAACTTTTAAATTTCAAATTGTATAGCTATGATCCCGCAAAGACGAGAAACAGAACTTGATGTGGTAAAGTTGTAGTGCGCGCAATAGCCATAGTGGCGCTGCAAAACTAGACTTTTTCTACAAAGGAGATTCTAAACTTCCGTGCATAGGCTGTGTGGTATTATGCAGAAACAATATATATATATATATATATATATATATATATATATATAGTTCTAAAATCACAGCTCTATGATCGATATGTGATTGAAAACGATGGTTGTTTATGTGCGTATACGAGGTGTTTCGGTCTACATCTGTGGAGTAACGGTCAGCGCGTCTAGCCGCGAAATCAAGTGGCCCGGGTTCGATTCCTGGTAGGGGCAAGTTACCTGGTTCAGGTTCTTTCCGGGGTTTTCCCTCAACCCAATATGAGCAAATGCTGGGTAACTTTCGGTGCTGGACCCCGGACTCATTTCACCGGCATTATCACCTTCATCTCATTTAGACGCTAAATAACCTAAGCTGTTGATAAAGCGTCGTAAAATAACCTACTAAAATAAAATAAAAAACAGGTGTTTCAGACCACTCTTATCAGCCTTTTTTCTCGAAAACTGTGTTCATAAAAAATTTGATAACCGAAACTTATGTGAAGAATCGATTGTGGTAGTACCATTTACCGTAACAGACAGAAAGTAGGGGTACCTGTGGTCAACTTTGAAATTTCAAATAAGAACATGGGTCACTGAAGGTATCATTGACAACTACTTTTAAAAAGAAACAACTTTCTTTTCTAACTTTTATAGTTTACTCGCAAAGCAACAAAAGTGATTTCTTCTGAGAAACGCAGTATGTTGTTTATGTACCGTAGAAAAGGGTGAAGTCGATCAAAATTTTGCAATTTTTTATTGATATTGGGGTTATGCAATGGAGCGAAGTTCCTCAGAAAATACCATTTTGTCGTCATATCTTTCACTTATGAAGACACGTTACTATAACTGAACTACAATCTATAAAAGACTGTTTTTTTTTAATTTGACTTGTGATCGAAGTTACCTGCTTAAATAGGGTAAAGTCGATCACCATTGAATTTCTAATTTAAGTTCGATTTTAAAATATTGCGGAGTAAAGTCGATCACTGTTTATGTTTTTAAAAAACAAATTAAATGTATTACATATATTTTATTTGTTATAAAGGGTGTAAAAAACAATAATAAACTTCAATATAAGTTATGCCTATAGCATTATATTGCGTTTTTTTGTAGGTTATTTTACGACGCTTTATCAACATCTTCGGTTATTTAGCGTCTGAATGAGATGAAAGTGATAATCCTGGTGAAATGAATCCGGGGTCCAGCACCGAAAGTTACCCAGTATTTGCTTATTTGGGTTGAGGGAAAACCCCGGAAAAAACCTGAACCAGGTAACTTACCCCGACCGGGAATCGAACCCGGGCCACCTGGTTTCGCGGCCAGACGCGCTGACCGTTACTCCACTGGAGTTGACTATATAGTGTATCTTTTGTTACTGTGATCATACTATTCGATACAAATAGGCCTATAGGTCTCCACTGTACAATCATGACAATGATTGCCAACTTATAAAACATAACACATTTTAATACTTCACATACCAACAAACAAAGATTTAAGAATTCAAAGTTTACATTGAAATACCACCCTTCAATTTTAACCTAAAATGCAATTCAACATTGCTTAGGTTTATATCAGGTGTTACCTGAAATCTTCCCCTCCACATGTCACTTTAGAAACTACGTTGTCCCATAGTCAGGTACAGAGGGGTGTACAAAATATGTTCCTTTGGCAGTGCTTCTCTTACGCAAGAAATTCACCATAATTTCGTCTTCCTCTTTCCCCGCTATTCCATCAATATAAGCTATATTAAGACTCTGTTTATAAGTGTTAGTTGGAGGTATTTCGGTGAACAACTTATTATTCCTGCTGGTCCTATCTGCTTCGAGTAGGTCGATGGCATGATCGACTTAACCCTACAAAGGTACAAGTTTTCTTAAAATAATAAGTTTCAATACTAACATTTCGAACTGCAAAACTATTATTTCAGGATGCAATCTCAACGGAAAGTACTTACGTATACTTCCTGTCTCCTTTCACTGCTGACTATAATTTAGAGTTTGTAAGACTTTGTTTTCATTTAAGAGAAAAAGTTGAGAATAACAATTTTCACTTCAACGGTAATTACACAGTGTTCCCATTGTTGGCATTCGCAGGCTTTTTGTTGTCCCTCTCGCTTACATTTGCAATGTCAGGCAATGAAGTCAGCATAACAACATTTTAACAAGTAAATGAGAAAATATATAATTTTCAATAAAAATCGCAAATGATCGATTTTACACTCACTGAATGACTTTACCCACTTTTACGGCATGTACACTCTTCACAGTAAATGTTCAAAATGAACGCCACCCTGTGCTAATCAATGTTCTGATCACTTCCTAACTTCCGTGATTCCACTTCAGCGAAGCTGGGAGACCCACAAGCTTCTTTAATTCTTTGTTTTATGTCTTCTCTAGTTGTTTGACGCACCTGGTAGCACATGTCTTTAATTCTCTCCCGTAAGAAGTACGAAGTCAGGAGATCGGGCTGGCCAAGCTACTGGTCCTCCTCGTCCAATCCATCGTAAGGGAAATGACTACGTGAAAAGTGAGCTATACAGCCGTCCTGCTGAAGCCACATCCTCAACTGAAGCGCGAGAGGAACGTCAGGAAGCAACTGGTGCATGTTTCGGAGGAAGTGTGCGTTCTCCTCAAAAAAGTATGGTCCTATGACTCGTTATTGGAGGAGACCACACCATGTGTTGAGGCTCCACACGTGCTGGTAATCCACTTCGCGTAGCCAGTGTGGATTAACCGGAGATTAGTAATGGGCCTTGTAGAGATTCACCTGACCATTACTTTTGAAAGTTACCTCATCAGTCCACAGAATTCTGAGCTCGAAATCACAATCAGTGTTTAGAAACCAGTTGCAGAAATCAACACGAGTCTGGAAGTCTTGTCCCCCAAGTTCCTGATTGAGATGAATATGGTATGAATAAGGTTTTGTCTATCGGAATTGTAAACACTGTACGTATTATGGTGCTACCTTGAGTCAAATTGCAAGTCTTCTTGTGGGGGAGAATTAAAGACATGGTCTACCAGGTGCGTTCAACAACTAGAGACCAGGGAAAACAAAGAATTAGATAAGCCTGTGGGTCTCTCAGCTGTACTGAAGTGGAATCACGAATGTTAGGAGGTGATCAGAACATTGCTTAGCACAGATTGGCGTACATTTTGAACACTTACTATGAAAAGTGTACGTACATAAACAACATAGTCCGCACCTGTGGAGTAACGGTCAGCGCGTCTGGCCGCGAAACCAGGTGGCCCGGGTTCGATTCCCGGTCGGGGAATGTTACTTGGTTGAGGTTTTTTCCGGGGTTTTTCCTCAACCCAATATGAGCAAATGCTGGATAACTTTCGGTGCTGGACCCCGGACTCATTTCACCGGCATTATCACTTTCATCTTATTCAGACGCTAAATAACCAGAGATGTTGATACAGCGTCGTAAAATAACCCAATAAAATAAAAAATAAAAAAACAACACACAGTATTTCTCAAAAGATACCATTCTTGTTGCTTTGCGGGTAAGCAATAAAAGTTAGAAAAAAAAGTTTGAGTTAAAGTTGTTTCTTTTTGAAAGCAGTTTCCAATGGTACCTTCAATGACCCTTGGTCTCACTTGAAATTTCGAAGTTGAGCCCAGGTACCCCTAACTCCGGCTTATTATGGGAAATGGTACTATCTGTACCACCAATCGACTCTTCACATAGGTTTGAGTTATCAAAATTTATTATGAACAGCCAGTATCATATAGTTTTCGAGAAAAAAGGCTGATACGGGTGATCTGCAACACCGGAGGCCAGGCAACTGCAAGTAATTGTCGTCTCTGTCAACAAGGTCACTTCCGATCTTGTCAGATACAAATAAAATGTATACATCTGAATAATTTCAAGTTAGAAATATGGACGAGCATAAAAAGTCGTATGAAACTCACCTATAACGGTAATTAAGAAGCTCGTATGAAAATTATGAAACTCGCTTGTGCTCGTTTCATAAACATCCATACTCGCTTCTTAATTACTATCATTATAGGCTCGTTGCATAATGTACTATTATGAACAACTAGTATCATATAGTTTTCGAGAAAAAAAGGCTGATAAGGGTGGTCTGCAATACCTGGTATAAGAGGACTCCAGAGTCCAGCAACTGCAAGTCGGAAGATTGACTTGAAGACAACATAACTGAGATTTAACTAATTTTCTTCCCTGTCAACATGTTAACGTCGACAACTCCTTGATACTAAAGTTAAAATGCACTTACGACATTCTTCCATGAATAATTAACATAATCATTAATTAACTTTTTGCGCAAATATAGGACCCACACAACGCGATAAAACGGCCAAGGGCGTCTTGTGTTTTCAGTATAGTCGCCAGGACAATCACTATTATTGATACAAGTTACAGCATTGATGTAACAATTGAATTCAGAACAAGCGATAAACAGAAACATCTTCCGACTAGTGACGAGAGACATTTGAAAGCGCCAAGAGTCATCCAAATACAAAAATCACACTGTGACAAACTCCCTATTAGTTTTCTCACCCTCCTCGTATGTCATCGGTATG
This sequence comes from Periplaneta americana, assembly GCF_040183065.1. NCBI lineage: Eukaryota > Metazoa > Arthropoda > Insecta > Blattodea > Blattidae > Periplaneta > Periplaneta americana. Next base: position 176,921,992 of record NC_091132.1, on the reverse strand, counting down.
TTGAAGTCATTGATGAAAGAACCAATCACAGCCATTCACCTTATTTATTTCAATAGCATCTAGTCGAATAACGTGGACGCGAATTAAATTTACCATAGGCCTAATTTCGTGTAAAAACATGATATCTCGTTTGAGATTTGCCACTATGGACGATATTCCTCTACTTACAACAGCTCGAGATGGATAAATTATTACGTGGAAGTACAGAAGAGCTCAGAAGATTATTTTTCGTTGAGATTCCAACAGAGACAAATTATGATTCGTGAGTATTGTGTTCCTTTGTTTAACTAGCCATAACTCGAAAATCAGTAAACGTTCTGATTTCTTAATTTAGTAGGTTATTTTACGACGCTTTTCAACATCGTAGGTTATTTAGCTTCTGAATGAGACGAAGGTGATAATGCCAGTGAAATGAGTCCGGCACGGAAAGTTACCCACCATTTGCTCATACTGGGTTGAGGGAAAACCGCGGAAAAACCTCAACCAGCTAACTTGCCCCGATCGAAAATCGAACCCGGGCCGCCTGGTTTCGCGGCCAGACGCGCTCACAGTTACTCCACAGGTGTGGACAAAAAGATTTTGAACAGCGACCACTTTGAAAACTAATTTCCATTGTTTCTTAATATTTTTGGACCCTCATCTAACCTGAAATAGAAAACATTTACCATTCATAAACTTATGAAAGTTTAGATGTCTATTCTGAATACATCGAAGATAGTATGTTTTTGATTACTTTTCAAAATTATTTTAATTTAGAATTTTTGTCTATGCCTTCTTTGGTTATTAAGCTCTGAATTCAAGCACGTTACCTCTGAATGAGGATCTGGCTGATATGTACATCTATTATCAGGCAGTACATCACGTGACGATATGCATCTGAAGTCTGATTAGTGTAATATGTAGCTAATCGGCGAAGTATGCAATGGGGAGGGAAAGGAACTGGCCACCCTACCCCATTATCTCCTGGTCTAGTTACATTACAAGTGGTGCTTTTTGGTATTAAGGCTCATTCACAATGAAAATTAAACATAACCGCAACAAAAACACAGAAGTTTGTGTGCAGGCTACTAAATGGGATCATTCACTATGATTCACATAAGCATTGACATAAACATTACCGTTAGACGTTAACATGAAAGTTTGCAAACTCCAAACTTTCATGCTTATGCTTACGTGATTTGCAAACAGAACACAATCGTGGAAGTATACGACAGAATATGAGGAAATGGCGTCGTTGTTATGTTTCCATGGTTACCAAGTATGTTTGCTGTTATGTTTATGTTCCAATTGTGAATGATGGTACGACTTCTTGATTTTACCGTAACGTTAAGTTAACGCTTACGTTATGTTTAATTTTCATTGTGAATGAGCCTTTACTTGTGAAGTTCAGATCTGTTTTCGGACAGCTGACTAAACAAACAGGCCAAGCTACGACATGATAACTGTTAAATAAGCGGGAAATATCGTAGACTATAACAGAAACAACTCACAACAGCCTCATGTTAAACTTAAAGGCAATCGTTGCCAAACGCCACAAAATTGTGACGTAATAGAAATGCAACCCGCACAACACCACTATCGCAAGGTGGAGTGGGTATTTCCTCAGGTAGTGACGTGAATTACAGTTCAGAGAAGGCTGTAACCGAAAAAAAATATTCTTCTAATTATTGGCCAGATACAGTTTATTCCTTTTAAGTTTTCCCCTACTATTTACCATCATTATATTATTAACAAAAAATATATCTACGTTCTTATTCACCAAGACAGAAGATACGTACTTTACACAGCAGAATTTTGAATTAGAAAAATGTACCAGAGTAATCATGAAGTTAAAAATAATATTGTAATAGATGTAAAAAATGTCGCAAACATTTAAACTGATGCTTTTTATTGTTTGTTTATAAGAAATATTAAACTTACAGGTGGTAATCTTTATAACAAGAATAATGACATCGTACGTCATTCTTTTATGCTCAATTGAACATTTTACAACAAATTAAGGATTTCATATTTTCGCCTTCAACACGAAAGAAAAATTGTTCCTCCCATTCTTATTAAAATTAATGTTTTAGTGTATTTCTGGTTTGAAGGAGAAAAACATTTGTCGTGACACAGGTTTTGGCGATCACTGCTTAAAAGGAATACTTACTCCGATAACTTTCAATTGTTTTCGAACTTCTTCAACCATTAACATGTCAGAACCAACGAGTTAGATACTATAGAGAGGCTGAAGACCTCTGATAATCGCTCCCTGCGGAGGCCAACAGTACTAAGGCTCGTTCCCTACAAAACATGGCGGTCTATAGTACCACCAGCCTCCGCAAGGAGTGCTTATCAAAGGTACACTGCCTCTTTGAAAAATGTGTCCCGTAGTTTCCAATGAATACTTTATTTCATATTCTTATACGATACTCTCAGTAATAATATTTCACGACATATCTATTATTATTATTATTATTATTATTATTATTATTATTTATTTGTATTAATTGTAGACTTGGGTCAGTGGAAGAGCAGGCTTGAACTCTGCACAGGTAAAATAAAATAAATTATATTTTTCGGATACATCAATATTTAATTTAAACATTTCGCTATAGGTTTTGTAAAAAGCTGATTTATAAATGAAAGAGTAATAATTAAGACTTTAAAATTTCCAAAAATGTCTCATTCCCTCGGATTTAAATGAAATGTACTGTAAATCATAATATTCGTTGCTGGATAATTAAACCCTCTCAATACAGGTACCATTGCCCCAGAGAATTATAAGATAAGACGGACTGAGCATAAGCGAAATATCTGTATTAATAAGTTTGTACCATCAAGAGTTTAGTATTTATTGTGTTTATAGGGCCTACTCCAATTTTCTTTTTATTAATGCGTAGGGCTCTTTTTGTTAACAAAGAGGAAAGTTTGGCACTTGCATCGCACACAATTTGTCATTATTGTTCAAAATAATGTAAGAACAGTTTTATTCTGCAAAAGCCTCTGCTTAGTTGCGAGACACGTGTGAGATCAATGTTTGTTTCAATTTATATTAGACTACACGATGTCTCCATCACGCGAAAAGAAGTGTAGCTAGCTGTGGCTCCTGTTGTTTCTGATAACAATGTTAATCGTAAGTATCTTATCGTTTCAATAAATGTGGTGAGTTATGATCATGAGTAACTTTCTATTAGTGTCATTCTTTAATTATTATGTTGCATGCTAAGAGTTATTTGCAGTTTTAATAATTGCAGTTTTCAAAAGTTCTCTGTGTTAATTCCAATTTCAAATTAATTTTTCTCAATAACTTAATTATTGGATATTTGTTTTTTAAATTTTTGCCACTACCTTTCCTATATTTTACTCCTATTAGTTACATACGTCGTCCCTCACCTGGTGAGCACTGAATTACATGATTTCATTTATTAGGTTAGATTAGCTGTAAGGTAATTAAATTTGTGACGAAGTCAAAAAATTATTTATTTTTCTTCTGCCGAATACATTCATCCGTCTTTAGGTGCTTTGCTTTGGTTGCATCGAGTATAGCTTGTCATTTAATATCTGGGCCATATTTAGTGAAAGTAATAAAAATATAAGCCTACAGCCGTTATAAAACGTAAAGTTTTGTGTGTATTTTACTTTTTACTTATTAACATAGTTTTAATATGTAACTCAGTTCACAATAATACTAACTTCATCACAGTCATTTCCTACAACATCCAAGCCACGCCCCTTTGTTTTGACTAACCAAAATATGGCGGACAAATGTTCAATTGTCTTCAACTTCCAGAAGTCTTAAGCCTCTCTATAGTATCTAGCTCGTTGGTCAGAACTGACGTCAACATAACATTAACAGTTTAATGTACCAGAAGAACTCCAAAACCATCTATTATATGTCAGCAATTTCTGGGACGCTCTGACGGCAAAAGATTTCCACACAGTATCACTGATCCACACACATTACAGATGGGGCGTGATTTGAAGCCCTGAGACAGGTTTGTCACTAGTTCCGACTGAGACTACAGTTCCAAAGTCACAGCTCCTATATTCCACACATGCGCTTTGACATGACTCTATTCCACGTAAATGTTGCCAAAGATATGGCTCTTGCAAGGTTTGTCGCTTGTGCAAGCGTGCATGTCTTTTCAGATGACCGCACTCCGAGAAGTTCTTCCCACAGTCATTGCACTTGTACGGTTTTTCACCAGTGTGCACACGTGCGTGAGTCTTTAAATGACTCGATTCGGCGTAGCACTTCCCACAAACATCGCACTTGTACGGTCTCTCACCCGTGTGTATGCGTAAATGTAGTTTCAGACTTCCCGGATACGAAAAACTTCTGCCACAAACGAAACAATTAAAGGGTTTTTCACCTGTGTGTAAGCGTGAATGCCTTTTGAGGCAACCAGAGTGCGAAAAACATTTGCCGCACACATCACAACTGAACGGCTTGAGGCCTGTGTGTACGCGTGAATGCGTATTCAGATTTGTCAGGCGCGAAAAAAACTTTCCACACAAATCACAACTGAATGGCTTCTCGCCTGTGTGTACGCTTAAATGCTTCTTGAAATCTCCCGAGTGAGAAAAACACTTTCCACACATGTCACAATTAAAACTTTTCTTCACTGTGTGCACGCGTGAATGCATATTGAGATTTGCCGAGCGCGAAAAACACTTTCCACACACATCGCAACTGAATCGCTTGTTCCCTGCGTGTAATAGGCCATGGCTTTTGAGACTTGCAGAGTCTGGAAAACACTTTCCGCAAATGCCACAATCGTATTTCTTGTCGTCAGTATGCAGATCCTCTTGTGGAATATTTTCGCAGATTGCTGTAACTCCACTAGTATGGGTAGCTGCAACGCTGACAATTATATGTGCCATTAGCGGAAGGAATGTCTAAATCACAAGGAATACTACACGGACATTATGATACGCTATATATTTTAATTTGAGTTTTAATATATTGACTTTCTAAGAATATTCATTACTTACATTCAAAATATTGAAAACTAATTTTGTAAATAATTACACATGCAAATATTTGGTTTTGCTCGCAATTATGTGTTTCGCTGTTAGCCATATGACATTGTTTTAACCAATCATTTTATAAATCTTCATGTATTTTACAAGGCTATAATATATTTTCACACTGTTAATGTTTTTATGCTCGACCATGCCGAAATGTAGTAATTATACACCTGGTAGCAGTCCTTTAATGCATGTCATTAAAGTACACCTATTCATTAAAGTTCAGGTTTTCGATTATTCTCGGATATGCAATCGAAAGACAACGAGCAAAACGTCACGCAGGCTGGAAATCCAATACTGTCGCAGAAGGTTATGTTCTGTTACTATAATAATTAGCGTTAATTGTCAATAATATTCAAATAAATTCAATTTGTCATCTCGTTTTTCAATGTCGAATTCAATTTCAAGGTTATATCAAGTTTAACGACATTATATCAAGGTCGCCGACATTCGTTTCAGGGAAAAAATCAATACTGTCGCGTCTGCGCACATCTCACAATTTACGAGATTGCACAAGGTCAGTTCCCTTCCCATTCACATAAGAATAACATGAATACTTATGAATAATTTCAAGTTAGAAATATAGTCGAGCATAAAAAGGCGTATGAAACTTGCCTATAATGGTAATTAAGACGCTCGTGTGAAAATTATGAAACACGCTTGTGCTCGTTTCATAAACATCCTCGCATCTTAATTACCATCATTATAGGCTCGTTGCATAATGTACTATATGTTCATAATATTGATATGTTATTCCTTTACACGTGATGATGCCATACCCGGCGAAAGCACTAGTCAAATTTCAATTATAACTACGAACTAATGTTTTTATTTGTATAATTCATTAGTCTAATAAACTATGACAGTTATTGAAGGACTTTATTAATCATTTTTTGTATTAACATATTTCGTTGAGTAATGAAAGAAATCTATGAGAGAATTTTTGTCTTCTGTACTTCAAAGTTCTAAATTTAGTATAACTTCTTGTGATTTATTTGTACGTAATTTTTGTCAATACCATTTCGAATTCCACCAATGTAATTTAATCAAGTTCTCTTCTCAGTTCTAATTTATGTGTTGTGGAAACAAAATGCCACGAGTCCCGAGGTCTGTAAAGTACTCTAGACACTCTTGTTTGGAGATAGGGTTCAACAGGACTGTCAATAACCTCATTACTGAGGTATAATAACAATAATAATAATAATAATAATAATAATAATAATAATAATAATAATAAAATTATTAATAATTATGATTGTAATAACAATATTAATCATTATAATAATAACAAAAAGAGAGTAATAATAGCAATGATTATAACAAAAAATAAAAATAATGCAGTAATAATAACAACCAGCATTCTGGTCTCTTACGCAGAGGGCCCGGGTTCGATTCCCGGTCGGGTTGAATTACCTGGTTGAGGTTTTTCAGGGTTTTTCATCAACCGTTAGGCAAATGCCAGGAAATTCGGGCCACATCTCTGGAATCACCGGCCACATTCATTACCGACGAAATCATATTCATAATAAATCAGTAACATATATACAGTCGCCATCTAGATCACAACAATAGAACTAATCTCAACAATAGTATACAGGCCTTCGGATTTGAAACAAAGATTAAGTCGCGATATGACCAAAGATGGTAAAGCGAGTATAAATAACAGCGAGGAAAATAAAAATAAAAATAATAATAATAATAATAAATTACTTCAACTCGCTAAAAATTGTATAAATATTAACTTGTTCCAACATCTTACAGCTTCAAGATGTATGAAATAGAATAAATGAAATGAAAAAAAAAAGGTAATGAAAGAAATATATACAAATATGACAGTAATTAAGGCAATAAACAATTTATCTAAAGAAATTTTAGTCAAGAATGGAATCAGACATGGATATTCCATAACACGTACCTTGTTCAATCTCGGTACAGTTGAAATTACAAGAAAATTAAACAATTATTTTCAACACCGAAGATGGGGTGGCAGTAGCCCCGAAACATATCTGTTGCTTTTTAATCTCTTAATAAATTTTAATATATCGTGATCATACAAGTGCATTATTGATTTTATGCATTATTATAAAATTAAATTAATTATCACTGTACAATTACTGACCACAGCATTTCTCAATACAGTAAAGTTAAATAAATTAGTAAAAAATGGAATTGAGATAAGTAATAACAATTTTAATTCAAGTGTGCAGACGACATAGCACTTTTAGCACATTCTGAAGATAATTTACGAATACTACTCCTGCAATTTTTGACAAAGAGCAAGCGAATATACGATGGAAATTTCAGGAAATAGAACTAAGGCATTAGTACCGTGAAAAGAACCTACAACACGAAAATTAGAAATATGTTAACATAACAGAGCAACTAATTTAAATATCTAGGCATTGACTTTACATGAACACAATAAATGATGAAGTAACATCATTAAGATCGCATTGTAAACCACTTTTTATCAAGTTGCGTATAATATTTACTTTGCCATTGATATGTGTTGACCTGTCTCCTTTATATGACGAAAAAAGTTCTAAATTCAACCGCAAATTGTTACCTTCATGATTGTTCCAACCATTACAGAAATAATAGCTATCCTAATAAGAATAAATATAGTATCACTCAAAACAGCTTTGATACGGGTGCCATAAGACTTTAAAGTAGATTACCTTCTTATACAGAGTGTTTCAGACCACACGTAACAGTCATTTATTCCGGAAACTAGTGCATTAAAATTTTCGAGACAAAAATATTGATGACTAAAGCACATGTGATCTTTCACTTGAGCTTGATTTCATCAATCAATCTTAACAGGAAGTAGGGTCAGTGGCGTATCACTTTAAAAATTCAAATCAGAGTAGTGATCAAATATGATACCATTTGATAGAGCTCTTCAAAACAAACAACTTTCACAGGAAACGTTTTTATTAATTCCTAATCTTTCAATGAGAAAACGTACAAAAAAGCAATGGGTGATTCGGACCACTGTTAAGTCGTTTATTTCGGACACTAATGCATTAAAATTTTCGAGACAAAAATATTTTTAACTAAGGCACATGTGAACTTTCACTTGAGCTTGATTTCATCAATCAATCTTAACAGGAAGTAGGGTCAGTGGCGTATCACTTTAAAATTTCAAATCGGAGTAGTGATCAAATATGATACCATTTGATAGAGCTCTTCAAAACAAACAACTTTCACAGGAAACGTTTTTATTAATTCCTAATCTTTCAATGAGAAAAGGTACGAAAAGATAATGCCATCAATATTGAGAAATGTTACAATACGAAAATGTAAACAAGACAATGTTGACAGATGTCACTGGAAACTGGACAATGTCATTAATGTTTACAAATGTTCAAACTGTCTGCCATTCTGAGCAGCACACACCCGTACTCTTCTTCTAACACTGTCAGTGACTAAAATACATTTTTTTCTCGTAACATTTCTCAGTATTAATAGCATTATCCTTTCGTACGTTTTCTCATTGAAAGTATAGGAAATAATAAAAACGTTTCCTATGAAAGTTGTTTGTTTTGAAGAGCTCTATCAAATGGTACCCTATTTGACCCCGACTCCCATTTGAAATTTTAAAGTGATACGCCACTGACCCTACTTCCTGTTAAGACTGATTGATGAAATCAAGCTCAAGTGAAAGTTCACATGTGCTTTAGTCATAAATATTTTAGTCTCGAAAATTTTAATGCACTAGTTTCCGAAATAAATTACTGTTACGGGTGGTCTGAATCACCCTGTATAAAGGAATCTTCTAAAAGGTAGCTGAGAACTAAATTGAAGGCAAATCATCTTTATGATCTTGAGGAATATATTATTAATAATTAGTAGTATATTTTGTTTTGACGTTGTTATACTCTCTTTTAATGTTTCCAGCATTGTCTGCTTTTGCCTGTTTGCCTGCCTGCCTCTATCTTTCCATCCATACATCCGTCACAGCAAGAAAATACTAACAAAAATTGGAAATTGCCCCAGTACTGCGACATTAGGTAATAAAAATTTTAAGGACACCAAAACTTGTTAAACTTGTACATAGTTATTGATGTAAAACCGGAGATATAACACAAAAACCTAAAGAGTTAAATGAAGGAACAGAAATGAAGATTTTAAGAAGCACACAAAAATCACAAAGGCATATAATCAAAAGTCAAATAATTACGGATGAATGCAAAATGAAACCTCTGAATAGCTGGATAATGCATAGAAAAAATTAAATTGCATTAACATATCGATTACATGGAGGAAAACTGATTGGTGAAGAGAGATTGGAAACCAAATTCAGTTTGCACACAAACTGCACGTTTAATGGGAAGGGGAGACAGAGAAGAAAATTATGCATTTAATAAATCCAAAAATTCAAATCCTTTCGGATTTATTAATTTCCTTGTTTGAACTTCGGATCAGTGCGGGTTCTGTAGCAGAGAAGAATGACTGAAGGAAGTAAAACTCATTTCCTTCAACGTTATAAACAAAAGTATATTAGAAATGCATGATCAAATGTCAGAAAAAATGGAAACCAAATTTCCTGAGAACATGCCATTGGTCTATGAAAGAGATCAGTCAATTGTCCTGCATTAACATGATAAGGTGAAGCAGGTCTATGCATAGGTATTTTCTTTGACACCAGCAACATCAGCTCCAGTAGTTTTAGTAATGGTAGGTCAGGTTTCGTGATAGTGATAGGATATCTTATAATTCATGGCATTTATGTCCGCAAGGTATACTGAAGTTTTCATATGAACAATAATCACGCTGAAAGTACAAATATATTTATGGTTTAAATAAAGCAGTGAAACCAACGACAAAGTAAAGACTCATACATTTCACTCACCTCTCAGCTAAAATTTCATTCTCTTCTGCCGTTACTTCCAGTTTGACCTCCTCCTTCACTTGATCCAAACCACAAAACACTTCCTGTGGGAGAAGATTATGTAAAATAGACACACAGGACAATAATACAGGAACAATCAATCGATTGTAGTTTATATACCTCAGATTTGAATGTAAATCTTACCGAAAGCAGTAGAAAATATAAGCATTGTTGGCAAAAATATGATATGGAATTAAATACAAAAAGGAAATTAAAAAATACTGGCATTTTGTAGCAAATATCGTGCATTAAGTACATTTTGTACCACACTGAGTTAATTCAAACAAAATAACAAAGATTCTCGCACCATTTTCTAAGATGATCAGAGGTGAGAACCAGATAAAAGTCAGAGAGTAAAAATTTGCAACTGATCCAATCCTTACGGTAAAGTCACTAATGGATAAATTTGATGAAGGATGTGAGGACCTACTTTAGGCATTTGTGAATCACCAGGAAGTACTTTATATGATTCAATTAAACACATTAGCATTAATAAAACAATAAAAGAATTTCAAATTCCTGGGAATCTTTAAAGTGTTGGAAAGATTAGTCAATTCTGTGACGAGAGCTTCGAATTTCTACATATGTAGGATACTAGTAGGGACATCCTGAACTAGCACCAACAGATTGCGCACGTGTACTATGAGGGATGCACTTTGCGTGTGCATTTGTTTTTCGGTAAGTGAACATTGAGGATATACGTAATGTATTAGTATATTAAACACTCTTAAAACAACTAAAAATGACAAATTTTTGCTATGTTCCTACATGTAAAAACCAGGGAAAGCTTTTTGTCTTCAGCCAGGTCCCGAAATATTCTGAATATATGCTTTAAACCTTAAAAAATATAAGTAATAAAATTGGGCCTCGAAAGTGCTAGCTATTAAATAAAAGTAACTACTTCAAGTAAGGAAATGTTGACCATAGTTTCAGTTTGGAAGAGGAGAAAGGAAAATTAATAAAAACATACGCAACCTCGACAGCGAGCTATGTTAGCTTAGATTATATGCAGTAGTTGTAGGAGTCTCCGATGTTTACGCCTGCAGTAAACTCTCCATAAACTGGGATGTTTATTATCCAGGACGATCCCTAGTGAAATCCATTTCGTGAATAATGTTTTTAATGTACTGCACCCTAATTATTAAAGCCATGTTTTAAGTTCAAATTTTCAAATCATCCCACACAGTATTCAAAACTGCATGTCCTTAACCTACAAAATACACTACTAATCGTGATACTATTGTGATCATATTATATGATCCTATTAAAAAAAGCATTTGATCTCTCTGGAACTACAGAAAAAATACAAGGAATTCAATATCGATAGTCTCTTCCCTATACAAAAAACACACTGGTGGCTGCATATCCTGTTTTTAGCTTACTGTTCTTAAATACTAATGATTAAAGATGACATTCACCTTCGACATAGTTCCTATTCCTTTATTCGTGCACCTCGTTCTCAAAGTTCTCGTTTAGGTTCATGAACATTCAATTTACTCGTATCTATATTCTGCATACTGCAATTTCCCCACCCATCTCGGGAAATCGCTCAATATTATACAGATTTACGTTATTATTTATTGTAAATTAAATTAAATTATGACGTAAGAAAATACTGATTTATATTAAATTATACTAGGTTATGCAAAATAATTGTAAATATAATTTTGACACGCACAGAAAACCAACAAGTGGAAAAACATAATCAACTGTAGCATATGACAAAGCATAGCCCTACAACATGTTGCGCCGCGTGGAACACTCCTGCCAACTGACGGTAAAACTTTGCATAAGATATCCCTATTACTCAGACTTTTATGTGGCTATGATTATTTTTATAAATATTTAATAACCTACATTTGTGACAAATCAGTGGTTGACTGCCTGCAAGTCTTATTAATAACAGAAATTAACTTATCCAACCTTTGCCTATGCAGCTATTCTGTCCATCTGGCCACCTACCAATAGCATGGATGCTGAACAAACTTCAATACGTTTAATTTAATTGTCACAGACTGACAAAACAAATCAAAGGAGATTAACGTTGAAATCTGTTCCATATTAAACTTCATACGAGTGTCTTTAAATAAAGTAAAACGATTCTTGTCTTCAGTACTGATTAGAACTAGACTTAAAAAAAATTGATTGTTCAAAATATTTTTTATTTAATGCACAAATTATACCAGTATATTTCACTGGAAAAAAAAATTATTTTTTGTTTGGAAGCATTATTTCTCATACCAGCTGATAAGCACGAGTTCGTAGATCAAATTTCTCATACTAGTAGCAATCGTGGTAATGGTTGCTTGTTTGTAAACACAAGAACGTGATTTTTGGTTTCAAGAAATGTACAAAATACATAAAGGTCTTTTAACTCTAAATTCCCGTAATTTACTTTTTCAAAAAACGTTTCCCTAATAACTCAAAAACTATCCAACACTCTGTGATGATATTATTTGTGTATATATGCATGTCATAGTATTAAATGATGCAAAATCACTTCTCTATTTGCATAGATTCTCTGATAAAAAATAAACTACAAAAAATGGTCAAATATCAGTATATTGCTTTACATAAAATAAAAAATATTGTTTATTAAGGAACGTAGTTAAAAGAGCATTATCTGCAAACATTTCAGAAATAAATTTAAAAAGAGAGAGAGCATTAAAGAGTTTAACAGTGTCTGAGATATGAGGGAAATGCTTCACCACTGCACAATGAATTGTCATCATTTTTGTTTTTGAAAAAAATTGTATAATACATTTTTTTCATATAGCAGAACGAGAATGTCTTACACCTACTAATATTCATTATGGTACAAGTTACAGCAACGGAGCAAAAAAATGTTCAATATTTTCAGAATTTTACTGCTGTAAGCTATACCTAACCCCTTAAATGGATATCGGCCACTCTGTGTTTGCAGGTCCCATATCTTATTGATTGTTTCTTATTCAGAATGTCTACTGATTTCCAATGTTTCAAATTCATAACTTTTCCATTACACTTCAGTTAAATTGATGACCTCCAGGAAATATGTGTGACCCAATGACAACGGTTTTGCTTTTCTTTCTTTGTTCTTTTTTTTATAATTATCTCCTACGAGAATGCCAGTCGAGATGCAAGCTGAATGTTATTCTTATGTCACTAAAATTGTTTAACAACATGAATAATGTAGTTATGTATAACTTGCACTATGCCATTCATCAAATTCTATGTGTCTAAAGAAATAAAAACATTCAACTCTCATTTAGGATGGGGTGGGTGGCCATTTTTAGACATATTTATCATTACATCTATTAAGATAAGGGCTAACAACCCATCACCGTAAAAAAACAGCTTGTTACGAAACTATACAATAAGCCTTGGAATGGGACTGATTCTCTGGCATGATAAATAAATAAATGAATAAATAATTGAATGAATAAATGAATGAATAAATAAATAAATGAATAAATTAATGAATAAATAAATTAATTAATAAATGAATCAATAAATAAATAAATAAATCAATAAATCAATAGATAAATAAATGAATAAATAAATAAATAAATGAATAAATAAATTAATGAATAAATAAATGTATAAATAAATGAAGAAATGAATGAATAAATAAATGAATAAATAAATAAATAAATAAATAGATAAATGAATAAATAAATAAATGAATAAATAAATGAATGAATAAATGAATAAATAAATAAATAAATGAATAAATAAATAAATAATTGAATGAATAAATGAATGAATAAATAAATAACTGAATAAATAAATAAATGAATAAGTGAATAAATAAATGAATAAATAAATACATACATACATAAATAAATGAATAAATAAATAAATGAATGAATAAATAAATAATTGAATGAATAAATGAATGAATAAATGAATGAATAAATGAATGAATGAATAAATAAATAAATGAACCAATAAATTATTAAGTAAATGAATAAATAAATAAATAAATAAATGAATAAATAAATAAATAAATCAATAGGTAAATAAATGAATAAATAAATAAATGAATAAATAAATAAACGAATAAATAAATGAATAAATAAATCAATAAATAAATAAATGAATAAATAAATAAACGAATAAATAAATAAATAAATGAATAAATAAATAAGTGAATAAATGAATAAATGAATGAATAAATTAATAAATAAATAAATAAATGAATAAATGAATAAATGAATAAATAAATAAATGAATAAATGAATGAATGAATAAATAAATGAATAAATAAATGAGTAAATAAATACATAAATAAATGAATAAATAAATGAATAAATAAATACATAAATAAATGAATAGATAAATAAATGAATGAATAAATGAATGAATAAATAAATAAATGAATAAATAAATAAACAAACAAACAAAGATATAAATAAATAAATAAATAGTAACTATATAAGTTAGAAATTAAGTAAGTATGTAAAGGCTAATTTACACGACGACACTGAGTCTCACAACTAATTTCATGAAAGCACGGAAGTGGAAAGTTGTTTATATGGAGACACTTGTGTGTACTGTAGTTTTATGACAACATTTGTATTTTGCTTCAGTGATATTTGTCTAAATGCGAGAGCAGTAGCAGAGATACATACTACTGACCTTAAAAAGGAAGGAAAATAGAAAATATGGAGTCTAAACTACAGCATGGCTAAAGAGAAGATCGCATTAATTAGGATGTTCTGCAAACTTACTGAAAGAGATAGCTGCAGAAGATCCCAAAAGTGATCACAATCATTTAATAATGACTTTGGAACAGTTCTATTTTTGCTTATTTTTAAAGTCTGTGTCATTTAAATGCCACAAACACGTTTACGTATATATAGCTCACTTCATTTCGTAAATCAATCCACAGATCAGGACATGTTTAACCTCGAAACTACAGTTTCATTTCACGAAAAGTTGGAAGCAGCTGAAACCTTACAGTATTGTAACTCAGTGTCGCCATTACATTCACGCATCCGCATTCAAATAAGAACAAGTTACAAAACCTATGGCCGGTTTTCCAAGTTTTGTTAGAAAATTTAACGACTGTTAAACTCTAAACAGTTAATAAAATTGTATGTTTTCAACAACAGTTTGGTTTAACAGATTGATAACAGTTTGTTAATTTTAAATATAGGATTTCGGGCAATTAACTCGTTGAACAGTTAGTTAAATATGGCCGATGTCTCCACAGCTGTTCGAACAGAAGTTGCGAAATTAATATTTTGTGTCTTTCTGTAGGGAATGTTTAGCATATGACTGGTAATATAACATTTAAAAAACACTTTGGACTGTTTAAATACATCAGTATACGTCAATATGACGAATTGAGATACATGCAATCTAAGACTTTAAAACGCACCAGAATAAAATGTTATACACGCACGCACGCAGCCCTGTCCTGCAGGTATGTACAGTACAATCAAAACAAAATTTCGCTACGAATTATTCACTACATTTTAAACCGTTTTCCCGAAGAAGGGCATATAGGTCTATCCGCCTTTCTTCTGGCAAAGCCGTCAATTATTATTCAGCACGTCACCTACAACTTTCATTTGTCAACTGTTTCTTTATGGAGCGTGGCCTACTATAACAGGTTGTCATTTTATGCAAGTTTCATGACTCACTCTATAATACAGAATTTAAAGATTAATTTTAGCCAATCAAAAATTGTCTTACACGTGTCGAATCATTACCAACTGCTGTTGAGTAGTTAAAATAGTGCTAACAGACGTTATAGTTAAGTGTTGGTTATCTTAAACAAAATTATGTTGAACAAATGGAAAATAGATTAACAAAGCGTTAAAAATGAACAGACTGTTAATTTAACATTCGTTAAGCAAAATTAAACATTACTTGGACAAACTGGCCAAGTGTGTCGTAGTATAAACTAGGATTAAGTAAGAAAGTAAATAGGTAAATATTTAAAGAGGTAAGTATTTAAATAAAGAAACATTTAAATAAATATATATTTAAATATCATATGAATAAGTAAAATATAAGTAAGTAATTACATAAATATTTAAATAAGTACACATTTAAATAAATAAATCTTTAAGTAAATAAAGAAAGAAATAATTTAAGTTAAAATAACTGTTTGCTTGTAAATTCTATGCCAACGTATCTAACAAGTATAAGCACTTATTACGCAGTAAATAATAACAACAATTTATGTTGGGCAGAAAATGAACTAAAAGCAGATAAGGCAAAAATTATCAGTGGTGATGTAAAAACTAAAGTTAATATAATGTAGTTAACATTCAGCATTGCAGTCTCAACGACAATAAACAAAGTGGAAATGATTTACGAGTGCCTACAGGATGAAGAAATTGAAAGAATGAGAGCAACAATTCTATTCCCTGGTCCCCGAATGTAGCAGCCATATCAGTCAGTAAATAACAGAGAGAGAACTACCGACCAACACACTTTATCAACTGCACTCACCTTAGCTTCACTCTTCACGATAGGCAAGTCAAATGCTATGGCAGTTTCCGCTAATGGCATCTCTGATTTCACTTCGTACCTGTCGTCCATGCATTCTGTCTTTATTTCACTAACGTGCAAATGTAATGAATTTCCTTCCTGCAAAATAGAGAGCAAAATAATTAGGGAATGTATCATATAAAGATGTTCACAGGCACTCCAAGAAATAGGACGACCTCTCACAGTATCCAGTCAGTGTGGAAGGTTTCAACCCTCCATATTCGTGGGAACAACTGGACTCAAATATAAATAAATCAACTGAATACCTCTGTTCAATGAGGTTGGATGTAACACTTGCACAACATGTTACATCCAACCCTTTTCCAAAGAAGTACTCAACCAATGAAAAGGAAAACACTCGAGAATTTCTACGGCAGATTTGAGAGTATAAATTTCCTCTGAGCAGACTATTGAGTCTTTCGCTGCAGACTTTGAGAACACAGAATGCAGTCCAGAGGGCTATAACAGGCGAGAGCGATCCAATCCAATCTTTTTCCTGTTAATCGCTTTCAACTCTAAGCAGCCTCCACTCAAAACTCTAACATCGTTTCTTACCAACATTCCGACACTGAATTTAAATATACAGTGTTTGTTGGGAGACGGGATGGAAAAAGGCCTTTGGGGAGGCCGAGACGTAGATGGGAGGATAATATTAAATGGATTTGAGGGAGATGGGATATAATACTAGAGATTAGAATGATCGTGCTAAGGACATGAACCGATGGCAGGCTTATGTGAAGGCAGCAATGAACCTCCAGGTTCCTTAAAAGCTATAACTAAGGATATACTGACTTTTAAAGGATCAAGAAGGCTATAGAGATGAGAATTAAGTAGAATGTTTCTATTCTTATGAAAATGAGTATGTTCTGGTGGTTATGACTATATAGTCACAGGAAGAACTTTTACTGATAAGTACAAACCTTTGACAAAGTACTTAAGTTTTATTCTTACTACCCAGTGGGTGATAAAAAAAATGAGTATATAGTATATAGGCTATTAGACTTTTTTTAGTAAATACTGTTGTTTGTAAGAATAAAAACATTTGAATACGTAGAATATACTCAAGTGTCCATCTTGTACAGAATACATACTCATATTTGTTAAGAATAAAAGCTAGTATATTCACATTTTATAAATTCTTTCTCATGCTATAATGAGTATGGTGTGTAGCAGGCTCAGTTCTGAGTATCTGTTGATTTGTATTCAGTTTAAAGTTAAGTCTGAAGAAATTTCAGAATTTTTTAACGTTGTAGTGCCTCATGGAAAAATATAGAAAAATACGTGACCATGTGGATCCAAAGAACTTCATAAACCTTTAACTTTTCACAAAAGGAAATGTAAATTGGTTAAACACGAAAATGTTCTTCGTAAAAAAAGATCTATAAAAATATGAATGCCTATGAAATGATAAGGTTAGATTGCATTGTTAATTATAATTAACAAATACAGTTTATTTTGCAAAATATGAATTGCAAAATGCAATTACTTGCAGCTTTAAAATTGCAATGTGGTCAAAGGGGATATATAACACGAGTATATACTAACGTTTAAATGATTAAGAAGGCAGTTGAAATGAGTATATATTCGCGTTAGGTAGAATGCTTTTATTCTTACAAAAATGACTATGTTCTAGCGGGTAGGAGTATATAGTCACAGAAAGCGCTCATACTCCAAAGTACAAACCTTGAGAAAGTACCTGAGTTTTACTCTCACTACCCATTACGTCTCGACTAGTCTTGTCTAATAACAGCTGGTTTGAGTCTTGACGGGAAAAGAAATTATTTCAAAACATATCGGCCAGTGTATGATACACAACATTCTGAGGAATTAGAGGAGATACAATATGTAGCGAAAACTGCTTCCACGGATCAGCTATCAAGGCTATGGAGATAATGATAACCATACTAAACCCCTGTACAAGTAGGATGATCGTGTACCTCTGTTGACGCATGTGACGCGAGGACAGCAATCGTCTAGTCGGTTTTGGCTCTGTACGAACAGTCGCATCTAGAATTGTTATAGGATACTTTTTGTACCATAAGCGATTTTGTTAAAAACGAACCATTAAGAAAATACATAATAATTGCTCTCAATATACCTCAGATGAAGGCTTCTTATCTTCAATATCTGCGATACCACTTGCCTGTATAGCCAGTGGGTCGCACTCAGGTTCCATCTTGATCACGTCCATTACGACTGAAAAAGAAAATTAAGAAACTTAAATTTACATCCAGAATGTCAGCTATCTGGATAGACTTACTGGCTTGGTAAATAATTCGGCATCTGCTTTGTATGTGCATTTCTGTAAGCGCGTGCGAACACACACAAAAATTAACACAAGGGTTAAGGATGTTTGAGAATAAGGTGCTTAGGAAAATATTTGGGGCTAAGAGGGATGAAGTTACAGGAGAATGGAGAAAGTTACACAATGCAGAACTGCATTACTCGGTCACAATACGATAACACGCTAGAAATACCACTCCACACATCATCTCTTTATTCTTCATCTTTCACTGTTGCTACTTCTCGTCACTGGAATTCTCTGCCGCCTGAAGTGAACTTTAATTTCCGTTAAATGTAAATTAGAAAAATATCTTATGATGAGTTGCCAGACCTAACACGTTGCAAATATTTAATGGAATGTGTTCAACTGCATTTATTTTTATTTTTTATTTAATTTTTTTTTTTATTTTTATTGTGTAATCATGTAAATCGTGTTTATTTATCACACTTAACGACAATATGTATCCCATTGTGTTGTTTTTTATTATTAATCTATTTTTGTGTAGATTTTATTCAATTGTCGGTTTCTGGTTTAATTATGTAAATCCTACTTAATTGTAATCTAATACTAATATGTATACTAATGTGTTTATTGTTATTTTTACTGTGTACATTATTTTTATTGAATTATCGGCTTCTGTTTTTATGTCATTCGTATTTGATTCCAACAACATTAATACGTACTTCACACTGTATTTATTTTTATTTTATGAGGTAAATTTTTATATAACTACCTCTTTTGATCTCATTATGTACCTAAATTGTATCAGTATGTAATTACTTAATTCTGATCCAGTTTTATTTTCTACTATGTAAGCAGGTTTTAAACCTGAATGAGTGTAAGAGAACACCTTACGGCCTTAACTCTGCCAGGTTAAATAAAGCCATTATTATTATTATTATTATTATTATTATTATTATTAATTTTATTCTTCACAAAACATAATTAGGAATATTAAATCCAGATGTTTG
Source organism: Periplaneta americana (assembly GCF_040183065.1). Classification (NCBI taxonomy): domain Eukaryota; kingdom Metazoa; phylum Arthropoda; class Insecta; order Blattodea; family Blattidae; genus Periplaneta; species Periplaneta americana. The sequence continues at coordinate 176,902,344 of NC_091132.1, read as the reverse complement.
AGATGGGCAGGGGCTGTAGCACGTATGAGCGAATCCAGAAATGCATATAGAGTGTTAGTTGGGAGACCAGCAGGAAAAAAATCTTTGGGAATGCCGAGACGTAGAAGGGAGGATAATATTAAAATGGATTTGAGGGAGGTGGGATAAGATGGTAGAGACTGGATTAATCTTGCTCAGGATTGGGACCAATGGTAGGCTTATGTGAGGGCGGGAATGAACCTCCGGGTCCCTTAAAAGCCGTAAGTAAGTAATTATGGAGTTTGACTACTGCGCGGTTTTTTAAATAAGGGCTCTTGGTTATAGGACAGTTTTATAAGAACACAGTGTTTCGCTTTTTATTTGTAGGAAGTGAAGGAAACATGGAGAATTGCTCCAAATCAACAGACATAATACGGTTCGTTCTCTCATCGCAGCTTCAATCCGTCAGAATGCTTCCTATGAGGTTTATGAGGAGGTTGGTTGCGTCTCTTCTGATGGCTCTACTAGACGTGCTGATATCATCATAATTGATCGACATAAGAATAAGGGTGTCATTCTTGATCCCACAATCCGTTTCGAGATGCACGAGCAACAGCCACAAGAGGTGTGTCGTGAAAAACAAGTCATCTATGAGCCTTGTTGTCAGCATCTTGGAGCACAGTACCACATCACACATTGGGCAGTTTCTGGGCTCATGTTCGGTGCCCGTGGCACGATCCCACGAGAAACTTTAAATCAACTTAAACAATTCCAAATTTCTGATGCAACGATTGATGCCATAGGATCTCATCGTTACCTATAATTAATAATCATTTGTGCCCAACAAACTTTTATTGTAAATGATTTCCTATGTTTTCGTATCATTTATCTTAATGTTTTCTTTTTTCCTTTCAAATTGTCACACAATGGTTTTCATGATTATTCTTTATGAATTTATTAGTAGGCCGATCTATTCGAACCCTTATTTAGGGGCCTTTTTTATTAAAATTAGATAATTTATTATAATTTATGGGTTTGAATTCGGCGGGCGTTGTGAAGATTGGAGGCTCAGTTTCAGTGGGGGTTGTTGTGATTGGTTGGTGGTTGGAGGAGTTCGATTGATCGATCGACAGCAGTATTGAAGGTTCTGTCTTTTGTCTCGACTTCAGTCGAACTGGATCGTGTCTTGTGTGCGAGTACTTAATTAATTATGCTGTCTTATCTGGCAGTTGGGGATATTTTGAAAGCAGATTGGAAGAGAAAGTGTTTTAGGTGTCAAACATTGATTAATGGTTTCAATGGGGGTGATTGGTTCCTGGATGGTAGAGTTCGATTGATCGATCGATTGCAATATTCGAGGCTCTGTCATTTGCTTTTTTTTATTTTGATCTAGGATGGCAGTGGATAGACGTCTGATGTGGTGGTTGTACATCTCGCAGATACGAACGTTCGATTTGGTTCGAGTAGGTTTTTTATTAACCAAGTTCTACTAAGAAATGCGTGAGTTCTTAATTAATCATGTGATAGTTGTGCATGTGAAAATAGTGTGGACATTTTCAAAGCAGATTTGGAGACTCTATATTCACCACTTCACTTCTAATTGGTAAGTTGCAGAGCTTATTACATTCGCTGGTAATTATGGATTTTGGACTGTTTTTTTAAACTTTCATTTTCGCCTTATTTTACCGTCGTAAGCACCTATAATAATGTGTTCTTAGGTTAGGTAGTTTGGATTGTATTTCATTTCCGACAAATGAAAATATTTCTATCGTTTTTACGACGCTAAAATACGGCAAAAATGGAAGTTTGGAAAAAATTGTCAAAAATAATCGAACTCCATAATTACCTTAATTTTTAATTTGTAAACGTCAATAACCTTACTCAGATGAAATTATTCTACCTAGTTTTTGCGATACTCTACACATAATTACCCATTTCAATTCCACAGGAAACTTCATAATCTCTTCCATTCTATGCCCCAATATAATTTATGCCAAGAAATAAACCTTTAAGTTTACTTTAAAAAGTGTTGATCTCTTTTCTCTAAGTTCTGTTTATATTGAAGAGAATATAATTGGTAATACTATACAATATTTGAAAATCCGGAAAAAATATGTAATATTTAAATAAAAAAATGCGTAATTGTCTACTTTACGTATACTACTAATAACAGAAATTTTCTATTATATTCTTACACTATTACAGTTTATGGAGGTCTCTTTGCAGTTTTTTGCGGAAACATGTAGTTCCTTTTGGGCAGACATTTCAAGTTGCTCAGGTCCATAAGAATATCACAGGCAATGTTGCAATGCGATATACTACGTTTTCATGGAGTATTCAAATCGTATATTTGTTACCATATTGAACATCCATGAAACGATCTGAATCTCAAAGTCGATGCGTCTAAAACGTGGGATCGGTAGATATTCAATACGTATTGAGTTGCATGAAAACGGGTATCGTATTCAATACGATCTCAATACGCTAAATTCGTGAACGTTTGTCATTTGTTTGATCTGTCAGCTCTTTTACAAACAGAGAGAGAAATTATGTATCTTGAAAAGGTATGTTGTGATACATAATATTGTGATTTTTCCTGAAAACCAATATTCCCATTCTTCATTAACGCCAGAATATTAAGTTTTCACGCGCCTCATTAAGAAAATGCAACATTCTTTATAGCTAGAGAATGCTAATATGTCATTAAATAGCATAACTATTATCGAAATTCAGCTTCCGTAGTCAATTCGTTTTCAATAAGTATCGATAATAGCATGAAAACTGGGTTGGCAGAATCGTATTCAATACCGGTACGGTAAATGTATCGAAATCGATTTAAATACTTCATGAAGACGCAGCAGATCTCTGAGAAAAATGGCTTTCTTATGATTATATCACAGTCCACTATATACAGTCGCGAAGCTCAATATGTAGTAAAAATGCAAACAAGGGGAGTTACACACCACTAGGATCGCTACTATCGCCTCATCATCGCACATCTCTCTCCTAGCAGCCGACAAAATATGTTACACTTTCGTTGTAGTGTTCTTTTGGAAAAATTAACACCTTCCTTCCATTATTGAAATATTAAATGCATGAAGTTAATTTATTATTTTAATGAAGTATATTAAATTCCACCATAAACTCGAAGATACCTGCAATAAATAAGTTAATATAATTTTTGTTTGTGCAAAACGAAATGAAATTTACTATAATAGCTTCACTCATACAAGATTATAGCGATAATTAACTATGAAACCAATAAATATTAATTTGCATTTCTCTTTACAACAATAATAATGGAAATATGAATTAATGGAGTAACTTACGTGTACCGGTACTTGTAGTGTAGGCTTACGTAGTTAACAAAATGGGATGAGGTTAAGCAATAATAATCACACCAGAATTGTAAATAAAACGTGATCAATACATTTTATTGTAACAGACTTTTTCTACGTCTCTAGTTAAAGCAACAAATAAAAATAACAACAAAATTAACAGCTATAATTAAAAACATATCCTTTGAAGAAAAAATTAGGCCTAAGCAATAATAATCCCACCAGAATTGAAAATAAAACGTGATCAGTAAAGTTCATTAAAACAAGCTTAATTTTTCTACGTCTTTAGTAAAATAACACATAAAAATAATAACAAAATAAATAGCTACAATTAAAAATATATCCTCTGAAAAAAAAAAAAAAAGTAGACCTAACCTTTATTCCTCTGGAAATTTAGCAGCCTAAGTGACAGAACTTTAACCGGTATCTAATGTCCTTTCGGTTAGACTGAAACATTTCATTGCGAAATTTAAGGATATAATGTATTCTAACGGTCACAAAGAACTTCAAATTAACAGTTTTGTTTCTGCATAGCATTCTTGTGGAAACCCAGGAACCTTTCTGAATCTTTCGGAAATCGGACAAAGGATAACTCTGGCCTCTTTCTCTTACTGTTGCTACAATTTATAGCACTACAAACGTCTCCTCCTTGTCCCATATTATTATTGCAATTATTATATTTTAGCCATTAACATTTTCATTATAACCAATAACGAATATTTCACAAGCATCAATGTGAAATACGCAACGAGCTAGCACTCGACAGAAATACGACACAGTCCAAAGTCGACCATGGACAGTCTATTGTTTCTAGTAGCTAACCGCTTGGAGCACTTTATCACGGGATTTGCAAAAAAACACCTCAAGCTTCGCGACTGTATATAGTAGACTGTGGTTATATACTATACACTGTTTTTATATAGTTCCAAAGACAGCTTAATTCATCGCATCTTTGCCAATATATATTCATTATTACGTCAATTACTGCATTCTGGGAATTGTTCCCTGGAGTTTCATGGATCATATCAGGCGATCATTTGAAAATGGTGTCTGTGAAGTAGGCATTAGTCGAGAAATGTGTCGTCTAGACATTACCTCCCAACCTACAATATAGGATAGTATAAGTTCAAACATTTTGTGCAGAGAGTTAGCTAACAGTTTCGTATAGCCTACTACACAACACTCCATCCATACTGATTACTTTTCAAAGTAATATCATCAGAACAACTTGTAGGGCGTTCCAAGATATCCTCTGACGCTAGAGCGCTAGTCATTTATACTTCGTCATTTATATCCCAATAATATAAATAAAAACACCTAACAATAGGTAGCAATATCTGGTCAATGTTACTTATGTCCCGCCCACTATAGAGACATAGGCCAATTTTACACATATTTAATATAACTTGTTGCTTCTTTGACAGGTTAGGTTTGGTTAGTTTAGGTTTTTGTTATAGCCTACCTTGCATATACGATTATAGCGCAACATTGGCAGTGATAAAAGTGAAATTTCGTTCAGTGGGCGTTGGATACTCTACATTCACCCAATATCTTAGTCATGATAACCTCATAAAATACCAGTTGAAACTACTAAGTTAAGTAGAATATTTAAGAAATTGAAATAAAATTATTTGGTCCAGGAGCATCTATTTTTGGCGCAAGCATAATTCGTTTAATATGTTTCTTCATAGCAACTGCATTCAAATCACGGAAAAGCTGTAATTTTGGTCCAGGGAGCATACACTTTGGTGCAAATATAATTCTCTTAACTTGTTCAATTGCTCGTATATGTAAATAACTAAAATACGATAATTTTATCAAAGGATATGCATTTAAGATGTTTCTGAATTATTCAATAAATCATTAAAAACCAATGTAAATAGCGAGTAAATTTTATACGAATATAGACTATAGATTTCTTTTGCCCCCACTGGGCGTCTTCCTTACGTAAATAAGAAAAAGAATAAAAACAACATGGCTCATAAACATTTCAAGAAAAACACGAAGGTTCATCGTTCTTAATGATTTTCTGACAGAAAATATTAAAACTTCCATAAAAAAAAATAAATTAGAAACCGCTGAGCATGCAATAAACACAAATTAATAAGTGCAAGTCATAAAAATCATTTACCTTATGCAATAACTGAAGTCTTCAATGTAGGCCTATAAATATATCATGTACCAAGCTTTTATATAAAAATGTGCAAAGGGTGAAATCAAAACCTTTACTACAGTATAGGCCAATGTAAAACACAACGGCGAGTTAGATTGAAAGCCACGTAGATGTGTGCATGCCGGTTCGTTACTCGTAAATTTGTGTGGAATGCAAAGTTAGAATATGCTGCTATATGTGAATGAAAAAATAATATTTATATACCTGTTTCCTGCTGCCGGTCCTAAACTTTACTCGTGTCCACTATTAGCACAGAAAAACTAGGCTTAATCCAGCAATTTATGTAAATTTCAGCAGTAATGAGGATTGCCGTAGTGTCGTGATCACTGATCAGTTCACGTAGAAGACCGTGACAGATTGACACACAGCTTCCTGGATTCTGCTGCCAACCTGTGTTGCCAAATGGACGGAAATTCCGTCAAAACCGACGGATTTTCAACGTTGCGGACGGGAAAAAAAAAATGGCTTTGACGGGTGACGGATTTTCTAGCGGAAATTACGATTTACATCGTCTTTTGTCATTTTTAGCTACTGTCATTTAATTGTTTAATGGTTGGGAGATTTTACTTTTTATTTGAACAGTCCAGCCTGTTCGGAACTATGTTTAAGAATCCCCTTTTTCAAATTTCTTCGTAATCAAGTTAGATGTTGACGAATTATTATTATTTTAATCAGAATTGGTAAGTCGAGTTAAAATATATATATATATATATATATATATATATATATATATATATATATGGTCTTATTTTTTTTTTTATTTTGACGGATTTCCAGGTTTTATACCGACGGGGATACAATTTATGTGTTGGCAATACTGCTGCCAACTGCGTACATCTTGATGCACATATATTACGTAAGAACGATGCATTTCTAATCTTCCAAACCATTTTAGAATTTAGAGTTTTGTTCTGTGGTAGCGTGCCTGCCTCCAGACTAGCCGGCCCGGATTCGAATCCCGGCGGGATCAAAATCCCAATCTCCGCAGTGCATATGAAGGGAAGGCATATGTTGATAGCAATTCGTCCGTCGGATGGGGACGTTAAGCCTGGCGGCCCCCTTGGTGCTATTGGACAGGAGTAGGCTACGTGCCGGCATGGGTTTCCCTTTCTCCCTTCCTCACCATCATCATCACTCATCTCCAGATTTCCACATACACTCACCCTAATACACGACATATGTAACTCTCCAAAGATACTCATCATGTACAGCGTGTACAACTAGAAAATGGGTCACAATTCTGCCATCTATCCGCAATATGCGGAACCCGAATCACGCAAGTGAAGTGGGTGGGCATTGGATACACACATTTTACAATTTTATACCGTTCCATATCGTTAACGTTGGGAATTTGCAGCTTCTAACAGATTTTACGTGGCAATTTCCTTAAACTTTTCTGTCGCTAAAGTAGGGATTTTCAGCAACTTCTACCGATAATAATAAAACTTTATGATCTAGTGACTTTTATACTACTGTTTCTCGACACCACCATCGACTTTCCATGACGAAGCCATGATTTGTAATATCTTTTACGATAAACTACCACTACCACTACTACCACCACCACCACCACTACTACTACACATCAGTTGGCTATGGTGATACCTAGGGGCCGGATTTTTATGTAATTACATATTATATTCCTTTCAACCTAACCGTATATAAATAACTAATCTTTGCGAACTTGTAATTACCATTAATATATTACAATTTGATACTACATATTTTTCATATTTACCCCACATTACATTTTATGGCTTGATATTACATAAATCTACATATTTAGGGGTTTTATTCATTTTTACTTCTCTGAAAGGGGGGAAAAAATTCCTGCTGGGGAAGTAGCGTTGCCTTCTTGCGGTGGAGTGGGACAAAGATGACATGATTTGTCTCAAACTATAATTGTTCTGCACACGTCTTAACAAGCCGTTCCCATGCAATTTGCAACCTTATCCACCCTCTTCCTAATCCTTCCAGGGAAAACCCGTGTCAGGTTTGACATAAGCCACAATAAAGTAGCCGACTTTTGAAAAGAAGTTGGAGTAAAGGAGCAAAGTGGAAAGATGTTGAAAGCTTTAAATACATAGCTTTTCAGGCTATTGCTTGACATCTTTACTTTAAATTTAGTAGACCTATACGGAAATGGAATTTTCAGAGGAATTAGGAAGTATGGTTCTCGGCTGGAATAATCCTGAATGAGTTGAAAAATAAAAATTACAGACCAATTGAATAATCTACTACACTGTCACCTATGTTGAACTCATAACTGTCTTTAAGGCAAACTATATTATTTTGTTCCGCTATCTTACACTCCTACACTGAAAGATAACACCATTCTCTTGGGGAGGAATATATATATATATATATATATATATATATATATATATATATATATATACACACACATATATACACATATATACACTGATTATTCCTCAAATTGAATTTAAGTACCTTCCTGTTATTTAAGTCTATCTTATGTATCCTACTAAATACTCGTACCATAATCTGAAGTTCACTGTAGTCCATCGACTGCCTCAAGCAAGGTTCCTTCTAACTAATAGGGAGTACTCTGACGATTTTCTTTATACATCTTTGCCGCCAAGAACTAAAATTGAAGTGTGTCGGTGTTTGTTTCAGAGTTCAGTAAGGGTTTGCATTTATTTGTGTGCAGTGTAAGTCAATGTCTCAGATCTTTTCGGAGATTACAACACAACAGACAAACAGAACTATCGATGGTAAAATCCTTGTTGATTTAACTATGACAGTTACGCTTGCCAAGTTTTTTTTGAAGAAAATATAAGAGATTAAAGAATCTACAAAATTTCATATGGCAAATTGAGAAATTATTCCGTTCAGTTACAAAAAAAGAAACAACTTTATACTACAATTCGCCAGCTAGGCTTAAATTTATTTATTTATTTTATTGGTTATTTTACGACACTGTATCAACATCTAGGTTATTTAGCGTCTGAATGATATGAAGGTGATAATGCCGGTGATATGAGTCCAGGGTCCAGCACCGAAAGTTAGTCAGCATTTGCTCGTGCTACGCTTAAATTTTGAGCATTTTGAGAAAGATTTTCTCCTGCGTAATAGTTGAAGTCGGCTACAGTTTTCAATTCTGAATTAATTAGATGTGCCGTGCTCCTGTTTCCAATTATTGTACATGAGATAGAAGATCCTTTTTGAATGGGCGTTACTATCTGATATGCTTAGAACAAAACTAGCCAGTTTTTCTAAATTTATAATATTAACATAGTTTGATTCTAAACGAGTCAGCACTGAAGCCCATTTCTGGCAAGGATTACTTCCTAAAAAGACAGCACATTTTAATGCATCATATGTGAGGCAAAAAGTGAAAAGGGACCTCTTGTCGGAAATGTAAAAATTTGACTACATTTTTCAAAATTCAATGCTGAATTTGAAAATAACCTGAACTCTCAATCTTAAATTTTCGACAAGGGGTCCCTCTTCGCTTCCTGCCTTACATATAAACTATTATCATTCAAGGCAAAATCAAAAGTTTAGAATAATCATTTTTACATCATGCGAAAATAAAAGAGAAAACGATATAAGGTAATAAAAATATGGGAGCCGGGAGACTGTTAAGAATTAGGAGCAAATACGGGAGGGTTGGTAACCCTAATGACAGTACTGATACATTTAATAGAAAGTTCCGTTACTGCCGTTCCTCTGAAAGTTAGAAATTTCTTTATATACTGTATATTCATAAAATTTAGAGTGAGGTCAGAAATTCATCTGTTCCACATTGAAAGGTTATATTGCTCGCTAGGTTTTTTTAAATGAAGTAATTCGATTCAAAACAAAGGATCAGTAGTAGTAGTATCAGTAGTCTTGGTCACTCCTAAGGGAAGCATAGGGGCTTGATGAAAGCATGCCTTCGTACTCTATTGTTCGTCAACGCTTTAATTTATTTCCAGCTTTTCCCTGCCTGTTTAGCTTCATCTCTAATTGTGTTGCTCTATGTTATTTGAGGTCTTCCTCTTCGTCTGTTCAATCCTTGGGGGTTCCAATCCAGAGCCATTGTAGTGATGTTATCATTTTCTCTCCTTAGTACGTGCCCAATCCACTTCCATTTTCTGAATTTGATTTCTTTGCTGATTTCGTGCTGAGCTGCTCTTCTCCACAGTTTCTTATTAGTTATAATCTCTGGCCACCAAATACCCATGATGTTCCTCAGGCAACGATTTATGAAGACTTGCAATTTATTTCCAATTTGTTTCGTTGCCTCCAAGTTTCGCACCCGTAGAGTAAAATCGACTTTACATTTGAGTTAAATAATCTTAATTTAAGTTTTAAGAAGATTTGCTTCGATCTCCAAATCGATTTCAACTGAATAAAGGCTTGTGTTGCTTTCTTCATTCTAGCATTTACATCTTCATCTGAACCACCATTCACAGAAATTATACTTCCCTGATATGTAAATTCATTTGTAGCTTCAATTACATCTCCTTCTAATATAAGAGCAGAATATACTCTATTATAAATTCTCATTTCTTTTGTTTTGTGTTTACTTATTTCCAGACCAGCATTAGCTGCCAACTTATGGAAGTCAAGAAATTTGGCACTTATATCTCAAAATCTGTTGGCTAATAAGCATACATCATCGGCATATTCTAAACTTCCGGTCTTGCATTTAAACCCCACTGAATGCCAGGACGTGGCCAAAACAAAACACATGTATTATTTCCTTCTTGGTAGCGTTTGCTTCAAAACAGAATATTAACAATGTAATTTGCCTTTGTGTCAGACTCAGGCAATAGCTCTAATAGGTAATAATTATTTTTATAGTAATGATTTTTCTCCGGACAAATATTTAAATTGAAAATAAGTGGTCCAAGTTAGTTGTAGAGTGAAATCGGTAGCTCACATCTATTTATACACCAGTAACTTTCACTTAATGGACTGAGGAAAAACCCTAGACAAAACTTCAACAGGTATCTAGTCCCTACCAGGATTTGAACCCGCATGCGCTCGTTTCACGATCACGTTACATCACAATTGTAAGGTAACGTCACTACATTGACAGTTATCTAAAGAAGAGACGCCTGCAATATTAGACGCATTGAAGTACTGTGTACGATGTGATGATCAGATATACTGAAAAAAATAATAAAAATATTTTATTTGAACTTCGAGTCCATAATACAGAAATTAACTAACACGAACAGATATGCTGCATTTAAAACATATTCCAATTATGTAACAAAACACTTGATATGCGATTTTTTTTTATTTGTGGGATTATTGCATTTCATAAAATTACATGTTAGAAATTTTTTTTCCATACTGTTAACGGCCTGAATTGTTACTTCCCCTCCTGCGAAACAAAATCTCGGCAAAATCATGCGTAATCTATGTATTTTAAAATAAATATTTTGAACTAAAGAACCCAACAACTCTCAAAACATCTCTGTTCTCTACTAGGATTTTGACACGCCCTGAAGACGATTGACATTTTTTTTTCACACGTCACATTACATTATTCCCGGAAGAATAGCGGCGTAAATGGTGGCGATTAATATTTTTTATGCTCGACCATGCCGAAATGTAGTAATTATACACCTGGTAGCATTCCTTTAATGCATGTCATTATAGTACACCTATTCATTAAAGTTCAGGTTTTCGATTATTCTCGGATATGCAATCGAAAGACGAGGGAAACGTCACGGAGGATGGAAATCCAATACTGTCGCAAAAGGTTATGTTCTGTTACTATAATAATTAGCGTTAATTGTAAATAACATTCAAATAAATTCAATTTGTCATCTCGTTTTTCAATTCTAAATCAAATTCCAGGTTATATCAAAATTAGTCCATGTTATTCTCTAGATTATATCTAAGTCAAGGACATTATTCTTCCTCGGAAAAAATAAATACTTTTGCGTCTGCGCACATCTCACACGAACTATGCACAAGATCACTTCCGATCTTCAGTCAGATACAAATAAAATGAATACTTCTGAATAATTTCAAGTTAGAAATAGGGTCGAGCATAAAAAGCTGTATGAAATTTGCCTATAATGGTAATTAAGATGATCGTATGGCAATTATGAAACTCGCCTGCGCTCGTTTCATAAACAAACATACTAGCGTCTTAATTACTATCATTATAGGCTCGTTGCATAATTACTACTTCACACATCACATTACACTATTCCCGGCAGAATGGCGGCGTGCATGGTGGCTATTAACATTCTTTTCACACGTCACATTACACTATTCTCGGCAGTATGGCGGCGAGCATGGTGCCTTAAACTTGACGCGTGAGCATAGCACTTTCCACACACACTGCACTTAAACCCTTCTCGCCTGTGTGCGTGCACGCATGACCTTTATGGTTACTAGAATCTGCGAAACTTTTACCACAAACATCGCACTTGTACGGTTTCTCGCCTGTATGTATGCGGACATGTATTTTCAAGGTATTCAACACTGCGAAAGTCTTACCACAAACAGAGCAATTGAATGGCTTTTCTCCGGTGTGTGCCCGTAAATGAGTTTTTAACTACCTAAAGTCGAACAACTCTTACCACAGAAATAGCAATTGAACGGCTTGACGCCGGTATGTAAACGTGTGGCATGTCTTTTCAGATAGCCCAAATTTGAAAAGCGTTTCCCACACGCATTACAACTGAACGGCTTCTTATCAGTATGTGTGAGCAAATGCGTTTTCAAACTTCGTGTGAAAGAGAAACTTTTTGAGCAAATATGGCAAATATACGGGTTTTCGCCTGAGTGAGAACGCGTATGCGATTTTAAATAACTAGGATCGAAAAACTTCTTCCCACAAACGTCACACATGTATGGTTTTTCGCCTGAGTGTATAGTCGAATGTTTTCTTAGATTTCCCATTATCGAAAACAGTTTTCCACACACTTCACAACTGAATAGTTTCTCGCCGGTGTGTACGGTTAAATGTCGTTTGAGATGGATCAATGAGAGAAAACACTTTCCACAAACATCACATTTGTGCATCTTCTTGCCTTCAACTTGTGCGATGTTGTCGCAATTAGACGCCACTCCATTATTATACGTAAAAGTATTGCTGTCAAGAGAATATGCTTTTAGTACGAGCACAGATGGCTAAAATAGAATAAATGAAATAAATCACCACTCTTAACAGTATTTTGGGGCACGCACGTAGAGTGTCTCAGGAGGAATGTAAAAAATATGCAGAATAATGTAGTTTGGGTTGATCTACATTGATTTAACCTGATACACATATGTTCGAAATGTAATGATTAAGAAGTTATTGAAGATTAAATAGAGACGGGTATTATAGACGTATTTGCTTGTCTAAGAACATTATTATATGATACTTTATTCAAATTACGACATCTTGTGTTGTTCCAATAAGTTTATTTCATAATTAAGGGGAGAGAATGGTATTGTTTGGTGAAAAATGAGTAAATCAAAAAAAAAATCATTAAAATACTCTGTGATATGTGTGCAAGGCATAGCATGACATTTTGTGGGTATTTGTGCCCTTATCGGGTGTTGAGTCTCCATTTTTAAACTTTCTGAATTATGGATTTTTAAATCACTCCCCCACTTTTATTGCTGTTTCCGATAAATTAAATTTTCAAAAAAAAAAAAATTCTTTTTCTTTAAAATACTCTTTGATATGTGTGGAATGCATTGCATAACATTTTGTAGGGTATCTGTGCCCTTATCGGATGTTGAGACGTCATTTTTAAACATCCTGCGCTATGGATTTTTAAATCACACGCCCGCTTTTATCGGTTTCCAGTAACTTCACTTTTTTTTGCTACATTGCCAGACAACAAGGAATATAATTTCTGAACTATTAAAGATACATGCATGAAATTTAGAACACACATTCTTGAGATTATTAGGAAACGTTTCTCAGTAACAGAATTTTGTTAATGGATTTCATTTTTAAAATACGTCCGTTTGTTTGCAAGAAAGGAAATCAGAAAATTGTTATTAAATTTTAATTGTTTATTTTGCAAACGTAGGGACTAATATTAAAATTCCGTTACTGACAGTTTGTAGAACATGCTTTTGCAAATACATTGCAAAAAATGTTTGAATCTATCTTTAAAAACGGTTTAGATATATTGGTTTTAGTACAATCCTACATTGGGTATATTTTTTTTTTTAAACTTGGGCCCCCCAATAATTTCTTTTTTTTTTTCAATATTTATATTGGTTGAGCTCTCTACATACTAAAAATTAATATTTTACATCAAATAGGAAAAAAGTTTTAATAAAAGACCATCCTCTCCCCTTAAGTACAAAATCGGTAAGAAAATAAAATAATTCCACAAGACAATTACTAAGTTTTGCCCTTCATATGGATTTCATTGCTTATAAATTCGTATCAGGTTCCGGTACTCTTTCTAACCCCAATGAAACACCTGGTCGCTTGCCAATCTAGATAACGTCCGGAAAATATGATAAAATGCACAGCTAGATGGAACCTTTCGATATCAAAAACGTTGTCACTATTCCCTCAACAGAAGTGTATGCATTAACACTGCAACATCATCATCATCATCTGCCTAACAAGTATTAGGCCAAGTGGCCTGTTACGGTCTCAAACTAGAATTTTCAGTCCATCTCTTCTTTGGACGGCCTAGAGATCATTTGCCATATGGATGGTAATGAAACAGTGCTTTTGGAATTCTGCATCGATTCATTCGTTCGGGATGATCCTTCCACTGAAGTTGATATTTGCTGATGAACTGTATAATGGATTCTATTTTAAGTTCTTGCATTATGTCCTCATTTTTTTTATGATCCCAGCGAAACAATACAAACAATACAATAAGCTGAATGCTAACACGAACTAAAAACAAAAACTTTGTAACATTAAATACGAAATACACACAGGAAAAATATCTGGCGCAACAGGTCAAGTATAGTACACGGAACTGAAATTTCTTCCAATATTACTCCAGTTAATTTTTCCACAACCGTAAATATTAAAGTAATAGTAGCAGTAGTAGAGGATGCAGTATTAGTAATAGTAGTAGTACAAGTGGTAGTAGTAGTATAGTAGAAGTAACAGTAGAAGCAGTAACAGTAGTAGCTGTAGTGGTAGTAATATGAGCTAATAGCATTGCTAATGGTAGAAATCAATGTGTTAGTGACATTGATAGAGCAGGACAACAGAACTCGTGAAAATTGCCCCAAATTTATTTATTTTTCTTGTATAACAATCATGGTGAAATTAATGACTAATGACTTTCCTTCGTCATTATTATTTCAATAAAGCAGTCAAACCAAAATCGAAATATAAATGAACACTTCACTCACCTCTCAGTTAAGACTTCATTCTCTTCTCCTGTTACTTCCAGTTTGATCTCCTCCTTCACTTGATCCAACTCACATGAATTTTGCTGAAAAAAAAAAATTAATAAAGAAATATTAAGTAAAGCAAAGATAAAGGAGAAATCATTGCACTAAGTGAATGTCTCAGGAATCTTCTATGCCACATCAATAAATTTAAGAATGCAGTTATATTGTCAGATTCCTAAGCAGCTATTCTATCAATCGTCCCTAAACACACACCTTCATCTCAAACAGCAGAAATAACTAAAATGCTCTCTCAATTAATATCACTCAATAAAAGGATTGTATTCCAATGGATACCATCCCATTGTGGAATCCTGGGAAACGAGAATGCGCATGCTTTAGCAAAGAAGGGCAGCACTGCTACTTACAGACCTGTTACTAAATCTACGTATTACTCTGTGAAAAGATTTATTAAATCTACATAGGCTACTTAGACTTCAACAAACAAAATTTGATAACACAATCCCAAGGGAAAAAATGGGACTCTCTGCATCAAAATCCACAGTTGATTCCCGATTTACCACGAAAATCGTCTGTAGCTGCATTAAATTGGCAAAAGGCCATGACTGTTTGGCCAAACAACTGCAAGGAATTGGAATATATCAGTCCCCTAACTGCCCATTGTGCAACTCAAACCAAGAAATGGATTCGGAACACCTCAAAATCTGTGCTTCAGTGGCTGGTCATGATAATATCTTTGAAAAATATTGGAGTGCAAGAGGTCAAATGACTTTATTGTCAAGCGCCAGGCATTAGAAAACAACAACAACAGATAAAGGACAATAGTAAATGAACAATCAATGCATGGTCGTTGTATGCTACAGATGGGATGTCATATCATATAATGTGATAGAGAAATAAGTACAAACACAAAGTATTATGACATTACGTAAGAAATATTCTGTTTCAAGTAAAATTTGCATAGAAGAATAGGAAAATGAGAGAAGAAAGGAAAATGACACTCGAAGATGGTAGTAGGTGGGTACGTTTCAGAAAGATCAAGTTGACATTTTATCAAATCTTTATGAAGGCTGGGACGTCTGAATCTATTTCTGATATCTGTGGATAAGCTTCAGGGCTTCTACCGCGTTGTCTTGGTGTTGGTGGCTGACATTTCTACCGCTGTGT
Organism: Periplaneta americana; assembly: GCF_040183065.1. Classification (NCBI taxonomy): domain Eukaryota; kingdom Metazoa; phylum Arthropoda; class Insecta; order Blattodea; family Blattidae; genus Periplaneta; species Periplaneta americana. The sequence continues at coordinate 176,886,399 of NC_091132.1, read as the reverse complement.
TGTGGTCATCTTCAGACCAGTTCCATAAGGAAATAGTCTGCGAGCTTGTATATATATATATATATATATATATATATATATATATATATATATATATATATATATATATATATATAGTAATCTCGATGGGGAGGAATACTTTCGGTGAGAGGTCGTAAGTTCTCCTTCTGGCATCTGATTGGTCCTTCGTTGTCCAATCCAGTTGAGGTCTGTATGGAGGAAAGTATTCATATTAAATACTGGCCCTCATAAGGTCCGAAAGAGTGACCTTGATACCGTGCCCGATGTCCGGATGAAGGGGGGGCCGCGTACATGTGAAGACCTGATTTCTCGTTCCTAAGTATGATCTTTGAATAGACTTTCCCATGAGTTGCTGAGTTGTAACCCCTCGTCCTTGTTGAGGTTGTACAATTTAATAATCTGTATTTCAGCCTGTAGGTGTCAGCATTTCTCACTGTCGGAGCGTTTACTTTGTGTGGGTGTGTGTACAGTGCTGCTACGAGAGTATAGTTATGTGAATTACTATACTTTAGTATAGTTATGTTAAGTGTAAGAGCATAAACGATCCTTTTAAACATCCACTTCATATCCATAAAAAGTTGTATTTATCAGGAAAGTACCCGGTTAATTATAAGAATGGGGAATGCCCTCGCCTGCAATTTGTATGGATAATGTCGTATAATTACAGTTAAAATAGAATTTATACCTGGCCGTTAATGCATAGGATGAAAATAAAAGGTTTTAAAAGTAAATCTGTATCATTTTGTAAAACCCGAGAGGAAACTAGTCTTAATTACGAATTCAGTGGTGTTGTAATTCCGCAAGTACAATGTTGTAAATACCTGGAAGTGTATTTAAACTCCATACTTTCTTGGGGAGAGGATGTTGATAATGTTACGGGTAAAGCATGGAGGGCACTTCACTTTATTATGAGAATCTTGAAAAAGGCTAGCCCCATATCGAGGGAAATAGCATATCTAACGTTAGTGTGACAGTTAATGGAATACGGAACTACATGTTGGGATCACTATAGAATTTTTCAGATAAATTCCTTAGAAAGAATCCAGTATAGGACAGCTAAATTTGTTAAAGGTAAAAGAGAAGATGGAAACGATACGATAAAAGAACTTAAATGGGAAACTTTGGAAAACAGACATAGGAAAACTAGAATAACATCACTGTATATAGCACATCTAGGTCAGAAAGCATGGGTAGACATAACGGCTCGGTTAGAAAAGCCAACGTACTATGGTAGGAACGATCATGATTTTAAAATCAAATGTAGGAGACAGAAAACGGATGTAGGTAAATTCTCATTTTTAAATAGAACTATAAATGATTGGAATGACCTACCTGCAGCGGTCTTTGAGGGCTGTCCTTCCTTAAGGAGATTCAAGAATAATTTAAAAAGTTGTGTATCAAGTGCAAATTAAAATTAAGGTGACATTTAACATTTAATTTTTTAAGGTGACATGTATTTATTTGGCCTGACGAGTTACTTCCTTGGTTTGAATTGGAAATTATTTAAAAATAGCGTGTAAGAGGGCCTTAAACTAGAAATGTTTAGCTTAAATGTAGTTCTGCTTATAAGTACAGTATGCATAAGGGTGTAATTATTTGACTTATTTGAACTGTTGTATCAGTGAAGCGAGGTGAGTCAGTGAAGTTATGGTTTTACAGTGCAGTGAATAGTTAAGATCTGTGATAATTTATAGCGTCAATGAAATGTGTTCTATAGTGTGAGTGAAATGTGTCCTAAAGTGTCAGTGAAATGCGTCATAGTGCCACTACAACGAGTGAGATGAGAGTAAAGTGAAAGACTATTGAAAGTTATGTAGTGCCTATTCATAATTATGTAGGTTGTAATGTAAAATTAGGTATTATATTTATGTTTTATTATTATTGTGTTAAATTATATTTGAATTCTTATTGTATTGTGTATTCTTATTGTATTGTGTATAAAATTGTATTGTGTATTGTAAATTTATTGTTTATTGCTTATCATTTTATTGTGTATTGTTTATATTGTGTATACCACTGCCACTGGGTGCTTGCCCACTTGCAGTGTAAATAAATACATACATACATACATACATACAAAATGAGACCTTCTTTAATTTGAAGCATGTCATTTTGATTTATTTTTAAGTAATTTTGCTATTTCATGGCATTCTTTATAAAATGGACCTATTTTACTCACAAAAGACAGAATTTTTAACCACACCATACTGCAAAATGGTTGCCCAGTTCCAAATATGCACAAAGTGGGAGGGAATATTTTGTGTTCACCTGGTTTCATCTCTTCTTACACACCCGAGACGAGTTGGGTTATAGGATTAACGCGCCGAGAATTAGGTGGCGGCAAGATCGACTGTTGAATTAACGCATCGAAAATTACGTCAGAACGAGTCGGTCGATTCTGGTACGAGACGGGCTAAGACTCCCACAACTTTACTGAGTTACTAAGGGATTTACTGAGGCAGAACCCGTCTCAATAATGGATAGTAAATTAAATTAAAAATGGACATTGGAAAATCACTGGAGATGAAATCGTCAAAATGTATATAAGATTTACAAAACGTTCAGCATCGCAGTCTTAACGACAAAAACTGGGTGGAAATATTCACGAAAGATAACACGAAGAAATGGAGAGCATGGGAGTCAACAATGTTATTCCGTGCCTATAGCAGCCACATCAACCAGAAAAATAACAGAGGGAGCACTAAATATCAATTCAATTCATACAATCTACTCACATCAGCTTCAGTTTTCACGATGGAAAAGTCAGCACGCACAGGAGTTTCGTCAAATGTCATCTCTGATTTGGTGTCGTAGCTGTTGTCCTTAAATTCTGTCTTTATTCTGATCAATTTCGGGTGTAATAAATTTACTTCCTGGAAGCAAAGAACATAATTATTATATGTAATGCAACATATAAAGTTCTTCGCGAAAAATCAATGTCTATCTGTCCCCTCTCTTATTAATCTTGACGTCAAAGAATGTACGTATATCAATTCTAAAATTAATAGTGAAATAGGCTGATATGTGTAAACAGCCCCATAGCGAAGCATGCAGGGTAGATTTATTCTATCATATTGCAGAAAATAAATAGATATTACTCCCAATGTACCTCAGATAAAGGCTTCTCCGATTCTATATCTGTGTCATCGCTTTTTTCTGTAGCCAGTGGATCGATGTCAGGTTCCATCTTGATCACGTCCATCACAACTGAAAATGGAATGTAGAAATTAAATTTTACATGCTTGCTAAATAATAATTTCATATCAGTATGTGTGTATTCTTGTGTAGGACGACTACATATATGAAAGACAAACGAAGGAAAGACATTCTACCTAGGGACAAGTTGCACCTGGGGACACTTAGTTTATTTTCAAGGTTATGTGGTTGAATTTTTATTTTCGCAATTGCCCACTCTAATTTCATCATTAAGCTGATCTTTGAATGATTTCCTTTTTGCTGAAGCAATATGGAGAGATTTTATCTAAAAACGTGATTTTGAACCTTAAAGGTAGGTAATTTACAAATTAATGAAATATTTTTAATTAATTCTTCAGATACAATTATGTAACAGCTTAGGATAGGTTAGCTGTATAGTATTATATGAGAGAAGATTAGATTAGGCGTGTAATATTATTACTATGTTCGCGAAACTGAAACCCACTCCATTCTCTCCTTCAAATTACGTCACAATCACGAAATATGGTCCTGTTGTTTATTCACGCACGACTATTTTTATATATAAATAAGATATTAATTTCCTACAGTTCCCCAGCAATTACATCCAATTTTCAGTACTCCATATTATAAATCCAAGGTATTTTCAAGGTATTTTAACAATTTTCTATAATGTCAAGTACATATGTAACCTTCACAGAATATTTTCTTACTGTTCCTCCACACATAATGCAAATATCGAAAGGGTTTCTGTTATCAGTTATTTCAGCTCAATAGACAAATGAAAGGAACCGGTTGTTGTGAAAGGTATAAGTTGTGTAACTATTGTGAACTTTAATTTCAAGAATTTGAGTTGCTCTGAATTCTATGATTACATCTTACGCCAGATGTTATGCAGAAAATCAGTTCCTCACAAAAATATGATTGATCTCAATTTACTGAACGAAAAACGTCTGTATAATATATATCTTATTTAAGCGAAAAGAAAAACTAAGCATTTTAAATACAATATCTTGGCTTTTATTTGGATCTCGATATACTTTTTTAGATGTCCTACTGTTTTCTAAAATGTCCTACATTTTGGGACATTCTGTCTGCAAAGAACACCTGGTAAACTTAGCCAAATTCCCTTTGCAAAGAAGGGATTATGTAACTTATGATTACAAGGAATAAAATGTATCGATATGCTAATATTTGTGAATAAAATAAAATGTAATTGCGTACCTATTACCAGATGTAACTTTTAAACTTTCCACGGAGTAACAACAGACGACGACACAGACTTACAAGTTGAATTTTATGTAACTGCATTAATAAGCTTGGGTGTCATCAAGAGAGCCGTGATTCACGGCCAGTAATTGGGTACTGCTCATAATCGTGTAGCGGTAATAAATTATTAGGTAGCGTAAAATACAGAACAATAAGAAACAAAACTACAATAAGTCATAGAATTATTGTTGCAGGGTAGCTCAATTGATAGAGCATTCGTGTGCTAAACGAAGAGTTCCGGGATCGATACCCGGTCCCGGAACAATTTTTCCCTTGAAATTATTCAAGTCGGCTTCACAGGGAACTTTGCCCAAAGCCAGATTTGCCTAATATATACGTCACTTTAGGTAAGATAACAGGGAACCACAATTCAAGTCACACAGAATTTGTGTCCACTCAAAGTTGGGCTTCTGGCGCCTTGTCAGCCCACTTGAGTTGTGTACATATATAAAGGGAAAAATTGGCACGACCTCGGTTGTAGTTCGTGGGTAGCTCAGTCGGTAGCGCATTCGTGTGCTAAATGAATGGTCCAGGGATCGGTAACCGGCCCCGGAACAATTTATCCGTCGAAATTATTTATTTATACAAGTTTGATACGCTGAGAGCTGAGGTAAATAAATTATATACGTAATGAATTTGAGGAATATACTTTACATACTAAACATTCTATGCTTGATGGAAACTACGAGACCTTTTGGAAACAGATATAACAGATACGTAAATCTAAGAGTAGCTTTCCTTGTAATATCAGACAATGACTGAGATTGCAATTTTGAAATTTCCGAAAAAACTGTAAATATTTTTAAGGACTACTTTCAAAGTGCGTGTATGCCTTGTAGTATCACTTCTGAATTTACCATTGAACATGAGTAAAGTGAACAATTTGATAGTATTAACATTAAGGCCATATATTATTAGCGATTTCGTAAAAACATTCGATAAAATTAACAGAAATAAACTTTTGGAGATTTTAGGCCATGATAACGTACAAAATCAAATCATTTTTGCCATTTATAATTTAAGCTATATCAACAAAATTAAATTGCCATAAGAACAGAACGGGATCTACAAACTGGATTTGAATAAACTATGGTGTTAGACGAGGTTGCTGTCTTTCCCCTCTTCTATTTATTTATCATATAATATGAACCATAGTGTGTACATTTGGAGGCAAAATCATCATGCCAGAATTGAAATTAACTGAAACACACGTCTCGATACATTACTGTTTGCTACGATCAGGTTCTCATCGCTAAAACAGATGATGATCTACAAAATGGTGTTTATAATCTACAAATAATCGCTTTTGATTTCAATAAGGAAATTTCAACAGAGAAAACAAAAATCATGGCATTTTTAGGACTAGATCCAATTCCAAGTAAATTCATGACAATTAATAAACTAATTGAACATAACAATTCATGTAACTATTTAGGCTATAATTTATCTTAAATTACTGATGAAGATATGGCAATCAAAATATCTAAATTTATAAGAATTACTGGAGTAATACAGTCTTCAAACCCTTCCAAGTTCAAAAACATACGAGGCCAATAGTCTATAAAACACTAGCTCGACCAGTTCCGACTTACAGCAGTGAGATATGGACAATCAGAAAAGCTGATGAGGAAAAGCTAACAGTAACTGAATAGTACATTACGCAACGAGCCTATAATGGTAGTAATTAAGACGCGAGTATCCTTGTTTATGAAACGTGCGCAAGTGAGTTTCATAATTTTCATACGAGCGTCTTAATTACCATTATAGTCAAGTTTCATACGACTTTTTATGCTCGACCATATTTCTAACTTGAAATTACTCATAAGTATTGATGTTATGGTTAAGTAAGTGAAGAGCGGAGCTGACCTTCTAAATTGTGAGATGTGCGCAGACGCGAAAGTATTGATTTTTTTCCGAAACACGAATGTCATTGACCTTGATATAATCTAGAGAATAACATGAACATTAATATTGATATAACCTGGAAATTGATTTAGAATTGAAAAACGAAATGAGAAATTGAATTTATTTTAATATTATTTACAATTAACGCTAATTATTATAGTAACAGAGCATAACCTTCTGCGACAGTATTGGATTTCCAGCCTCCGTGACTTTTCGCTAATTGTCTTTCGATTGCATATCCGAGAATAATTGATACTTGCGGTTTTATAATGGTACAATGGTGATTTCTCATTGGCTGAACAACTGAACTGTAATGAATAGGTGTACTTTAATGAGGTGCATTAAAGGGATACTACGAGGTGTATAACTACTACATTTCGGCATGGTCGAGCGTAAATGATATTTATGAGACGGACAGTGGATGGTCATTGCTCGAACACGGTAAAAATGAAGGCATACACAAAGAAGTAAAAAAAGATCCTACAGTTTGTTTTGTTGAACAGTCTAGATTTCACTGGAAGAATCATGTCGAAAGGATGGATCGCACTAGATGCCATAGACAAATTCTTGCCTATGTACCAGGACGAAGAAGAAATTTGGGAACACCACGAAAACACTGGCATGAGACCGTAACGGGTGCACTAGGGTCTAATTCGTGAACGACATGATGATCAGTGGCGCCAACTTATATAGGCCTGTAGGGTCCAAGCCCACCCAATAATTTGTATTATTATTATTATTACTATTATTATTATTATTATTATTATTATTATTATTATTATTATTATTGAGATTTATTTACTCGTATTTCAACATATAACTCGTGTTTGAGCCCACCAAATGTTATCCAAAAGTTGGCGCCACTGATAATGGTATTATTGGTTCAATTAAAATACTAATTTCTAAGAAATCAGTGAGGTCAAACGAAATCCTACCTTACTGTATGTTGTAAAGGGATGTGAAGAAAGTTTCACAAAACTCTTAATGCATATCTACAACTTATGTCTCAAGATCGGGATTTTTCCTGATAGATGGAAAATAGCCAAAGTTTGTACAATTCACAAGAGTGGAGATAAAACAATAGGTTGATAATTATTATAGGCCTATATCGGTACTGTCCATCTTCTCAAAACTTTTCAACCTGTTATACACAGTAAATACATTTACTATTTCACGGTTAAAAATATTATTGATGACAAAGAACATGGTTTCGTTACAGGTAGATTAACTTTATTCAATTTAGTGTGCTTGTGTGATTATGTCAATGAAAACATGGACATTCTTTAAAAAAAAAATTTGATATTGTTGATCAATGTGTATTGTTAAAGAAGCATGCCAAATATGGGATTTGTTGTTCTCTTATAAATCTATTTAGAACCGCAAACAGTTTGATATCTTCAACTAATGGGGATCTGAAGAATTTACAGTAACAATGAGGGTCCCCCAAGGACCAAATTTGGGTCCACTTTTATTTATATTATTTATAAATAACCTACCAAACTCAGTATCAAACTGACTATGTTTAATGTATGCCGATGATGTAAAAATTATTAAATTTTGTGCTATGCCTAATGACTGTCACTTGTTTCAGAGAGATCTAAACGAGTTATACAAGCGGTCACTGGAGAACAAACTGTATTTCTACATAAATAAATGTCATTATATGATATACACAAAAAAGAAACTTATTTAATTTATAGATACTCAATGGATGGGGAATTACTGGTAAGGACTGAGACTACGCCTGGATAAAAAGTAATGGCAACAGTTCGATATTTCTGACATGGCTTTATTCACAGGGCTACAACATTTACGTGCCTTCTATATAGTCGCCCTCCTTATTTATCACCTTTTGCCAAATGTTTGGAAGGCGTCGTACACCATCAGCGCGTCCATCTTTGTTGATGTTCCGTATTGACCACCCTATAGCACGGATAAGTTCATTTCTGGTCTCTGTACCGGGTCCCTTGCAGTGGTTCTTTCAATTTGGTAAAAAGATCGTAATCGCATGGACTCATATCAGGTGAGTACGGTAGATGTTCCAGAATCTCCCATTGCCTGCGGCGCAAGAGGTCCTTGACAGCAGCAGCGGTGTGACTCCTTGCATTGTCATGAAGAATGATGGGGTTCTGTACCCCCCAAGTGTCATTTTCTCCTGCATGCTGGACGCTGCATCGGCACATGCTTCACACAGTCCCTGAAAACATTCTGTGCACTACGACCTCGTGTCATTTCAATTTGGATCCAAGAACGTTGCTCTAGTTTTGTAAACGTGGTCTTAGGGCGCTCGCACTATCCCTATGAAAGTCAACGTTCTACATACTGCAGTAGATTGACAGAGTACTGTCGCTGCTGGCTGCACTAACTCATCTAACAGTCCTTGTTCATGTCCACAGAGCTGGCAGCTCTCGAACGCACAATCGTCACGTGACAGCAGTGTTGCCATAACTTTTTATCCAACCTATGTATATGATTCACTTATAATATGGATTTCTCCAGACATATACTTGAAATTGTGTCTCAATTCTCTTAAACTACTACAGTCTTACTAATAAACAGTGTATAGTTTTTATACGAGGCTTATGCAGAATTGAGACAGAAAACGTTACTAATAAACCGTGAATAAGCGATGGATGTATAAACAGGCTGTAACTATATAGAATGGGAATTGCTTTGCAGTAGTTATATACACGAAACCCCTTGTTTAAGCGTTGTATATAGCGAAAAAATGGCCGTCCCTCTAACAGCTGTTCGTATCGACTGTCATTTTATGATGATGGTTACCTTGTAACCACAGAAGAACAAACCAAAGATCATAGAATTATTAGAATAATAATGCTGTAGCCTGTACTCTTTGACCAAAATGTAGTGTGGTAATCGATTAGAGCCAGTTGTACTATCGATATTTAACGCGCCACACTAGCGCGCTCAGCTGGATGCAATTGAGAACCTCAGATATTCTATTACCTTCCATAACGAAGTAATGACGAAACTATGACGTAGCTGTGCAACAGTTATACTGTTATACACGACGTATGTAGTGATTATTAGTAAGGAATTTACACACGACTTATAAACGAGCTACTCATTGTATAAGTATAAGACAGTTAAACGTCTGTATATAGAGTTTTTATTAGTAAGACCGCTAGGATTTATCTTCAGACATACGACAAAATTCTCTTCTCAAGATAGTTAAAGGAGTCGTTTCTTTCGCGTTGGCAACGTTGTAGCGAGCATCATGATGGCCAGCAGCTTTCTGTTGGTCAACGATTTTAAAATAATTATACACTTTAAACACTATTTCCAGCATCCACTTTGTGCAGTACTTGTCTTTTTAGTTTCTCCTCCCGTTTACCAGTATGTCTTAGGTTTACTTATTCAATGCATTGAAACACCGACTCGTGAACAAACGAACTCGGGAAGCACTTGTTATTGGCTGATTACAATTGAATCAGTCGGAGCTAAAAGGAACTAAGTCACTTTTCACAACTTTTCAGGAGAAGCAAAAAACATTCCACTAATAACACAAATATTATATTTTTATGCTATAGGAGACAAAATAATATTTAGAAGTCTTAGTTCCTTCTTCGACTGTTCGACGAGCATGACATCCGTTGTTCAAATTGTTGCAAACCGAAAACTGCATATCTTGACCTAGTTCCTTTTAGCTCCGACTGATTCAATTTGTTGTACAGTACAAGTTTGTGACGTAACATGGCAGAAATGCTATGGCACACATAACTGAGGCTGCCTTCCCAGCTGCTGTCGAATGTAGTCAGGTAATATAAATTACATACAAAAATCGCACATACAAAGATATATCCACACATAATTAACGTGTAAGGAATACCGCATATCTTATACTAAAAAAATCGACTGTTTCCGCCATTGTTTATGTCTATTCTTGCAATCGTAACAAATCTTGTGCACACGGACTTCTAAAATATAAGGCTGGCCCACAATAAATCGAGAACGAGAACGGGAAGCGAAGAACGTGAACGTGAAGATTTTAAATTCACAATAAACTGAGAACGGAAACGGGTAAGCATATCAATATGTTTTAAATTTGTTAAAGATAAAAGAGAGGATGGAAACGATACGATAAAAGAACTTAAATGGGAAAGTTTGGAAAAAAGATGTAGGAAAACTAGAATAACATCATTGTATAGAGCACATCTAGGTCAGAAAGCATGGGCAGACATAACGGTTCGCTTAGAGAAGCCAACGTACTATGGTAGGAACGATCATGATTTTAAAATCAAATGTAGGAAACAGAAAACGGATGTAGGTAAATTCTCATTTTTAAATAGAACTATAAATGATTGGGATTACCTACGTGCAGCAGTCTTTGAGGGCTGTCCTTTCTTAAGGAGATTCAAGAATAACTTTAAAAGTTGTGTATAAAGCATAAATGAAAATTAAGGTTACATTTAACATTTAATTTTTTAAGGTGACATGTCGACCCTCCCAAATACTAACATTGTAACTCAATTTTTTATGGTTTTGAGTTGTCCTAGTTAATATGGTCTTAAATTGGTTCTTTTTCTCCCAGTACTATCATTGTAACTCTAAACCTCCCCAATTGTATGTAAAATCTTATTGCTACTCTACATATCTGTATACACTAATTTACACGATCATTTTAAAACTTCATTTTCATCTCCTGAAAAATGTAAGAAAGTGAGTTACAATGTTAGTGCTTGTGAGGGTCGATGTATTTATTAGACCTGCCGAGTTACTCCCTTGAGTTTGAATTGTAAATTACTGGCATTTAAAAAGAGCGTGTAAGAGGGTTTTAGACTAGAAATGTTTAGTTTAAATGTAGTTCTGTTTATAAGTATGCATAAGGGTGTAATTATGTGTCTTATTTGAACTGCTGCATCAGTGAAGTTATGGTTTTACAGTGCAGTGAATAGTCCCGATCAGTGATAATTTACAGAGCCAATGAAATGTGTACTATAGAGTCCTTGAAATATGTTACAGATTGTCAGTGTAATGTGTCCTAAAGTGTCAGTGAAATGCGTCATAGTGTCACTACAGCGAGTGAGATGAGAGTAAAGTGAAAGATTATTATCAGTACCAATGTGAAACTTATGTAGGGCCTATACATATGTAGGTTGTATTGTAAAATCAGGTTCACTTATTAATTAGGTTACTGTATGTATTATTATTAATTGTAATTATTGTGTTAAATAGTATTGTGTATTGTTTATATTGTGTATACCACTGCCACCGAGTGCTTGCCCACTTGCAGTGTCAATAAACACATACATACATGTAAAGTCGATATTAGCATTCCGGTATTTGTGCCTATTTGACCAAAGACATTTTCCCATGAGTACAAACCAACCAAGATAAACACAGGTTGACCAACTTCAAAATTTAAGATCAAAAATCACGTGTAGAAAGAAGGAATTGAAACAGAAACAGAATGTGACGAACTAACTACACAGGGTACCCTGAAAGCTCTTAGAATAACCGTTCCTTTCGAGAGAAGATCTCAAGAAACCACTCCAGAATTTTGGTCACAAGGAGTCTTGGTCAGACAATACCGATTTCGGAACGGGAGGACAAAAGGAGCGATGTGTGAATAACAAGAAACACAGCATAGACAATACAACTTGCACTCACCGGATCTAGATCAAGACTCTACTATGGAATATAGAAGGACTAAGAAACGCAACAAATATATTACCAGACAACTTCTTCCAGATGTACGACATCGTAGGCTATGCCTCACAGAAACCATGCTGACAAAGGACTGGACTACAAATGATCTGATAATGGAATCTGTAGGTATTTAGTTCCAACAAGTTGGAAACGCCAAGTTTCAGGACGGGGTGGAATACCCTAGAGTCTAATTTTGATCACAATCATCGTCAAAGTCTAAAAATTCATATAGGCATTACTTGTTTAGACTTATGGCACAAACGAAGCCCGAACCAGGAAAAATCATTGCCCAGCAGATTCTTGCCTCTGATTTCGGATCAATGTAATCTGCGGGCCAATGTCGAAAATGAAACGAAACAGATATTATAAAGGCTGCAACGTCTTAGAGACACAAAACGTGGCTATTGCTGTATTTAGATTTAGTTTGGCTTATGGCTTACAAGCGCTTCATTAACTGAAAATTGTGGTGGTGATGGTGATTGAATTGAATTAAATTTATTAAGCCATGAGACAAACACAAGGACACGCTGGAAGGCCGAAAGGCGGCAGCACTTGCCTCTTGAAACCCAGGCTGTCACCATTTCAAGTCATACATAAAAGAGAGAGTATCCTAGCAATCCAGACTTCCCTATGCTCGATAGTTTGTGCATATTTTCAACCAGAGTGAAAACTATATGACATCATAGAAGAAATCAACTTAGCACTTACACAAATAGACAAGAACAAGCCACTAATTCTAGCAGGAGACTTTGACAGCAGAATAAGCATTATCAGTGACAAGACGTCCATAATAATTAATCACACAGAAGTGGAAGGGACCTCCTTACTAACAAGGGAAGGGTTTCGGCTCGAACAGGAATTTTTGGTTAAAAATTCGTACAGAAGCTTACCTCACAATGGTGATGAAGACCGTAAAAGCATTCAATTGTGTAACGCTCCGTTTGGTTGGTATTGGTCAATACACTTCTTTGAAAATGTACGTGAGGATTCTCTATAAAATGCATGAAACAGCATGGAGCAGAGAAATAAGCAGAACACGCAAAAACAACACTTGAAAACCTTCTAAACTACACTCCATTTCTGAAAAATCAAATCAATTACATTTTTGAAGTCCGAGACTTGTTCAGGATTCATGTAACCAGCTGACTGTCAGGAATACTGAAGCATAGGGTGGTATACTGGAGAAGACAACTGGTTATGAATAACAGAGTGCATTTTCATTATAAACACTCGATTTTCCAAGTTAAGTTCTGGATTCTCAGCAAGAGTCCTTATGTAATCTGTTATCCTCCGAGCATATATTTTGTATTGTCTAAGGAAATAGATATTCAAAGGCTGGATATATTTAGTTTTTTTAGGTGGAATGCTCATACATTCCATGTCCTAGCCTTGGAATGATTCATTTATTAAGATTGTGTCCTTGTGCACATTCAATGAGTGACACAACAGTGTACACTTTTGATTAGCTGCAATATTTTCAGACAGAACGTTGGAGAAAAATGTTCTTAAAAGGGCTTTAGATATTTAACCACTCGCACTAGCTTCTTGGCTAGGCTAGGCTTACGGGTAAGGTGTCCCTTCCCCTTAACTTGTGCAGTGCTCTTCCCACCTCTCAGTGCTCTAACAGACATTACACAAACGAAGCTTTACAGAGATGTAAAGATGGGCCTGTAAACAAATTTTGGATACGAAATTCCTGTTCGAGCTGAAACCCTTCCCTTCTAAGTAAAGGAAGCGAGAAAACATACATTGGACCAAATGAATGCAGAACCATTGACCTTTACTTCAGAAACACGAAAAGAATAGAAAGAACGTCCACGGAAGTACTTAGCAACGTAGTCATTCGAAAACACATGCCAGTAGAATCGACTCTCACGATGGAAACCAGATCTCAAAAGACATCACTTCTTCATGCCATGGAACGTTTTCCATTGACTATTACACTCTTACTACGTCATACTACTTTTGACCAATAAAACGGTACGAAAGGACGTATTTCAACCAATCATGGCTGCTTATCGCACAATTTTATCGCGTCCCTAGCATTTGTTTAATTTTATCGCGTCCCTAGCATTTGTTTCTTTGTTTGCCAACATTTGAAACTGCGCTGGTCTGGACGTCAAAAATATATATAAAATTACAAACCACTCCAGTCGATGCATAGCAGTTACAAATATGACTCGCATTGGCATTCAAGAACAAGAATTAATAAAAATCACTGATCATACCTATGCATCTTCTGAAATCCGATTTACAAATAAATGAAGAGCACCATTCGGAAATCCTGAATAAGTTGAATACACCATGCAGGCCTAAATCAACGAGTTCCACTTCTATTACGCACACGTCCAATATAACATCAATTGAACCACCAACCACATTCAAATTTGAAAATTGTACATTCAATAATTATTCCTTTTAAAATTATTCATTCGGAAATCCTGAATAAGTTGAATACACCATGTAGGCCTAAATCAACGAGTTCCACTTCTATTACACACACGTCAATTTATTTAATTCAATTAACATCAATTGAACCACCAACCACATTCAAATTTGAAAATTGTACATTCAATAATTATTCCTTTTAAAATTATTCATGCTTATTTTTATGTCATCCTCGTTAATTAAAACTGTTCTAACTCTTGTGTACAGTATATTAGTTAGGTTAAATTATAGCTTCTGCTATATGATATTATGGATAGTCACGTATCAGATATTGTTTAATATTAAGATTTATTGAAAATCATCTGTCAAGTGACGTTGATTACTGGGATTCGGATAATTGAAGTGGAATGCAACCGTTTTAATAATAAAAATGAAACTGAATCAACAAAGCCTTCTTGACTAGTAACATTGCCATCGACGAGAAGGCATTGCTCATTACTGCCATCTAGCATGTATCTAGCGTAATATTTGTAATGTTGAGATGGTACAATAATACATTTGAAGACAGTTGTATTTTCGTAAGTCAATTAATATTTTATTGTATTGGAGTACTTCGTTACTTCTAATCTTTATATACTTTCTTCTAATCGTGTAATAGTCAATTAAATCCCACTCGAGTTTTCATTTTCTCTAGATAAATCAAAACGTCTAATGAGATTACTGTTGATAAAGTACTAGCTTTTGATGCTCCACAGTATGTCACACCTTTCACTTCAATAAAATCTGGGTTGCTGATATCAACTAATTTTGCGTAATCGGCCATTTCTTCCACATTCCAAGCTTTAACTAATGTGAGTCTATACAGCATCCTCTGGCCTTTCCCAGAAGTCTCTGAACAGTGGAGTTACTGGACTCATATCTCTTAGCTCTTTATGATTCAGTCAGCAGAATATGACAGGAAGCGGAGGAAGTGAAAATATACATCTATGCCGACGACATGGTCATCGGATCACGTGACGCTAACGAGCTGCAAAAGCATCTAAGGCACTGGAGAAATGGGCTGAGGAAAACGAACTACAGATCAATCTAGAGAAAACCGTGCAGACGAAAAGGCGGACGAATGTCAACTAATGACAGAATACTGCTGAAGAACGAACCAATACACATGGCAAATTCATTTAAAAACCTCGGCATGACCCTACAGACAACAATGACGTGTTTAAGAATCCACGTCAAATCCAGAGCAGCAGCAGCTACAAAGGCTATATACGATATCAGATCACTGAGTAGACTCTCCCTAAGTTCAGCTATGGCGCTCTTCAGAACGAAAATAGTCCCCATCCTCACCTACGGGATCGAGATAATATGGGAAAAACTGAATAAGACCGACCTTCGTACCTTAGAAGCAGTGAAAGCACGATTCTTGAAAGCCGGAGCGTGTCTAAATACACACGCTGCAGACTAGTCTACGAGCTGCAAAAGAGACGTTTCTGATAGAAGACCTGTGTCTAAAGTTCCCCCTGCCTGCCACAAACTGTTGGACGAAACTATTGGAAGAAAGGGAAGAGAAACGAAATGAGATATGGCTGGAGTTTTACTCAACGGAAGCAACAGTAAACCGATCATGGACGGACACGGATCAAGAACTTCGCCACTTAGTAACCTCCATGGTAGTACATGGCAACCACCACAAGCTCTGCAAATCAAACATTTACCACGACCCCAATCCAGAGTGTATAAATATTGTGACAGCCACCTCGAGACTCGAACACGCTTCCCGCAAGAGAGCAGGTCGCGCGTGAGTCGACACGGGCTCCACGGAGCACTGGGGGACGGCGCGCGGCTTGGAGAGGAGAGGGGAGGTTGTGCGCGCAACTGCTACGTGCGGAGTGAAGGGGGGACGGACCCTCCCGAATCGTCCAGGAGTCCGTCAAAGTGGAGATAACCAGAGAATTCGAGAGAGCTATCTCTGGACACCCGTCGAAATTTCTCGTAACTATGGTTTAGTTATAAAAGAAGAAACGCGAGTGAACTTGAGCAGTTTATTCAGCCAGTCAGTAAGCCAACGTTGTTACAGTCAGTGAACAGAGGAAGCCAGCCAGTCTTGTGTACCGGAGTTCGACTTGAGTGTGCGTCCGCAACTGTGTGAGCATCCGAAGGCATGAGTTCGAGTGCAGTGGACCGCAGTTGGAGGGACCTGAGTTCGAGTGCAGCGGATCGTCTCTGACGGTCTGTGTTTCGAGATTCTGTGAACGCGAGTGACTGAGCTAGAAGAACTAGCCAAGGCAAACGAGCTGTGAACAGAGAACTCACAGTTCTGTATTGTAAATAGCGCTTTGTGAATATTAGTTAAGATTAACAGTTCATTGTTGTTCGTAATAGTCCAAGTAAATTGTCATTGTCGTCTGTGGAGTGCACTAACGAAAATACTGTTACTGAGTGGAGAGCAAATCCTATTGTTGAGATAATAAAGTTACATTGTTGTTCAGTAAAAAAATTTACAGTATAAATACATAAACTGTGCGACCTAACCTGCGATCGATATCACATTACCCTGTGCAAGAAGCGAGACAAGCCAATAATCGAATACAGCAAGAAGTAAAGTGGACTCCACTAACACACTTTTGCACAGTTTGTGCGCATTTCATATTTCAAAAGAAGACGCTTCGACAACCAAGGGTCTCCAGAAAGTTAAGACTCACAAAAGTTGGAGGACAACATCCCAATGGTACCAACGATATCACAGATGATCAAGCAGGACAACACTAATGCAGCACTGCGAATAATATAAGACACAATTCGGAGCGCCACAGTAATCCAAGCCCCTCTTCAGAAAAGGCCAAAGCCTTGGTTTGACAACGTTTGCCATGCAAAGAGAAGGGATGCCCTCGAAGCCATGCACAAAACCAAGAAAGCCCCAACGAAAGATAAGCTGACCAAAGAGGAAAGACAAGACAGCAGTCAAGGGAGCCAAAGATCGCTATAATCAACGAACAGAAGAAAATCTGATAGAACAGGCAGAAAAAGAGCCCTTCAGCATTCTCAAACATAAAAGCCGACGTTCCCACAACATCTGCCAATAGTGATCTGGGAGTCACATTTTACAGAGATTTTGCAATCTGCAGAGAATAGACAACAGGCATATAACATTGACGATGCCCCAAGAGACATAGAACTCTTCATTACAGAGGAAGTACAGGCAGTAGTGCAGGAAGGAAAAGAAAGGACCGGACCAAATATATTACGAACAAGCTGCGGATTTTTAGGCACTAAAAACAGTTGAAATAGGCAAGCAAAATAGGCATTCAAAATTCTAAAATACCGGAAGGCATTTAAAAAAGGCATTAACAAATTTCTAATTCTCAACGCCTAACACGACCATAGCGTAGCATTATACACTACTTTCTATAGTAATGTCGTTATGGCAGTGAATAATTAAATATTCGTTCAAATGTTGTAATGAGAACTCATGTCTATTGTCTGTAAGAATGTTCTTAAATTGGGAGAAACTCCCTTCCACATCACATGAAGTGATGGGGCAATACTTCAGGGATCCAATCTCAGCTCGGGACCAAACCAGTGGGAATGCAGTAATGTCAATGTATTTTCCAATCAGTGCTTCTGATGACTTTTGCTTTGACATATCTCCATGGTATACTTCACGTATTACAGCAGAAAACTCACCTCCATACTCAACACACAAACTGACAAAATGGATACAGTTTAAAATAACTACCCTAGTCAACTACCACAATGATTCATGCGGCTTTCGAAATACATTTTTTCTTACTGGTTGATTTTAAATTATTCGACTTCTCCGCGCTCTGATGACAGTAAAACGTAACAGTACAAGCTTCTCAGTCAGTATTATAAGTTACCAACCAATAGTTTCAAAGTCAGATTTTATAATTGGCTTTTAATTAATCTTTTCTACTCTATAGATGAGTTTCTTCACATAAATTCACACGAAATTGTTTTTGAATAAATAAAGTTATTTAGATTAGTTACAATTATTATTCTGTTGCTGAGTTTTTCAACACAAATTTGTATGAAATTGTATTTTAATAAGTAAGTTTAATTGCAATTTAGTTAGTTTTCTATAATTTAAAAGTTCCAAATTATTTCATGTTTTCATTGTATTACTTAAATTTTACTATTTCTATTATTAGTGTTTTTTAAAATGTATTTATATGTTTTTTCAATGTATTCTGACGAAGCCTAAAACTATATGTCTAATGGCCAAATAAACTGAATTGAATTGAACACACAGAATTATCGATAGTTCTTAATCACGTCCCTCTGCTAGATAAAAAAGAAACAAATTACAGATTCAATAAATATCGATAGAATGGTCAGTAAATTCAAGTATAATATATAATAAGGATATTTAGGCAACTTTTAGGCATTGATAAGCAAATAGGCATTTACTAGTGAAATAGGCAATTATAGGCACTATAGAATTAGCATATAATACTCACAATGTCTTAAAATGGATATGTTACCTAAAATCTTCCGCCTTCAGGTTAAAGATTAAAACAGGCATATAGCTATAAATCCGCAGCTTAATTATAAACATATAAATGACAGCTCGAAGGTACTAAAATATCCATTAACAGAATTTTTCAACAGATGCTTAATAGAAGAGCGCATACCAGGTAAGTGGAGAGAATCTACTCTGAAAGTGCTCTATAAAGGGAAAGGAGACGCAAACAATCCCAACTCTTACCGAGGCGTCTCACTAGGAAGCATATCGTTAAAGACTCTAACAAAACTTTTATCAAACCGCCTTCAAGAAGTAGTGGAACATAGCATCCCAGAAGAGCAGTTTGGATTTAGAGCTGGAAGGTCTACTATTGAAGCTGTCAAATGCCTCATGGAGGACACTGAAGAAGCCCTCGAATGAAAAAGAGGGAAACTCTATGCAGTATTCATAGATTTCACAACAGCATTTGATTCGGTAAACAGCATACTTCTGGCCAAGCTAGAGAACACTACCGGGAATGACCACGTAGTGAATATAATAAGGGACATACTAGCAAAAAACTATGTAAGACAACATCACCACATCAAGACCCATATTACAAACTGTAGGAGTCCTGCAAGGAGATTCCATCAGCCCACTATTATCTAACGTAGCAACACACGACATTATCCAGGCCATCGCTACTGACCAAGTGCGGAGATATTTATAGTCAGGGTCACATAAGAACAGTTCCTAAACAGCAAATATTTCCGTGTTGTCAGTGTTGCCAACTGTTACCAGATATCACAAACCCTAAATACTAAATGACTTATTTACTTACCGCACTCTAAGTTGGAAGGTTATTCTAAATAATTCAATAATTTGTGACATATTTTCGCAGGTAAATTATGCGAGAAAGGGACCAACATGTCAAGTATTTTATCTAGCAATACGAAATTCATTGGTTTGGCTAAACAAATGACTCACGAGACCTAACTTAAAAATATGTTTTGTTTGACCACATGAAATTATTAGTACTAACTCCGAAAACATATGACTATAGTCTTGAATTATAACCACAACGCAATACATAAAATAACTATTATGTATTAATATTAATACTGATATTAGTTATTAGTATGTTCAAATTTCTCTAGCTTCCAGTAACCAGGTCAGATATCTAGTACAATTTTAATTTCATGGAACTCCAGTACCAACAAATATTATCGATGTTTGTCCCAGCTACCAACATACCAGTTACAAAATCACTACCATTTTGTAAGATTTGTCAGTGCCGAAATTCTAAACGAAGTTGGCAAAAGAAAATTAAACCTGCAAACAAGAAAATCACTATAATGCACTAGCACATGTAGTAAGGGGGGGAAAATGGTTAGGTTTCACCCTTAGGGTATGAAGTAAGTTGACCAGGACTATATATGAGTATATGCAGATGACATGCCAATAGTATCACAACACCGAGACAAACTACAGGAAGCCTTCAATCGACTAACAGAATGGTCCAAGAACAACCTGACTATAAACAAGAATAAGACTGTTGCGATGGTATTCCGAAGAGGAGGTAGACTGTCAACCCACGAAGACATTATATGCGACGATTCAAAATTAGATACTGTCAACAAGTTCAAATATCTGGGAGTGACCTTGCAAACTCGTGGAATGGAGTTCGGAGCACACATCAGAGAGAGAGCTTCTGCGGCAATAACACCAATTAACGATATTAGAAACATAGATCAACTCTCACTCACAGCAGCAATTACAGTGTTCAAGCTAAAAATATCTCCCGTAGCAACATATAGACTGGAACTCATCTGGGATCACCTGAGGGAACTAGACAGAGTAAAAGAAGTGTTTCTGAAAAGAGTTATGAGTATATCCAAGTATACACTATCACGCTTGGGATATGAATTGGCAAGAGAGCCAAGAAGATGCTGCCATCTACTGCAGGTTACGACGAACTACTGCACGAGGTGAAGGAGAAGACGCAAGAAATTTGGAGTGACTTCTACACCATGGACGCTATGACTTATATAGACTGGACAAAAAGTGGATATGAACTAAGACACTCGGTGACTCGTATCGCAGTGCATGGACTCCACTATAAAGTATGCTCAGTTCAGAGATATGACGAACAGAACTCAGAATGTGTATATGACAGAGCCATCTTCAGTTACAAGCCGGAGCCATATCTCAGCAACACTGTAACTGTCAACTGGAGGCCGACCATACAGGACACGTGTTTGTGCTAATGCCGATTTTCAATGTAAATTAATGTTACAATATAAGTGTGTGTCGATGGAATTATGTTCGCGGTCGTACCAAACGTTAATTGTTGATGTATTATAAACTAAGTGCGTGTTGGCGATAAAAACAAGACAGCAAATGAAAATATGGCTGCAGTCTTTGGCAATTTTTACGGTTATTATTAATGACAAAATGATCGACAATTCTTCTAAATATTAAATATTGTATAAACTACATTTTTATAGTTTTATTTGTGGTTTGTGGTAAATCAGAATTCTAGCCAAATTGTTGGGTCTCGCCTGCTATATCAAAGTTACGCCGTTGGTTTTCAAGTTCATTGTAAACAGCTGTTTTGTGATCCCATAAATGTTGCAATTTTGTTGAAGATTCGGAATGCCTGCTATACGTCAGAACTACCTATCATTTGTAGATGCATACACTCAATTCCTTGGTTTTCGAGGTTTGTTGGTTCATATTATTTCTTTTCTAATAAATTAGTTATAAACATGTTCCTTTTAATTTCGTATTTTCAGGATTTAAAGTTCACTGAGTTTACGCTAATTGGCACATACTTAATAGATAACGATGTGTTTTGTTACGCATTGTGTTGAAGGTATGTTTCTTCATTTTTTCATAGATCTTTATATTTGGCCTAACTGTATTTACATCCTCATATTTTATTATAATACGTCAAAAGCTTCTTCTATTTACATTTTTATTTTATTTGCATAATTTACATTCTTAGCTTGTTTTCTGTAGTTATATTTATTTAAAATTATATCTTAAAAAGTTTATAACAAATAATTTAGGATAACAGTATTGTTATAGTGACTGGCCAGCTTCAAACTAAAACTGCGTTCCTGGGCATCTGAAATACGGTATTTATAGAAAAGCACGATAGATAATCGCATGAGATAATATTAAAATGTATCCTACACCTTTGAAGTTACAGGCGAAACGCCATAAAGTCGCAAAACATTGTCACTTTGCTAGCCACAAACTTGGTAACTGAATGGAACTTATGAATACTGCGTACGAACTTACATCTTTATTGCATTATTGATGTTATTATTTTCGGTGCAAGGAATAACTTATTTATTTATTTACCTTTGTACTATGAATAAAAAACATGTTTTCTTGTAATTATTTTAAGTGGCAGCCTTTGTATGTAAGTAGCCTACTTACGCCGTATTCTAAAGTATAGCTAACTGATTGCAATAAAACACTATTTTCGAACCCGTAATAATTTACATCACTACTCTGAATCTTGATCTTACCTTTGTGCATGAAGGAATATTGAAAAAACACACGTTACATACAACGAAAGTAAGCACAATTACATCAATGTCACTTTAGAACCTTCCATCTCCACTCAAAGTTGCCGAACCTACCCATGCTCCGGCTTGTAACTGAACAAGGCTCTGGTATGCGAAAACTGTGTGTACATGTTTTACAGTGTAGTAATTGAAACATATCGTTGACCACGCTGAGCACAGAGTTATGAACGCAGTCTTCAACATTGTGCGATTTTCCCCATTATTAAAATTTAAGATGCGGAATATTTAAGAATTCAATTCACGTGGTAGTATGATCACATATACACGTAGCATATATGGGATTTGATTCACTGAATTTCTGCATTTGTTACAAGAAATTAGAGTCGACGGCAATTCGGAAGGCGGTAGTCTGCTAGCGTTTGCGTCGAGAGTTATAGATAGAGAGAGCAAGGCAGCGTACAACATTGCCACATCGTACTTCACGTGTAATACAAATAGCGCAGGAGAGAATTTAAATTATCAAAGGAATAATAACCTTAGCCGTTGATTACTGTAAGCATGACACCAAATATAAACTCTTTCCTTCACTAACAATATTCTTTGCACGGTTCTCAATCCCACACCACATGCTTCTGCAGTCGTTGGCCAGCACCGTTCTGCTCGTCAACGTTTTTAAAATAATTATACACCTAGAACAATATTTGTGAAATACTTGTCGTTTTACAATCTCTTCTTCCATTTATTTACCTTACACGCACACATTAAATATTATTATTGCTAAATTATGGATTTTTAACGACGCTCGCAACTGCAAAGGTTATATCAGCGTCGCCGGATGTGCCGGAATTTTTTTCGCGCAGGAGTTCTTTTACATGCCAGTAAATCTACTGACATGAGCCTGTAGCACACTTAAATGCCATCGACATCGGCCGGGATCGAACCCGCAGCCTCGAGCATAGAAAGCCAGCGCTATACCAACTGCGATACCGAGGGCGACTAGTAAATTTTAGTTTCACGTAAACAAACGAACTCGGGAAGTACTTGTTACAGACTGATTCCGATTGGTTCTACTGTACAACCTTGTGACGTCACATACTAGAAATGCTACGGCGTATATAGCAGCCGACCGCCTTCCGAACTGCCGTCTAGTCTAATAGACAAGAAATTATGTTACAGCCTCCGTCCTAGATAATATACGATGGCCAAATAACATTTCGATAACAGAATGTATCTAGTAGGCTGTGATACGAAACGAGAATGACAGTAAATGAAAATTGGTAGTTTCACGTTCACGTTCCCACCCTCAGGAAAACTTCTCGTTACTGTGAATGCTCACATTTAAATTGATTTAAAAAAAATTGTTGTCGATTTCGATTACTGTAAACCTGCCTAAGTATTAACTTCGGAATTTCTATGTCACGTAAAACTGCAGTGACAAATAGAAGTTGAAAATAAGATTACACATTACGACAAAGTGGCTTCACGCTTTTGTGTTACACGTGTATGTATTTTGATTTCACACGAGCGAACACAGTCTTTCTCCTAGACACAGCAATTCGATGCGTCACTCCGGGCATGGGGCTTGCATTTCGTGATTATTCGACGGGACCACAGATGTCGCACACATATCAGTTCTCACATGTGCGAGTGTATTATATGGCTCTTCAGGCTTTCCAATAGAAAGTAACGTTTGCCACAAACATCGCAATTGAATTCTTTCTCGTCAGTGTGAAGGCGTGCATGTACTTTCAGATAACCAGACCTAGAAAATTTTTTTCCACACAAATCACAACTGAATGGTTTTTCACGTTTGTGTCTGATTGCATGTTTATTCAGATATATCAACTGTGAAAAATTCTTCCCACACAGATCACAAGTAAAAGGCTTCCCGCGTTTGTGTACGAGTGCATGCCTTCTGAGATGACTTTTAGAATGTGAGAAATACTCCCCACACACATCACAACTGTACGGCTTGTCATCCGTATGTCTGCGTTCGTGCATTTTCAGATTTGCATAAAAAGAAAAACGCTGCCCACATATATCGCAAGACAACGGCTTCTCACCGGTGTGTATTCGTGCGTGATTTTTCACATAATAGGACCTGCTAAATTTTTTTCCACACACGTCACAACTGAATGGTTTTTCGCCCGTGTGTATGCGTTCGTGGATTTTCAGGTTTGACAAATGCGAAAAGCATTTTCCACAAACATCACATTTGTGGATCTTCTTGCCAGCATGATGATCCTCGTTTTGTACAATATTCTCGAAGCAAGTTTGTACTCCATTTTTATGGGTAACTGGAATGCTATGAAGAAAATTATATTTCAGTACGACCAATAAAGAATAAAACACATCACCACTACACATTACATTGAAACACATACAAATTTAAGTTCTACTCGTTAGTAAGGGTAAAAGAAATTTCACTGTATAATTGTTGTATAATTACACTCTTAATTTCTTTAAAAAATTACGTAAATTATAATTCGATAGCATAATGGTTGTCTCTTTCTAATTAGATTAAGATCTGAGGAATTGAAACTACAGTTGTCTTGGCCTGAATGTTTTACATTGTTTCGGTTAAATCAACAGATTACAGATATATGAAATGAGAAATCATTATAGAAATACATGCCGTATAGCAAGAATGTTGGGAGAAAACAAGAGACTGTCACAAAACATTATTATCCAGAAAAAAAGTGTTAATATCTGAATCTCCCTGGTTTATGACATATGTATCAAAAGGTTTAACATTACGTACCATGGCCATTTCCATTCATTATGAATGTTATTCTTTTGTAGGTGGTATTATTATTATTATTATTATTATTATTATTATTATTATTATTACTATTATTATTATAACGAATTATATACAATTTGTACATAACTTTGATGTCAACATGCAAATATTATTATTATTATTATTATTATTATTATTATTATTATTATTATTATTATAACGAATTATATTCAATTTGTACATAACTTTGATGTCAATCAAGATGCAATTATTAATATTATTATTATTATTATTATTATTATTATTATTAATAGTAATATTACTATTATAAATGCAAAGAAAATGGGCAAAGAGGCATAAAGAAAGACACACAAGCAGATTTTCAGACAGAATTACAGGGCGATAGACAGAGACAGACAGAAAACTTGTGCCAATTACTGTACGTCCCCAAAGCATGTTCATTACAGGAACATGTTGAAACTAATTACAAGATTTTTTCCATTGTTATCACTACTTTAATAAAGCAGTGAAACCAACAACGAAGTAAAGCCTCACACAATTCACTCACCTCTCTGTTAATATTTCATCCTCTTCTGCCGTTACTTCCACTTTGACCTCCTCCTTCAGTTCATCTAACTCACATGACTCTTCCTGTAAATGATGTAAACAAAACTGTAGGAAAATTATAGTTCAACAACAGTACTTCATTTGCTTCAGACTTGATTTTAAACCCTGCTTAAAGCACTACTTTGAACCATTCAAATATGGCAGGTGAAATGTAAGTAAATATACTTAAGGAATAGAAAAACAAAATAACCTGGCATTTTGTAAGAAATATCCTGATCTGAGAATCATTCCCATAAACAATAAGTTAAATGAAAGAGAAAATGAGAATGGCAATCGAATCATATACTAAATTGTCGTAAGTGACAAGAAACCAGGAAGATCTGGTTAAAGATCACGTCCTTGCAGTAAAAGTGCAATCTGCTGTGAATTTTCATGGGGTCTCACGCAAGTACTACTACTACACAGCCATACAAAGTCCTTCTAGAAAGAAGAAAAGAGAGCCGCCGTATGATATATCCCGAGTTCTATGCCGTGGGTGTCATGGTAGATAGGAAGTGGACAAAAGAGAATCAGACCAGTGCTGCTCATCGGAGTGACTACTACCGCAGAGGAATCGGAGATTACGAATAAAGCTCTCCACCGTGATCTCCGGTACTACCGTAGGTGGAACAGGGGACATGCGGAGGGATGCGGGGGTTCGGAGTGAAGCGACAGCTCAAGGACGACTGTCGCATACGGACGGACGGTAGTTGTGAGTGGAATAAAATGGCACCAAATCAGATATCCGTCGCATGGAAATTCTTTAATTTAGCTGAATGTAGTAATAAAGTTGCACACTGTAAACTTTGTGGGCGAATTTACTCTAAGGGAGGTGGAACTTCGAATTTGTTGGACCATTTGAACCGACCGCACAAATGCGAACTTGATAAAAACAATTACGCAAAACATTTGATACAATTTCTTTTTAAATTGTTTTAGTGCTATTATTCCCAAAGGCCCACAGTATAGGAAAAAGTCTTGAAATTTCTCTAAAACGTAACTTTCGAGGCAATAAAAAACAAATGAAATATTTACAAGACGACTTGAGTTATATTTTACTGTTTAGACAACTTGAGTTACATTTTACTGTTTAGATTAAAATATTTCTGAATGAAACTAAAGAAACATGTGGTAATAATATAATTACAATTATCCTTAAGTTGATATCCACTTATATTTTTATTACAGAGCAGGAGTGGCGCGTTTTAGAAGAGGCAGTTCAAATACTGACATCCTTTAACACAATAATCACAATCCTGTCCGGTGAAGAATCTGAATAAATTATGTTGGACAGTAAACTTTAACCCATTGATAGCCCACGTTTCTTTTGTTCCATTCTGAAGCTCCCTCAATATATTTTACGTTAAACTAAACCGATTAGAATAACAATTGACAAACACTACAGTATACACGTTTACATTAGCTACTGAAAAGCTTCACTTCTGCATTAGTTTTGCAGTTAGATTGAATGTTATTAATTTGATCAATGACATAAAACTAATACGCCTTTCCACATATACTATGAATTTTAAACCTAGAAAAAAGTCTGTCAGCTAACGCAGCACTTGAAGCAAAACAAGAAAAAAAAAGAGCTGAAGAAAGAGAGAGAGATTAACATAAAAGAGAGAAAAAACAACAACAAATTACAACTTATTTTAAAAGATACACTGGTGTCAGCGGACTCGAATCACTGCCTGATCCGATTAAAGGAATGCTAAGCGGAAAGTGTATGTTTGCGGCACAGCACATCTACAACCTGCGCGGCACCAATTGGAGGTAACCGGAGGTCCCCCGATTGAAAGCGCGCAAACAACCGCTCCGGAGAATACCTAGTCATAAGCAGCACTAAATCAGACTCAAAGACATGTAATAACCCATTTTGAGATACATGGCTTACACCGTAAGTTGATAAAAAGTTACCACGAACATCATCATCATCATCATTATTATTACTATTATAATTATTATTACTATTATTATTAATATTATTATTATTGTTATCATTACGGTTATTGTTATTTAGGAAAATAAACAAGACGGTAGAGGTAATGAAAATAGATAAGGGGTATGATGGAGGAAGATAGCTAGGATAGCGAAGTATAATATGTAGAAAATTAGTGGGATCTGAAAATGAAATGTACACAAGAAACATAACTTACATAAGAACGAAGATATTGGACAATGGTACAGTATGTTTTAGTAACAAGTATTATTAGAAACAGTGTGTGTTCGAAAGAAATGAACTCAAAATCAAGAACAGAGTCGTAACAGTGTTAAGTTTGAATGATCTAAATTAAGTTATTAGGTTTTAATGGTGGGAATACTGAGCAATTTAAATGGAGTCGAAAGGTAAATTATAAGAGCGTCTACAAAAGGTATACCTGTAACAAATGTAACTGTGGCACCGGGTACAAAAATTGTGAAGTCCACGTTACATGGATGTAAATGTTGACATCATATCATATATCATATCATATATTATATATTATATCATATCATATTGTTATTTTAATTGTTATTGTTAATATTATAATTATTACATTATTATTACTATTATTATTATGATCATCATTATTGCTATTATTATTACTATTCTTGGTATTATTATTATTATTATTATTATTATTATTATTATTATTATTATTAATGTTAGTACCATTATTATTTTTGTTATTATTATTATTATTATTATTGGTGATATTATTATTATTATTATTATTATCATAATCATCATCATCATCTTGAGTTACGTCATTTCCGGCATTTTAGAATTTATTTTTCCTGGAATTTTTTTATTTTATTATTTCCAATTATTTTTCTATTTCCCGCATCAAATGCTAAACAAAATTTTACTCACCAACCACGTTGAATGAATGAAAGTAACCCCCATAGTATACAGGACTGTGGAATTAAAAGTGAAAGTGATAACAATTACGAGTGCTGATGAAGACATCAAACTGAATAAGATTTAGTGAACGTTCAGAATTGAAGGCTCAATGATAAAAAATGTGTGGAAGATTCACGAAAGACTACAAGATAAAGTAATGGCCAGCATGAAAGCAACAATAGTATTCCCTGGTCACTTGCCTGTACGAGCCACAACATCCAGTAAATAACAAAAACAGAAATGCCAACCAACACACTTTATAAACTGCACTTACATCAGCCTCACTCTTCACGATTGGAAAGTCAATGGACTCTGGAGTTTTCTCAGTTGTCATCTCTGATTTGAGGTCATAGTCGTCAGTACATTTCGAGTTTATTCCAGTCACATGCAGATCTAATAAAGCGCATTTCTGAAAAACAGAGACAATAATAATTACGTAATATACAGGAAACATAGTTCTTCGCCTCCACCACAGTCTACCCATTCTTTTAATAATACTGATGTCAACGAATGCACGTGTGCCCAAGCTAAAGTAAATAGTAAAATATTTTGTGCGAGATCGTGCGCATTTGCTTGTTTTCCGCACAGCACCAATACGCGGTAAGTGTGAAATACCACATTCAGTATACCCAACGTAACACACATAACAATTTCCCTCTTCTTACCGCTTAAGCGTCACATTCATTTTACTGCTTTAGGCTTTTAACATATTATTTTTAGAGACGTTTAACATAGTAATAATTATAAATTGGAAACTTACCACTGCAATTTCACCTAAATTGCATTGTTAATTATTGTTTTTAAATATTTGCAAAAATTAAATAAAGTCTACTAATCCACGAAATTTATTGCATTCTTGATACAAGTAACATTAAGGAAGCCGTGAAAAAATCAACAAGATTCCAGATGCCGATGTTATTACTGCAATATGTTATATAAATAATACTGTTAAAATATTAAAATGAAAAATAAATCATTACATAACCTTACCGTTTGTTTTAAGTTCGCATTTATAGACTGGGGGAAAAAAAAGACAGACGTATATCACGGCCTGCTGGAGTATAGTAAACACAGAAAACATTTTATAGCAACAACGTTGAAGAAAGATATTTTGGTTTTCCGAAGTTGCCGTCATTAAACAGAAACCAACATGGAGATGTCATTGCAACTAATTAGAAATTCGTCTTTCAGTTATGTAATAAACGATCTTCGCACAAAATAATGTACGATACACGAGCCGAATGTTTGTTTTCATGTTCTCGGAAATTAAAAAAGCTCAAGTACGTTTCGCTTTTACAATCTTTTCCTCGAACATGAAAACGTCAACATACCACTCTTGTAACGTATATTACTATTCCGTGAATATTTCGTTATGCACTATGAAAAAGAGAAAAATAGTACTGATAGCATTTAGGCAGAAAGGTCAAAATATTCATTATTTTAAATTTCACTTTTTTGCTATAATTAGTTAAAATTTAATTACAAAAAGTGAAGATATGGTTTTGACAATTATGTATATATTCGTTCATGTTAGGCAATTAATAAGAATAATGTGTTTAAATTTAATTTTTCTTGCCACTTAAAAATCTTTCGGCGGCCGGGTAGCTCAGTTGGTAGAGCAGCTGGCTACGGACTGAAAGGTCCGGGGTTCGATCCCAGATGGTGACAGGATTTTTTCTCGTTGCCAAACTTTCAGAACAGCCCCGAGGTTCACTCAGCCTCCTATAAAATTGAGTACCGGGTCTTTGCCGGGGGTAAAAGGCGGCCAGAGAGTGGTTCCGACCACACCAACTCGTTCTAGTGCCGAGGTCATGGAAAGCATGGGGCTCTCTCCTCCATGCCCCTGAAGTGCCTTCATGGCATGTTACGAGGATACCTTTTACTTAAAAATCTTTCACCTTTTACCAGAACACCATCGATGTGATATTATTACATTCGAGTATACAACTTATTCGAGCATATTCTGCTTTCACGTACAAATACATTTCACTTCTAAATGCTTGTTGAATTATTACCAAAGCGTCTACCAGGAAATGTAAAACTTGTTTTAAAATCAGTTACTCAATTAATGGTACTTGTGAGAGGAATCAAATGCACAACAGAGTACTATTCTGTTGTGTTTAATGTTGATTCAAGCAGTATCTGAGGCCGTGTATCGAAGCTACATTTTCAGCTTCTTATGTTTCAGGATCTTGGCTTCATGCAATTCCTTCCCCTAACATCGGCACTCTTATGGATCCCAGATCCTTTAAAGTTTCCGTGGCTTTACGCCTCCGTTGCAAAATCTGTCACATTCATAAATGTATCTGTGGCAATATTGTAGATTCTTATGGCCACCATGCCTTATGTTGTGACATGAGTAAGGGGCGTCTCTCTGGTCATTCATCGCTCAATGAAATCATTAAAAGAGCATTAACATCCTCAGGGGTTCATCCATCTTAGAACCTTCCGGGATCAGCCGTTCAGACGGCAAGAGACCCGATGGTCTGACTCTAGTCCCATGGCGTGTAGGCAAATCCTCAATTTGGGATTCCACATGTGTGGATACACTGGCCCCTTCAACCTCTAAGACACCAGGATCTGCAGCAGAAAGTGCCACTGTCAGTAAACACCATAAATATAAACATCTTGCAAATTTTTATATTTTTGTCCCTTTTGCGGTTGAAACGTTTGGATCATGGTGTAGTGAAGCCAAAGCTCTCATCTCCACCTTAGGCAGAAGTTTAGTGCAGCTTTCTGGGGACCCTCGAAGCAGACAATATCTATGTCAGCGTATTGATATCGCCATTCAGCGCGGTAATGCTACAAGTATTCTGGCGTTCTTTCCCGAGTCCTCTTATTATATGAGATTATCTTCCTTTAATTATTCGATTTATTTGTATTTTATTATAGAGAACCTCAGATATTCTATTACATTTAAATTGTTGATAATATGGTCTGCATAACTTATATATATATGATACAGTTTACGTGAATTTTATGCAAGTATTGCTGATGTTGTAATTAATATTTATAATGTTGTAATAATGTAAGTTTTCAGCTGAAGTGAACTAGATTGTTGACTAAATAGACGGATGTTACGATCCAAAGCTACATAGTGCATAGCAATCAAGTCCGTAGTAGCTAGTAAACGAAAATGCTTGCTTGATTGATGACTTTTTCACTAAACAAACAATTAACAATTAACAATTAGAAGTAACGTTAACAATTGGGGGTTATGAAATGTGATGATGCTTTGAAAATAAAATGTGAGTTCAATGTTAACTTGGAAAATTGATACTGTTGATACCTGCGTTACATTTTTTTAATATCGTAATATTTCAGGCCCTTACCTTTTCCACATCTATTTCGATTTTTGATAGCCAAACCTAATTTTCATAGATATCTTTTGAACATCTTTTACAATTCTACATCTTTCTACGTTTCTTTTCTAGTGTCTCAGGAAATTACCATTCAGTTCATAAACCTGAGAATTAAGTTTCTTGAACTGTTTACTGGAAAACTCTTTATAAACAAAAAATTCTAATGTCCAAAATATAACAGCTGATAACTTGTAATTAAACTGCTCTCTAGTGTGTAGTTTAAAAGTCAGCTAGTTGCTAGTTAGGCCGTGTCTCAAAGCTACATTTTCAGCTGAAGTGAACTAGACTGTTGACTAAATAGCCGGATGTGACTTTGTACGCCACTACTATTGTTGCCTTTCTAGCCAGCACTGGAGACCTAGGAGAGTTTTTATAATTCCTAACATTGCCACATATAGGCCTAGTATTCCAATGCTAAGACATTTAGACTCTTGAACATAACGCCTGATTGTCCATCATTATAATTGTGAGCAATAAAGCTGTGGAAAACACTGGATCAATTACGGCGGAGTAAAATATTCTCTGATTCTTCGTGAGGGGGAGGACATTTTTCATGAAATTCCACCCAGTGTATAGGACCCGTGGTCAATAACTATTGTGAAAGAATATCAGGAGCTATAATAAATGGCGATGTCTAGTTGAGTGCACATCTAATGGGTTTGGAATTGATAATCACAATCATATATACCACAGAAAATGTTCGATGATCGTGTACCTCCGTTCAGGCATGTGACGACAGGAGTCGATTTGTCGGACTAGGTCCTGTGAAGGCCGTAGTGCTAACTGTTATTCTATAACACTTTTCCCATACACACCATATCGTTATAATGCGTTAAAAATAAATAGTAATTACACCAGTATACCTCAGACACAGGCTTCTTCTCTTCCATATCTGCGTCATAACACCTTTCCATATTAAGTGGGTCGACCTCAGGTTCATTCTTGATCATGTCCATCACGACTGAAAAAAGAAAACAAGAAACGTAAAATGACAACCAAAATGTGAGCTATTCGAACAAACTTCAGTCTACACTTTCCTTCCTTCCCTTCTAACCATAATATACCATCTATATACGCACAAAATAAATTAACGTGTCTTTTCGTAAGCGTGATGATGATCCACACTCATCAAACATAGAGCAATTATTGGCAGTGAGGAAATTGTACACTAAATTATTACCAGAAAAAGATATATTTAGCGTATAAATATCTTTCAGCGTCACTACACACGTCCAATATTAACACAAAGTAAAACGTCTAAAAATGAAATTTGATTTAACTGCAAGTTCATTGTTCACCATAAGGTATAATCAAAGCAGCCGTGAAACGTGTTCCCTAAGTAATAACCGTATTTAATGTATATAGAGATGGCCTATCCAGATTTGTCTTCACTAAATTTTAACATCTATATTCACTAAGACGTATTTACATGCCATGCATTTGTAGTAAAGAGCGTCAAATTTTCATTTTACATATTCTAGAAATGTGTCAGTAAATATCTGGCTATTCCATGTTTTAGATTAGATTAGATTAGATCTTTATTAGCCGACAGAATTACAAGCATTCATGGCGTCCTCAGTACACAAGAAAAATGACATAACATACAATATAATACAAAAATATACTTAATTCTAAATAAATTTAACAGTTTAATATTACGTGACATGCAAAAAAAAAAAAAAGAAAAAAAAAAAATATACCGGTATATATATATATGACAAGCTTGATCTGCAGTCTCCACTGTTCTATCTAGTATCTTCTCTTTTTGCTTTTCCCTGATTTTTCTTCAACTATGAGTTACCTGAAACATAAATGGTCAAGGGCAGTATCAAGAAACGTTAAATACTAAAATTTTAAATTTAGATATTCATTTGTGCAAAATGGCATATGTGTTAATAAAATGTTATTTACCTCTTTTTTTAAATTTCTGATGCGTCACTAACGATTTAGCTGAACAAGGTCCAAATCCTTTAATAGTATTACATAATATTTCATTGGTGTTGAATAAACTTCAGAATTCGTAATTCTTACTTCCCCTTAGGTTGCCAAAGAAAAAAACAAAAAAAAACTGGGCTCTTTTGGCATTAAAAGTCGTATAAACCGAGAAAAAGCAATAAAGTTGCCAAATCTAAAATATCAGCCTGACCTCTGAATTGGTAATAATTCTCAAGAACTTTTCACATTCTTCATGTTGCAGTATTTCTTAAAACCGCTGTATCTATCATCTTCCATTTCTTGCATACCCACAGTACAATCAACAGTGAATTTCATTTTTTTTTTTTTTTCGTCTAACCATGTTTGTATTTGGATCATCTCGGGAAATTAACGTAGAAATATCGAATAATACAATACATTCATGAGCTTATGACCATTAGACTGAATGTTGCTTTTTGGACTTCACCACTAAAGCTGTCTAGAGACTTCTTTCTGTTTTAAGCTGCGTCATCGGAATAAAATATACTCTTCCAACAACCAGGTACTATTTCAAATTCTCTGTGTAGAGGGAAGTATTGAAAATAAGGAAATGTGACATTTAAATGGCGCAAAATAAGCAATTCTATAACTTATACATAAAAAAGTATGATAAACAGTACAGTAAACGACAATCTACGCCTACTGTTTGTCAAAGTTATCACAACAGGGCTAGAATAAACATGGTCAATTGAAGACTTCCGGGGCATAAGGATGTATTCAACGAAACTGTAACTCATGTTTCAAGAGAAAAGATAATTTCAGGGGCGTATTTCATTAGGGCTGTATTTACTATCACAAACATATGACTAAGCAAGCATACAAGTTTATTAAGACATTAGCCGCAAAAATTTGTTATAAACTTACTTTTTCCATCTACATCACTTATTTCAGGAATCTGATGTTACATCCTTTCGTCGGAGAGATCTCAAATTGTGAACCAGAAAATTTGTTAGCAAATTTTAAGAAAGATTAAAGGGAAAGACATTGCATTAAATCCTAACTTAGCTTATATGTTTAAATTTTTCTCTGTAATCAAATTATTTGATTTTTAAACGCCAATATTCTTACACAACCTGCGCCTGAATTAATTAATGAATTTAGTTATTGAGACACACATTACAATTTCTACTATCTGTGCCCAACTACGACCAGAAATAAATTTTTTCCCTTCAATTAAACTTCGAAACTGAATATATATCTGCTTTTATTTTGTGAATTTTGTGTTCTTATTGAAGACTGTTATAACAAATGTAAGACTATATACAGGATATTGATGATCTGGAAAGAATTATAATATTTTATTAGAGGAATGTGTAATTGTGTAGGTCTAATTACATCCTCCACTCTTAACACAAATCTTTTATAAATAGTTAACCTCACATTTTGTGAAAGTTCCTTGCAAATTTGTTCCCATATCCCGAAAACTGCAGCGTCCCATGTGAGGATGTTTAATAATTTCTATTCATTTATAATGAACAACAACGTGCAATTCAGTTCCATAACCCAACCACATTCAATGTTCCAATACAATCTCAGAGCACAATATTTTTATGGGGTTATTTTACGATGTCTTATCAACTTCTAGAATTTACCCAGCATTTGCTTTTAATGAGATGAGGAAAAAGCCAAACCAATAACTTGTAACAACCAGGATTTAAACCCGGGCCCACCCATTCCACGGTCAGGTATGCTAACAGTTACTCTCGTTACATTTTTCACACACTAGTCTCTGAGACTATAATCTGACATTACTGTATTTAACTTTCATTCTATTTTTCAAAAGATATCTTCAGTATTTCCGTAAATCATTTCCTAGTACTTATGTGAATTGTTCTTACACAGACTTTCATGCTTTAACTAAGAGGAACATTTGAATCTGGGTCCATTAATTTTTTACTGAGAAATTATCATCCTGCAACTTATGTTATACTTAAAGTGAACTATGAGCGAAACAACAGTGTGTATATACGTTTTATTTGCAAATACATATTGCTGTGCTCTACTCTAATACTGTATTTATTTATTTATTTATTTATTTATTTATTTAACCTGGTAGAGATAAGGCCATTAGGCCTTCTCTTCCCCTCTACCAGGGGATTACAACTACAATATTAAGAATATAATTACAATTATAATTACAATCAATATTAAATTTACAAATACAATAAAAATGAAAGTATTGAATGATTAACTGATTAATAAAAGCTAGACAGTTTATCGTAAAAGTTAAGAAGAGAGAAGCATTTCTTTTATTGATTAAGTAAAAATTAAACCTACTCTACGCAGTAAGAAAATACTTAATAAGCTTGCTTTTGAACGCTACTAAATTCCTACAGTCTCTAATGTCAATGGGTAGGGTATTCCACAAGCGCGAGAGCGAAATTGTGTATGATGATGAATACGATGATGTCTTATGTGTTGGTATGGCTAGTATGCGGCTATTTTGCGTGTGTGTGAAGAGATTATGATATGATGACAGGTAACTGAAACGGGAGGCAAGGTAGGTAGGTGTAGACGTGTGAAGGACTTGGAAAAGGAGAACAAGGGAATGAAAATTTCTACGTTCGTTAAGCCGTAGCCAGTTTAGAGTATAGTGTGTAAAGAATGAAATAAATTTCTTACAATGAACAAATTTAGACCAAAACAGAGAGATCAATTGTAGACTGAACCATGCAAAGAAAGCGGGTGGAGACGAAAATATGTTTTATTTAACGACGCTCGCAACTGTCGAGGTTATATCAGTGTCGTTGGTGTGCCGGAATTTTGTCTCACAGGAATTCTTTTACATGCCAGTAAATCTACTGACATGAGCTTGTTGCATTTAAACACACTTAAATGGGAAAGAACTATAATAGTACAGATGACGGATGCAAATATTTAAAAAAAGTTATATACAATCTCCAAATTTTGAGCATCAACCTGGTCCGGGATCGAACTCACAACGTCGGGTACAGAAGGCCCGCAAGTTGGGTGGATGTTTTACTTTAATTCTTTAATGTTGGTTTCAGCCAGTCACTTTGTGAAGAAAAAATGGAAAAATGAGGGTAACTTTTGGTAGTGAGTATGGTCGTATTTGTAAGAGATATCTTGTGGAGATGGATTTCAAAATTTAGGAATTTTATAGGAAAAGGTTTCCATAGAAGGAAATTGTTCGTAAATGTGGGAAAGGAACATATGGACATAAAACACAAGAAGAACGCAAAACTTGTATTAATTTAATAACTGGAATAAAGTGAAGCACAATAAATAATAATGAAATAAACACAAAATTCCTATATTGAAACTTCTTTTACACGTCGACCATTACAATAGCCAGAACTGACATCACTAAACGAAATCCACAAGGCTTTGAAAATCATGTCAGAGATTCGAATATACAAGGCATAAAACTAACATCAAATGTGGAAGTTTCGTATATGAAGGCATAATGTGAGTGTACATTACCGTGAAACTTCCCTAAAGTGTCCAAAGTTATGTTGGTGTGACACTTGTAGGTGCATAAGCGAAGTGGAAAGGAAAGTTAACTCTGCTCTCGTTGAATTGAAAAACTTATGAGAAAATATGGAATATTGTGTAAGAATATGGCGTTCTCTGTAGAAGAGAAAAATATGCCAATATATTTGTTTTCAGCTGTCACTTTTAAGCATAATGTAAACTTCTCAAACACAATTATTTGTCTTCTGGAATGTGTGTGCACGTGGATGTCATATCAGATGACTCGGTTACGCGTAGAAATTTCCGTAGTCATTACATTTAAATACCTCAAAGAGTGGATGTGTACGTTTTGCCATAGACTTCGGGCCTGAATAGCTTGATGTATATGTGTACAAGGATTTTAATATTTGTCGAGAAAAAAAAAACGTTACTTACAAAACTGGGACATGAACGTTTTCTCACCTCTGCATACATACGTTTTTAATATCCGTATTTCGAACAATTCTTTCCACACACCCTGCAATTGATTGACTCCTCGAATGTGTGTACAGTTGTATGTCTTTGTAAGTGCATCAATTCAGAGTAACACTTACTACAAACATCACATGTCAATCTATTCTGTGAAGTGTGTACGCTTACTTGCATTTTTAGTTGCAACATGTCCGAAAACTGCTTTCAACACAAATTACAACAAAATGGCTTACGATCCTTATGTAGACGTGCATGATTTTTGAGTACTTAGAAAAAAATTCCACAGATACCACAAAAAGAGTGGTTTTTAACCTCTATGTTTTTTCAAATGCAACCTAAGATGAACGAATTGCGAAAAAGACTTTCCACAGTCACCACAGTTGAATGGCTTCTCACCTGTGTGCGTACGTATATGAACTTTCAAACTTGCGGAAGCAGAAAACAATTTCCCACAACTATTGCACTTGAATGGCTTTTCGACAGAAGCCTTGTTGCCTGTGTGTGAGCGCATATGGCTTTTCAGACAATTCAATAACGGGAAAGCTTTCCCACAAACCTCGCACTTGAACACCTTCTCACAAGTATGCAAAACTGCATGCACTTTGAGATATCTCGATTGCGTAAAATTCTTTCCACATACATCACAACTGAATGGCTTCTGGCCACTGTGAACGGCTACATGCTTTTTGACTTGTGCAGAATCCGAAAAATTCTTTCCACACACTTGACAATTAAATGGCTTCTCACCCCTGTGTGCCTGTGCATGCTTTTTCAGATTACCCAATAGCGAAAAATACTTTCCACATACATCACAACTGAATGGCTTCTCGCCCGTGTGTACCTTAGCATGAATTTTCAAATTACCAGAAAGCGAAAAAAACTTACCACAAACATCACAACGGTATGGTTTTTCGCCTGTGTGTACGCGTATGTGAGTTTTGAGGTTTACCAAATGCGAAAAAAACTTCCCACAAACGTCACAAGGGTATGGCTTTTCGCCCGTGTGTACTCGTACGTGCGTTTTGAGGTTTTCCGAACGGGAAAAACGCTTTCCACAAATATCACATTTGCATATCTTCTTTATACCATGCAAGTCCTCATCACGTGAAATATTGTCGCAGTCAGTTGTCTCTCCATTCTGTTCAGAAACTGCAATGCTGTGAAGAAATTATGCATTATTCCGGCAGTGATGAATAAAACAAAATAAATGCGCCACATTCACAGTGCATCTAATAAGCAAACACATATACAGATATGTAATTACTCATATTTACATTATGTTGTATCATTTTTAGTGATTACATGGAACAGCCATCCTACAAAATTCTCTAATTTCTTTTGCCATACTTCATTTTGGCATGTCTCATAAAGTTTAATTCCATTTGCCATGTAAACACATAAATTATATAACGCTGGATTTGTTCTAAATCCTGAAGCTTCAATGCTAATTTAGGGCTGCAGAATATAATATTTAGATTGAAAAAAAAAAACTTAACCTACCTCTCAGTTATGATATCATTCTCTTCTGTCGTCACTTCCAGTTTCACCTCCTCTTTCACTTGATCTAATGCACAAGTCTCTTCCTGTAAACAAAAGTAAGGAACTGTAATAGATGAACAATAAATTGATGATTTAGTGAGGGCCACGTAAGAGTAGTTCCTAAAAGGCTACTTTGGCAGTTACTTCATTGTTGCCAACCTATACTAGATAACACCATAGAGGGTAAGTCACAATGACATGTACTAAAATAATAATAATAATAATAATAATAATAATAATAATAATAATAATTACAATAATAATAATAATACTATTACTATTAATATTATTATTCTTATTAATATTATAGTATTAGCAATAACAATATCTTGCTTATTTACTAATTCAACATATCTCTACTTTATGTTGGTAGGTGTTGTTTTTAATGGTTCAATAATTTGTGAAAGAATATATTTTGCTCCTGCTAATTAGTAGATTAGTATAATCTAATATTAATCTGTATTTCGACCGACAACATTGCTTTGCCTAAACAACAGACGGTTGACGAGACCTAACCTAAAAATGTATTTTGTAAAACACGTGATATGGTTAATTCGAATTCCGAAAACATAATTCCATTTTGAAATGTATACCCTAGATACAACACATTCTCCTAAGTTGGTACTATGGTACTTCTTCTCGTGGACATCTTATTCTCAAATACCCTTAATCTCTGTTCCTCTAAGTGAGAGTGCAAGTTTCATAACCATAAAGAACAATCAGTAATATAACTATTTTATAAATTCGAAGTTCCAGCTTTTTTGAGAACAGACTGGATTCTTTTTTTAATATTAATAGGTTATTTTACGACGCTTTATCAACATCTTAGGTTGTTTAGTGTTCGAATGAGATGAAGGCGATAATGCCGGTGAAATGAGTCCGGGGTCCAGCACCGAAAATTACCCAGCATTTGCTCATATTGTGTTGAGGAAAAACACCAGTAACAAGGTAACTTTCCCAGACCGCTTATCGAACCCGGGCCACGTGGTTTCGCGGCCAGACGCGCTAACCATTACTCCGCAGGTGTGGACAGCAGACTGGATGATAAAAGCTTCTCAGCCGAATAATAACAGGCATTTACAATATTTATTCTGCGTTTAATTTCCTCCTGGGTGTCACTGATATTTGCTATGTTCCTTCAAGATATTTGAATATTTCCATCTCTTCGAAGGATAAATTTCCAATTTTTATATATCATATTATTTTGAGCTTGTTACGAAACTTTAAAATAAAAATCTTCACCGTCAAAAAAAAAGATTGATTAATTAAACCATTATTTTCTATGCGATAATAAGGAACTTCCCTTAAATTAATAACAGGGTACAAAACCAAAATAATTGGATATGATTTAGTGAACGTTCAGCATCGCTATCTCTATGCCAAAAATCAGGTGGGAAGTTTCACGAAAGGATACAGAAGAAAGAAATGGTCAACATGAGAGCAACCTGGCTGTAGTAATCACATCAGTCAGTATATAACAGAGGGAGAAATAGCGACTCACTTAATACATAAACTGCACTCACCTCAGCTTCACTTTTGACGATACCAATGCCTAATGGGGCAGGATTTTCCTCAAAGGTCATCTCTGATTTGGGATCCGTGCAATGTTCCTTACATTCTGTCTTTATTTCAGTCACTTGCAGATGTAATACATTTCCCTCCTGCAAAGAACACAATTACCATTCAAATAAAACAGAGAGAGAGGGAGAGAGGAAGAGAGGGAGAGAGGGGGAGGGGAGGAGAGGGGGGAGGAAAGGGGGATGGAGTAGAGGGGGTGGAGAGGAGGATAGGGGGAGAGGGGGTAGGGGAGAGGGGAGAGGGGGTAGGGGACAGGGGGACAGGGGGAGAGGGGAGAGAGGGTGAGAGGGGAGCGAGGGGGAGTGAGGGGGAGAGAGGGGGTGCGAGAGGGAGAGAGAGAGAGAGCGAGAGAGAGAGATTTTTCACAAAAAACC
This sequence comes from Periplaneta americana, assembly GCF_040183065.1. NCBI lineage: Eukaryota > Metazoa > Arthropoda > Insecta > Blattodea > Blattidae > Periplaneta > Periplaneta americana. The sequence continues at coordinate 176,845,002 of NC_091132.1, read as the reverse complement.
AGTGACTATTTATAAAGTCTGTCCACTCTTTTACTAATATTGATGTCAACAATGGACGTTATACATTTCGAACTAAAAGCCTAGTGAAGAAGGGGGAGCTACTGATGACTCTGAATCAAGTGAGCGGCTAATAGAGGTAAGAAGGAAAGAGAAGGAGAGGAGTCCAGGGTTCGGAACAATAGGAGAATCATCTAAGGGGAATTTGGAGAGTGTAAGGAAAGGAGTCTTTGCGAGTGCAAGTCACGAAAGGGACTGCGGGGAAGAGAAGAAAGAAGTCGAGAATACAACTGACAACGAGAGCGCAGATGGTCAAAGGCCAGCAACCGTGGGTGATATTGATAGGGAACTAAAAAAGATGTGCGAAAAACTAGATGAAACTTGTATATAAATTCAGCGAGTTACGTGACAGTTAAAGAGACAAGGAAGTGCAAACTAAGACGTGTGAAGTGTAACAAGTGAATTAGAGGACAGATCTGACTTAGTCTGAGGCATCAGATGCGGTGAAAATGTGAGGATTAGATCAATTAGTGTAGCTGAAGTGGAACTATGAATAATATAGAGGAACAAGTAATAAAGTGTTAATAGAAGATAAATAGACTAAATTAAAGAGAAGAAAAGCAATATGGTAGTGAGACTAATAAGAGGAGGAGATAGTGTGTAACCTTAAAAGTTACCCAATAAAGTGAAAAAGTGATAAGTGAATCGAATAAGAAATAGCAAGGAGGTATCACTAACATTTGAACATTGCAATAATAATTGAGACAAATAATATAATAAGATAAAGTAGATAAGATAGTAGAAATATTAGTGAATACTAGTCAGAGATTAAAAGGATTTAACGATACACATAAAAGTAGGGATAACAATAATGAAAGATGACAATGATAGTAGTAGAGATGGAGAAGTAGATGTAGACGAGAATGTTTCTATATAAGAGTAAGGTGGCAATATTGCATAGCATTCGGGAATTATATTGAGGGAAGATAAAGAAGGTTAAGAGTTGTAAATACTGTACATCACAAAGGATGGAGGAAGAAATAGACAGAAGCAGGGTTAAACTTTAGTTAATTGGAAGATTTGGGGAGACACAGATGATAAGAGAAATATAAAAGATATGTGATGGAATGTAAGCAAGGAAGTGGTGGACCGTATGCAGAAATGTGAGGGAAGCCACTACCTGAAAGACGTATGATGACAATAAATATTAAATATTTCGAACTATATAATAAAATTATTTCTGTGACGTTTCCTCGTAATGCAGCATGGAAAAGTATTGACTTATGGTATACTACTGCAGGAAATAAATATAAATGACCTTCCATATACCTGAGATAAAGGCTTCTTTTCTTCCATTTCTGTGTTATCACATTTTTTAATAGCCAGTGGGTCACCAGGTTCCATCTTGATCACGTCCATCATGACTGAAAAGAGAAACGTCAAACAAAAAGTTACATGCAGGATGTTAGCTGTTTAGACAGCCTAGACATAGCTTGGTAAATAATAGTTCCACAGTTCCATAACCCATGTCTGTCTGCTGAGCAGAAGCAAATGCGTGTGCTTCTCTAAAATCTAATTACTTACTTACTTGCTTACAAATGGCTTTAAAGAACCCGAAGGTTCATTGCCGCCCTCACATAAGCCCGCCATCAGCCCCTATCCTGAGCAAGATTAATCCAGTCTCTATCATCATATACCACCTTCGTCAAATCCATTTTAATATTATCCTCCCATCTACATCTCGGCCTCCCCAAAGGTATTTTTCCCTCCGGTCTCCCAACTAACACTCTATATGCATTTCTGGATTCGCCCATACGTGCTACGTGCCCATCTCAAACGTCTGGATTTAATGTTCCTAATTATGTCAGGTGAAGAATACAATGCGTGCAGTTCTGCGTTGTGTAACTTTCTCTATTCTCCTGTAACTTCATCACGCTTAGCCCCAAATATTTTCATAAGCACCTTACTCTCAAACACCCTTAACCTATGTTCCTCTCTCAAAGTGAGAGTCCAAGTTTCACAACCCTACAGAACAACCGGTAATATAACTGTTTTATAAATTCTAACTTTCAGATTTTTTTGACAGCAGACTAGATGATAAAAGCTTCTCAACCGAATAATAACACGCATTTCCCATATTTATTCTGCGTTTAATTTCCTCCCGAGTGTCATTTATATTTGTTACTGTTGCTCCAAGATATTTGAATTTTTCTACCCCTTCGAAGGATAAATCTCCAATATTTATATTTCCATTTCGTACAATATTCTGGTCACGAGACATAATCATATACTTTGTCTTTTCGGGATTTACTTCCAAACCGATCGCTTTACTTGCTTCAAGTAAAATTTCCATATTTTCCCTAACCGTTTGTGTATGTTCTCCTAACATATTCACGTCATCCGCATAGACAAGAAGCTGATGTAACCCGTTCAATTCCAAACCCTGCCTGTTATCCTGAATCTAAAATCTAATTAGACAAATAAATTAGTAATAATTCTGCAAATGTGTGTTAGTTTCTTAAGATTACAGTAGTCCTACCTTTAAATCACAATATCACCGCAAACATAATTTACTTGCATACGAAATTCCTCGTGTGTAAATGAAGATGACAGCCATATTTCGTTAGGGGAAATGTAGGTCAAAACCAACTAAAAATCATACTTTCTAAAAGCTAGGCTAAAAATATTACATAGTGTTGGGGATCGCTCCACAAAATTTTATGGTCCAAATGTTAATCTAAATGGGTTTCAATCAAGAAAAGCCACAGAGTAGTTCTAGAAAAAGGATTGGATAAGGACTTGGACTAATAATCGTAAAAACGATTCTTCTTCAGAATTTAGAATAATTGATCTACAAATTCTTTCATGTTCTATAAACAGGGCCTGTTGTTCTTGTAGTCATAATGTTGCCAATGATTCTTGTCTGCCGTATCTTTCTCAAAAGTACAACGTCCCTCTTAAACAATGGTCCGTCATTGGTTTGCTGTTTGGCAGTAGAGGTTCAATCACAAAATTCACATGGAATTATCTTAAGGAACTTCACATTCTTTTGATTATGTAATGTCTGTCCTTATAAATATTATCAAGGATTCTCTTCAAATATTACATCATCATCTCTATTTCAATTAATCCACTAATATTATTTGCCTTCAACAATTAACTTTCTTTTTTCTTTAATATTTCAAATCACATTATACTGTACATGTTTATTGTATGTCTTTAATGAATAAATAAATAATTAATCATGTAGCATGGATATTCAAACTTTACGACTTGTTATCCACAGTATTCAATTTTCAAAAGAGAAGCAACATTTTCTCAGAAACTATTTAAGATAAACTAATGAAATTTTGCACACACCTTTATTATTGCATGAAGCAAATTTCTCCGTAGAAAATTTGTTTTCAGGTGAACATTTAACGAACTTTACTTTGGTAAAGCATTGGTATATTTTTTTTTTTAATACTAGACTACTAAATTTGTATAATTTATCTTGAAAAAAAAATTAAGTTTTACAATTTTGTCTGCAGGGATTTGTTACATATAATGTAGAGCAAATGTGTACAATATTTCAAAACCGAGGTTTATTTTATTTTGTGATATCAGGTTAGGTTAGGTTAGATTAGGTGGGTACGTAATTAGGCTTCCTGACATGGTAAGGTATTGTAATTAAGTAGCGTATCGTAATAAAGTCAGTCATTGTACATAATTGTACCAAATTTTAGACAGATAGCTAAGAATTTGCGGGATCAATGATTAATTACATACAACAGTGTATTTGAAACTACGTCTCCCCTTAATGTGACGTAATATGAGAGAGGGTATAATGTGACTTTCACTGTTACCAACTGTGGACAATAGCATCCCCGGAATGTGATATGAATCTGTCTCAAATACTAAAATTTTGTTTGCAATGTTGCCGTCCCTTTTACGCCGAGTCGGGAGTCATCTAGATGATGAAGCAGGAACCATATCAAATGAGAACAAATGTCGGACTCATTCGAACTAATGATTATTTTAACATTTTGCTCCTGAAGTGCGTCTTGTGCAATAATCAACATTTGTGAACATCCCATATAGCCTTTAGTGCAATAAGACGTGAAATGTGTTGTGGCAGTGAGAAAACTGTGAAAAATTGGTTTATATTCGCGTGAAAAAATTGAACCTTCAATCTAATGGGTTTCAGTTTTGTAGAGACAAGATGCGTCAATTTGTCTAGGGAAATATACTGTATTTTAGGAATAACACGGTAATCGGTTTGATGTTCCCAATATGTAACCAGAATTATTTCATGAAAAGTTCTGAAATACAAGGCACAGAAATGATTTACATAGACCAAATGCTAAACTGGTCAGTTTTTTAAAACGTGCTGTATATGGAGGTACCAAAATGTTCAACTCTTTGGTACCCTAGATTAAACACGCATCCAATAACAGAAACCAGTTTAGATGTAAATTAAGAAGTTCACACACCAATTACATAAAGTGTAAACAATTATTGTTAAATATGTCTTATATATGTATAGGCCTAATGTATTGACGGGTTTCACATCTTATAGGTCACGGTCGACTCTAGTAGAACGTCGGAATGTGGAAACCTGGCAACATGTGAGTCAGGCATCGATCTTCTTACGAGCGTGTTGGAAGGAAACACGTGGTGTATGCTATTTAAGCCTTGCTTTCGCGTATTGAAGAGTATTTACAATTTATGCTGAGTTTTCCTTTTTAAGTTTAAGCATAAAATCAGCTAAAATGGTCCTCAGGAACCTTTGAAACAACAGACGATATACAAACAGAAAAAAATATGGTAGATGTACCAGTAGCTCCATTTTTTAGAGTTATCTAAGACCATGATACTTTCAGCTATGATGCTGAGATATTCAGCCTTCTGAACGTATCGGTTTATGTCTGTTTCAAGGTATCCTCAAAGATACATTGCTCACTTTGTGTTGATTACGTGCAACAATTGCCTACTGCATTATAAATGCATTGATTTCAAATAATGTTAATGAAGGAAACTTTGTAAAATATGCAAATCAAACGAAACTGTTGACAAGAAATGATATCATAGCTGCCAGTAAATCAGTGTATGGTAGGAGAAAATTTCAGATATTTTAGAAAAGATGTGCAAAATGTAGGCTTAAATACGATAAAACGTATTTAATATAGTGTATTGCCTAGACTAGACAATTAGGCCTAGCAATTGGACAGAATGTCTTTGAGCATTGCTTGTAATGTAATGGAATAGAACTGTCGTATAGATGTTGAAAATAAGATAAAATATCAATTAATAAATACATGACTCCGTTCAAGATATCTACAGAGCCTTTTCATGAAGTAACATTACTGAAGTCTGAAAAAGGTGGCCATCTTAACTGGATAAATCCATTAGTTCTGGCTGAAAATCAACGCAGGTCTATGAACTAAATAAAGAACAATGTAACAAAAATATTTACGCCTATGAATTGTAAGTGTTTGGGTTTTGTACATAATGCAATGGAATATATTTTATAAATAATATAAAACTGTAGCATATGGGAAATTACGAGAAAAGTAATGAAGACACGATATACCCCTTAGCAATCCTTGCATTAAATTACAGAATTTTTTTTTACGAGACCACATTATTCAAGATTTTTAAAATGTCTGGAAGGATTACTTTACTTTATTGCAAATGTATATATTATTTATGGTGTGTGGATAAGCTTCAGGGCTTCTACCGCGTTGTTTTGGTGTTATTGGCTGACGTTTCGACCGCTGTGTTGTGGCCATCTTCAGAGCAGTTGTTGGATAAGGAAATAGTCTGCGAGCACTTATATATATAGTAGTCTCGATGGGGGGGGGGAGTACTTGCTGTGATAGGTCGTAGGTTCTTCTTCTGGCATCTGCTTGGTCCTACGTGGTCCAATCGGGTTGGAGACACCAAGACAACGCGGTAGAAGCCTTGAAGCTTATCCACACACCATGTACACCAGCCGCGGAATCCTACGCGAACACATATATTATTTAGCCTATTTGTAACCCGTAATGTATTATATCGGCTTCTAGCACGACGTATGATCAACTTTTTACCTGTTTTCGTCTGATATTAACATTAAAACTCTTTGGTTCTGTTGTTGACGTATGACAGTAGTAAAACTGACAAGAGCAGAAGACACAATGTTGTGTAGCTGAGCATTCCGACATTAATACACATGTCTAGCTAATACCTATGAAATAAACAAAAGTATTAAGCTTATCGTTGTGCAAGGAAACGAAATATATTTACGTACGTACCTATTTCCATATCTAACAAGTAAAAACTATCAACGTCCAATTTTGATCAGTAGTAATTGTTGGCGTACAAATGGAACTTGATTTAACGGCACTGAAACGTAATCAAGAAAGCCGTGATTCAAGCTTGGTTTGCATCAACGAGCACAGAATACAATAGAGTAGACAAAAACAATTTGGAAATGAAACCGAACTTCCGGACAGCCGCCAGCACGATGCTACCACAGTCTAGTACTAGTATATACAGGCACGAAGCTTGAATTGTGCGGGTGCTAGGAACAATAGAATGTGCCGGTACTATTTCGCATTTCTGTAATGAGGCGATATTAGCGATCCTAGTAGTTAGCAACTATCTATGGATGCATATTTACTACGTATTGTACTTCGTGACTGTATATACTAGAATGTGATGCTACCAAAACATTAGCGCCCGCTTAGCATATGAATAGTTGATTGTGGTGCGCCGCTAAACCAACATCAGACCGTCAAAACAGTGTGACTAACCGAACCCAAGTGCGTCATAAAACGTACCCTAACCCAAACCTAGAGCATAAAAAAACACGCCGCTAACCCAACACGAGCAGAAAAATATTATGCTAACCCAACTCTAGAGCGTAAAAAAAACGCCGCTAATCCAAACCTACAGCGTCAAAACCGCGCCGCTAACCAGACCTGGAGCGCCAAAAACGCGCCGCTAGCACGAAACTACAGCGTCAAAAACGCGACGCTATACAAACACCAGAGCGTCAAAACCGCGTCACAAACTCAACACTAGAGCGTCATAAACGTAGCGCTAAGCAAAACATAGAGCGTCAAAACCGCGCCGCTAACCCAACACTAGAGCGTCAAAAACGTGATGCGAACCCAACGTTAGAGCGTCAAAAACTCGCCACTAACCCAACACGAGAGCGTCAAAAAAGCGCCGCTCTCCACATCCTAGATCGTGAAAAACACGCTGCTAAGCCACCCCTAGAGAATCAAAAACGCTACAACCTAAACTTACAGCTTCAAAAACGCGCCGCTAATGCAAATCAAGAGAATCAGAAACGAGAAGTTAACCCTACTCCAGAGCGTCAAAAACGCGAAGCTAAATCAACAATAGAGCGTCAAAACCGCGCTGCTAAACCAACACCACAGAGTCAAAACGGCTACACTAACCCAACTCTAAAGCGTCAATAACGTACAGCTATCCCATACCTAGACCATCAAAACTACAACGCAACCCTATAGCGTCAGAGTCACTACGCTAACCCAAATCTGGAGCGTCAAAAACTCGCCGCTAACCCAACACTAGAGAGTCGAAAACGATTCCCAAACATAGACAGGGAAATCCGCGCCGCTAACCTACATTAGGGCGTCAAAAACGTTATGCGAACCCAACTTTAACCGCTAACCAACGACTAAAGCGTCAATACCACGCCGATAACCAAATCCTGGAGCGTCAAAAACTCGTCGCTAACCTACAACAGCAGAGTCAAAACCGCGCCGTTCCCAAACCTAGATCGTCATAAACACGCCACTATTCCATTCCTAGAGCGTTCAAAACACTACAACACAAACTTACAGAGTAAAAAACGATTCGCTTTTAGAATACAAGAGCGTCAAAGACGAGTCGCTAATCCAAATTTAGAGCGTCAAAAACGCATCGCTAACCCAACACCAGAGCGTCAAAACCGAGTCACTGACCCAACCCTGCAGCTTCAAAAATGTGTAGCTAACTGATATCTAGAGCGTCAAAACCGCGCAGATAACCCAACACTAGAGCGTCAAAAATGTAATGCTAACCCAACTCTAGAGCGTCAAAGACGCGCCGCTATCACAAACCTAGAGCCTCAAACCGAACCGCTTACTCACCCCTATAGAGTCAGGAATGAGCCGCTAAACCAAAAGTAAAGAGTAAAAAACGCGCCGTTAAGCCAAACCTAGAGCGTCAAATCCGCGCCGCTAACCCAACACTAGAGCACAAAAACGAGATGCTAAGCCAACACTAGATCATCAAAAACACGCCGCTAAACCAAACCTACAGCATCAAAACCGCGCCTGTAACCAAATCTGGAGCGTAAAAAACTCTCCGCTAAACCGAACCTGCAGCGTCAAAACCGCGCCGCAAACCCCAGGCTATAGTGTCAATAACGCTCCATTAACCCAACCCTGGAGCCTCAAACTGCACCGCTACATCGTCAGGAATGAGCCGCTAATCCAAATGCAGAGCGTCAAAAACGCGCCGCTATGCCAATCCTACAGCGTAAATACTCCCCGCTAACCCAATCCTAGTGGGTCAAAAAAGCGTTGCCCAGATGATTATGTCGATTTTTATATTATTTATCTCAGAAACAGAACTTGGAGAATTGAAGACTGAGGTGGCTACAAAAATATTTTGATTATCTACTGCTTAGCTGTAAAGCCCTGAGCATTTATTATGTCAAACACTGAGTTACAATTCGACTCTTAGCTTGGTCTCTGCCTTGAGGATATGCCACCAAAGGGGAACAGAGAGGTACAACTTAAACTGAGAAGGATTCAATCTGGCATCGGAACTAGAATCAGGTGTGGCTTAGTGGCTAAAGCGCCAGCACGTACAGCTGGAAACCCGGGTTCGAATCCCAGTGCTGGAGAGAATTTTTCTCCAGTCTACCCATTCTTCACCATATGGTAACACACAATTCCTGCACGGAATTATATATACTTCGGCACATCATAGTAACATGGATTAATCTTTGTCAGAATAGGGATCAACGGCGAACTTATGTGAAGGCAGCAATGAACCTCAGGGTTCCTTAAAAGTCGTAAGTAAGCAAGCGAATTTAGTGAAGACATGATCAGTAATCAACCTCAATATTATCTGAAAAAAAAATTAAAGAAAAATTAGAGCACAAAATTTTGCGAGTTTTGGGATCACAGTTTCAATTACTGAATTTAATTATCGAGATATTATATACATACACATAATTAACTACTTCATTTCATACGCATTAAAATCGCACCTTTTTGCCAGCTAATGCCATCAAATCACATTCTGCTGACCATTTAGACATACAAAATATATATATATATATATATATATATATATATATTATCCAATGCCACCAGGTTGTCTTTTCGACATTTCTGGTATTCTCTCCTGGCCATGGCTTAGTTGTAACCCACTTCTGAGGTTGGGGCGCCTAGAAGGCAGAGTTGCATTACCCCGATGATGTGATAGGATGATTATGATAATGTGGTGCCAGGAGAGGTCTTAAATCTAAACTTAACCTAAATTCCAAGACCATGGACGAACACAGGAATAATCCCCAATCCCCTTTAAGAAAAATTCCTGTGCTCTAACCGGGTATCGAACCCGGGACCTCATGAACTATAGCCAGAAGTTCTGACCACTAAACCATGACGCTGGTCAAATAAATATATGACACTGACTTTTCAGAATTTTGTGTTTATATTTACAATGAAGAGTAATATACGAATTCTGAGCACATTTAGAGCACTGAAAGTCCGGGTGCATTTGTAAAATTTTTATAGAGAAATGCATACTCACCATTTCAGTTTGGTTGTCAGGTGATTCCCCTCTAGTTGCATTCTACTATCATCGAAGGGAAAGATGCTACTGTCTACCTCACAAACGTACGAGATTAACTTTCAACACAAATTGGCAAATGGTATTACTGAAAATTTGTACCAATAATATATAATTCGAAAGTCTATAATAAGAGATCCGTATTAAATTTTACACTTACATAGAATATACTGCAACGATATACTCCTATTTTTAGAAATGAAAAATACAACAATGTACTGTTTTCAGCTGTCACTTTTAAGCATAATGCAATGATTGGAAGAAGAAGCAATTATTTGATTGCTCGAATGTACCTACGTGTTCATAGCTTTTCAGATAACTCTTGGCAGTATGTTCATTTACATGCTTCTTGAATTGCACCAAGCACAAAATGTTTTTTCCACACAAAATATAACTGAATGGCTCCTTGGCAGTGTGCACAGCGAATAGGGATTATAAAGAATGGACACTGAGCGAATTTTCCTGTGTTTTGTTCCTCTGTGCGCCAGCGTTTAGTTCCAATTTCAAGCGCTAGAGGTTAGTGTTATCAAGCACACGCTAAGACAATAATTGAGTATAGAGATGAGACACAGGATCCAAACATCGCCTACTTTATTGCATAATCCAGTAATGCTTTGCTTCAAATAAATTCAAGTTAACAGCTTTTCCTTATTTCTCAGTGACAAACAAGTTGTAATAATACTTATGGCTTTTAACGAACCCGGAGGTTTATTGCCGCCTTCATATAAGCCCGCCACTGGTCCCTATCCTGAGCAAGATTAATCTAGTCCCTACGATCATATCCCACTTCCCTCAAATCCATTTTAATATTATCTTCCCATCTACGTCTCGGCCTCCCCATAGGTCTTTTCCCCTCTGGCCACCCAACTAACACTCTTTGCTGTGGTCGTGCTGAAGAATCAGTCCCATTCCGAGGCTTATTGTTTGATTTCGTAACAAAATGTTTTTTACGGTGATGGCTTGTTAGCCCTTCGCCCAACCCCCAAGCTGGAGGATCAGCACCTAACGGCTGTCCACGACTGCTTATTCAATATATTCGCAGCTACCCTACATATCTGGAGGTCGTCTCCTCTATCCGCAACCTGAGAACTGTTTTAATAATTATTTTTTTATACTTCACATATAATAAATTATATTATAAATAATTTAATACATTATACAATTATGTATCATATTCGTTTAATATTTGTATATAATATAATATAGGTATATGGTTTTACTTCTCATAAGAGTTTTGTTTTTCCATTTTCACTGCTATCAAAACATTACATATTTTAATTGTTGTTGGGGTCAACGTCTGAACTCTCATTATAAAGGAACTCTAGAGTCTAGACATTACAGTTAATGACGGATTTATTATTTTAAGGATCCAATTTATTTATTTTGAGTACATAATGTACCTAGATGTATTAATTGTATGTGTTATATTTCCGCTGTGTCGACTGCTAGCTGGTGTGATGTCAGCGCCAACTCTAGGGAGAAAGCAGAATCTCACGCTCTAGCTGGCTTGAAGGGCATTGAAATCAGTCCGGCTACATCAAAGGTACCGACGCGAACTGTCCATACAAAGTTACCTATACACTGGTGTGCAGACGTGTATGAGTTTTTTTTCCTAAAAATTCGATCCACAGATACCACAACTGATACATTTATCGTCAGTGTGTAAAGTTAAATTCTCCCTCAGGGGTACCAATTACGAAAAATGACCTTCCACACACATTACAGATCGATGATTTGACTTATTTGTGTGTGTGCAGATGAATATTCAGACTTCCCAAGAACGTGAACGATTTGTCACAAACATCGCACTTGAACGGTTTCTCGCCAGTATGTAAACGTGAATGCACTTTGAGATTTCCTGATTGCGAAAAGTTTTTTCCACACCAAATGCAACTGAATGGCTTCTCGCCAGTGTGTACTGATGCATGCTTTTTCACTAGTGCCCACTGGGAAAAATTCTTTCCACACACATCACAAGTGAACGGTTTTTCACCCGTATGTATTCGTCCGTGCTTTCTCAGATTTCCCGACAGAGAAAAATTCTTCCCACACACATTACAGCTGAAAGGCTTCTCGCCCGTGTGTACCTTTGCATGCTTTCTCAGATATCCCAGCAGCGAAAAATCTTTTCCACACACGTCACACCGGTAGGGCTTTCGGCCTGTGTGTATGCCTGAGTGAGTTTTCAGATTTGACAATTGCAAAAAACATTTCCCACAAACATTGCACTTGTGTCTCTTCTTTCCAGCAAGGCGGTCTCCATCTTGTGCAATATTGTCACAATAAGATGGCATTCCGTTATTTTCGGTAGCTGCAATGCTGTGAAGAAAATATGATTTAGTCCGCGCAATAGTGACGAGAACAAAATAAATCCGCAATATCAACACTAACACGTAAAACCTGACACATATGTATGTATATTATGTTGTGTTACATTTAGTAATTAGTTACTAAGTTATAAATACTTTCAATCGGCTGAGTGTGGAAGCAATCATAGAAATAAACAGCCGAAATTACTGATCCCACGATCAGATATGCAAACTCAGCCACTTAAACATCAATCAGTCAAATACACCGGTCTCTTTATTGGAGCAAGAGGCACAATTCCAAAAAGTATGTAAAGCGAAGGGGGAAAATAGGTGCTAAAGAGTTCATTGTCATCACCTTAACAACATTTTCTGTAGAGTTATTTCGCCACTATGTCAATGGTTTACACACAATTTAAATTTTACTAGGTTTATTTTTTTGTTATATCTTAATTTATTTTGTTTCAAACCTGTTTATATAATTCTTCATTTTAAATTTTAAACTAGCTCGATTAATTAAAATGCGTCTCAGTGAAACATACATCAGAGATTGTATAGGCCAGTTTCTGTCAGATGCGTTTCCAATTCACTTTGGGCTAAAGCAAGGAGATGCACTATCACCTTTACTTTTTAACTTTGCTCTAGAGTATGCCATTAGGAAAGTCCAGGATAACAGACAGGGTTTGGAATTGAACAGGTAACATCAGCTACTTGTCTATGAGAATGACGTGAATATATTACGAGAAAATCCACAAACGATTAGGGAAAGCACGGGAATTTTACTGGAAGCAAGTAAAGAGATAGGTTTGGAAGTAAATCCCGAAAAGACAAAGTATATAATTATGTCTCGTGACGAGAATATTTTACGAAATGGAAATATAAAAATTGGCAATTTATCTTTTGAAGAGGTGGGGAAGTTCAAATATCTGGGAGCAACAGTAACACATATAAATGATACTCGGGAGGAAATTAAACACGGAATAAATATGGGAAATGCCTGTTATTATTCTGTTTAGAGGCTTTTATCATCCAGTCTGCTGTCAAAAAATCTGAAAGTTACAATTTATAAAACAGTTATATTACCGGTCGTTCTTTATGGTTGTGAAACTTGGACTCCCACTTTGAGAGATGAGCAGAGGTTAAGGGTGTTTCAGAATAAGGTGCTTAGGAAAATATTTGGGGCTAAGAGGGATGAAGTTACAGGAGAATGGAGAAATTTACACAACACAGAACTGCATGCATTGTATTCTTCAACTGACATAATTAGGAACATTAAATCCAGACGTTTGAGATGGGCAGGGCATGTAGCACGTATGGGCGAATCCAGAAATGCATATAGAGTGTTAGTTGGGAGGCCGGAGGGGAAAAAGACCTTTAGGGAGGCCGAGACTTAGAGGGAAGATAATATTAAAATGGATTTGAGGGAGGTGGGATATGATAGGGAATGGATTAATCTTGCTCAGAATAGGGACCAATGGCGGGATTATGTGAGGGCGGCAATGAACCTCCGGGTTGCTTAGAAGCCAGTAAGTAAGTACGTAAAGAATAAAAAGCCTGCACTTCTGCATTGTGTAACGTCATCCCTCTTAGCCCCAAATATTTTCCTATTCTCAAACACCCTTAAGCTCTGTTCCTCTCTCAAAGTGAGAGTCCAAGATTCACAACCATAGAGAACAACCGGTAATATAACTGATTTATAAATTCTAACTTAAAGATATTTTGACAGCAGACTAGATGACAAAAGCTTCTCAACCGAATAATAACAAGCATTTCCCATATTTATTCTGCGTTCCTCCTCCAAAATTTAAACGTCATCCCTGAGAACCAAGAAATTCAGCAGTGGCAGCCTTCCCCTTTCTTACCGGGCATGATTGCTTGGCAGCTCATTTATATAGAATTGGCATCTATGGAAAGTTATGTGGAAAGGAAGTAATCATGGATAAGCATTGGCTACCAACCAACCAACTTCTTAAACCTTCAATGCTAATGTAGATTAAGATTTATGAAATGAAATGAATGAGAAAAAAAAAGCACTTCACTCACCTCTCAGTTAAGACTTCATTCTCTTCTGCCGTTACTTCCCATTTGAACTCCTCATCCACCTGATCTGCCCCAGATGCCTCTTCCTGTAAAAGAAATCAATTAATAAATCTTCTTAATGTATCGAGCTGTTTGCTGACAACATAAAGTCCACTATAGTCCACTGTAGTCTATTCAGTTGTTGTTTTTAACGAGAAATGAGGGGTATTTTGATTGGTGTTCATTATAGATGCCTGTTGCTAGTAGCCAGAGTTGGGGTGTAGTCAATATATACTGCAGGGCTGTGTCTTCTGCAACTGGTACTGATGATTTTAATTTACTTCTTTTGTGGTTTATGGATGGACAGTATAGAAGAATGTGTTCCAGATCTTCATCATGATTATTACACCACAGACAAGTAGGATTATCAGAAATGTGAAATCGGTGTAGGTACAATTGAGTGACAATGTGACCTGTTCTGGCTCTTGTTAAAAATGTCTGAACATGTCTGGGTAAGGTTTTGTACATTTCCAAGTCATTTGGTTTCTTTTGAATGGACTGTGAAATTTTTCCCTTCTCAGAAACGAGCCACTTGTTGAGCCATAGGTTTATAAAATGAGATCTTACTGAAGCAAAGGCACTGGATAGAGATATCACTTCAAGAGGTCTTGGTTGCAAATATGTTGCCTGTTTTGCAATATTATCGACTTTCTCGTTTGCACAATGACTAGGTAAAACAAAGATAAAGTACAAAATGCAATAACAGATTAACAATCAATAGATGGTACTTTGCATGCTACAGTCTTGATTCTAATCCAGTAAACAATTGAGAGATTGCTGTTGTAGAATATGGTATGCAGACGTATCAAACAAACATACACAAGACATTATAGCATTTTGTAATAAATATCCTGTCTTAAGTAACATTTCCGTATATAATTAGTTATATGGAACATAGTCATTCCATTGTTACAGGTGTAACAAATATTGAGTTATATAGACTAAGGCCCAGTTGCATGATCGCAGAATAAATCTTGGAATAGTTATTCATGGAATAGCCTAACTATAGAATAAATGGAGTATTGTGTTGTATGACGTTCGTTTATTCCAAGGTTATCTATTCCATAGTTAACCGAATTGAAACAAAGGTTGGCAATATTTTAGATGGTGTTTTGTTTATAAAGTACATTCAGAATACCAGTAATTGTTGAAATTTGTTTTCTGAACATATCATTATTTTGTGTACAGATTTTATTATAAAGAAATGAGTAAATCAAAATAAATTAGAAGTCAAAATTATTAGATAGAAGATTACACTTAAGCTAGTTGTGATAGTGAATGACTATCAGAACGTGCTAGAAACCAAAAACTGATGCCATAGCTTTTAAATAAAAGACATGAGCATGGGAGTCTATAGCTAGGTTATAATGATGCAAAAACTAATACTGATATAATACTCTGCTATGGATTTGCTTAAATTTAATATTAATTATTTAAAAAATTACAATTTCTTTATAATGATGAAATTGTGAACTATTTTTACCTGTGTGTTATATGTTCCAATAATCATTAATCAATCCCAGCATGCTTTAAGCAGTGTCTATTTTTAGACTGAATCTTGCCAGAAATTCTTCATTGTTACACTCGTTTAATAGATAAAGAATGTGCCTTATTTTCTTTTTTTCCGCCATTTCAAAAATGCATTACATGTAATTCATCATCACTATCAGAGATTCATGTCTAATCCTTCTGCCATTTTTTATTTAATTCTCTACATCAGTTATTCATAGATTTCAAAAAGGCATATGACTCGGTTAAGAGGGAAGTATTATATGATATTCTTATTGAATTTGGTATTCCCAAGAAACTAGTTCGATTAATTAAAATGTGTCTCAGTGAAACATACAGCAGAGTCCGTATAGGTCAGTTTCTATCTGATGCTTTTCCAATTCATTGCGGGCTAAAGCAGGGAGATGCACTATCACCTTTACTTTTTAACTTCGCGCTAGAATATGCCATTAGGAAAGTTCAGGATAACAGGCAGGGTTTGGAATTGAACGGGTTACATCAGCTTCTTGTCTATGCGGATGACGTGAATATGTTAGGAGAAAATACACAAACGATTAGGGAAAACACGGAAATTTTACTTGAAGCAAATAGAGCGATCGGTTTGGAAGTAAATCCCGAAAAGACAAAGTATATGATTATGTCTAGTGACCAGAATATTGTACGAAATGGAAATATAAAAATTGGAGATTTATCCTTCGAAGAGGTGGAAAAATTCAAATATCTTGGAGCAACAGTAACAAATATAAATGACACTCGGGAGGAAATTGAACGCAGAATAAATATGGGAAATGCGTGTTATTATTCGGTTGAGAAGCTCTTATCATCCAGTCTGCTGTCCAAAAATCTGAAAGTTAGAATTTATAAAACAGTTATATTCCCGGTTCTTCTGTATGGTTGTGAAAATTGGACTCTCACTCTGAGAGAGGAACAAAGGTTCAGGGTATTTGAGAATAAGGTGCTTAGGAAAATATTTGGGGCTAAGCGGGATGAAGTTACAGGAGAATGGAAAAAGTTACACAACACAGAACTGCACGCATTGTATTCTTCACCTGACATAATTAGGAACATTAAATCCACACGTTTGAGATGGGCAGGGCATGTAGCACGTATGGGCGAATCCAGAATTGCATATAGAGTGTTAGTTGGGAGACCGGAGGGAAAAAGACCTTTAGGGAGGCCGAGACGTAGATGGGAGGATAATATTAAAATGGATTTGAGGGAGGTGGGGTATGATGATAGAGACTGGATTAATCTTGCACAGGATAGGGACCGCTGGCGGGCTTATGTGAGGGCGGCAATGAACCTTCGGGTTCCATAAAAGCCATTTGTAAGTAAGTAAGTAAGATAGAAATTTAAGAGCTACTGAAAGCATGGAATAGCTTATTCGTAAGTTATCCTCCGAATAAAACACTAGTCCAAGTTCGTACAACACATTTCTCGCAAAACCATGGAATTAATTTTAACAGAACTTTATTCCATGTTCATACAACTGGGCTTAAAAGACTTAAAATTATATCTATTTCTTAGGCAGTTGAGAAAACTATGGTATATACCTCTAGTTACCTAGTTGTTGATCCGAAGTTATAACATGAGTTTCATATCTTCTGTCTAAGAAAAGGGGGAGGGGAAGGGAAGATTAAATGTTACTGGTGTGACAAAATTTTCCATTGACATTGCGCATTCATGTAGTTCATTCAGTAATTCCGCTAATTGGTAAGTTCTCAAAGAGTAGGACATTTTTTTTATCTGTAACATTTTTAGAACAAGATTATCGTTTCTTAAACTTGGATATACGTTTAACTAGGAGAAACAGAATATTAATAACATGTTACGGGTATGACAGGATAGCTGAAACATGTAACTTCAATTATTTTATTGCGTTTTCTCCAAACGTTTGAAAATAGAACAAGTTAAACATATATGAAAAGAAACAATAATGTAATCACAAAGTTTTACTGTCTGATTTGATAATTTTCAAACAAAAACAAACTATCCACGTTTATTTATAACTCTTGGATGTTTCAATTCTTTAACTAGCCTACGACAGAAGCTTTCTCCATATATACAGCTTCCTTCTTTGGCCAGAACCATGAAATTCCATTACAGCCAACATATTGAACAAACCACAATTGGAATTATCAATCAATTAACAAATGTTAAATGTGCTGTTTACGGTAACATGTAGATGTTTATTTTAAAATGCTATATATACATGTCTCTTGGACTATGTTGCGTATAATTTAACATACAGAAATAGACTATTTAAGAAAAAATATATATATATTTTTAGATACCAGATCAGTTGACAACGAATGAAAGAGTAAATGGGAATGGCACTGCAACCCTAACCTAAGACGGTCATAAGTTAGGTGACTTACAGGCAGGTTTCAGAAAGTTTTTTAGAAAACAGACGTATTTCAGGCATTTAAAAATAGAATTCCATTAAGCGAAACAATTTTAGTAAAAAAAGGAGATTCCTAGCGAAATAATTTGGTTAACCTAAACAACAATCGCACAAATTAAGTCATGTGTGGATATCCAGGTGGCGTGTTCCATCTACTACTGTATTATCACAGTCTACTATATACAGTCGCGAAGCTTGAGGTGTTTTTTTGCAAATCCGTGATAAAGCGCTCCAAGTGGTTAGCAACTAGAAACAATAGACTGTCCATGGTCGACTTTGGACTGTGTCGTATTTCTATCGAGTGCTAGCTCGTTGCGTATTTCACATTGATGCTTGTGAAATGTTCGTTATTGGTTGTAATGAAAATGTTAATGGCTAAAATATAATAATATGGGACAAGGAGGAGACGTTTGTAGTGCTATAAATTGTAGGAACAGTAAGAGAAAGAGGCCAGAGTTATCCTTTGTTCGATTTCCGAAAGATTCAGAAAGGTTCCTGGGTTTCCACAAGAATGCTGTGCAGAAACAAAACTCTTAATTTTGAAGTTCTTTGTGACTGTTAGAATACATTATATACTTAAATTCACAATGAAATGTTTCATTCTAACCGAAAGGACATTAGATACCGGTTAAAATTCTGTCACAGGCTGCTAAATTTCCAGAGAAATAAAGGTTAGGTCTACTTTTTTTTTCAGAGGATATATTTTTAATTGTTGCTATTAATTTTGTTATTATTTTTATGTGTTATTTTACTAAAGACGTAGAAAAATTAAGTTTGTTTTAATGAAATTTATTGATCACGTTTTATTTTCAATTCTGGTGGCATTATTATTGCTTAGGCCTATTTTTTTCAAAGGATATGTTTTTAATTATAGCTGTTAATTTTGTTGTTATTTTTATTTGTTGCTTTACTAGAGACGTAGAAAAAGTCTGTTACAGTAAAAGTACACTACAAGTACCAGTACGCGTAAGTTACTCCATTAATTCATATTTCCATTATTTTTGTTGTAAAGGGAAATGCAAATTAATATTTATTGGTTTCATAGTTAATTATAGCTATAATCTTGAATGAGTGAAGCTATTATAGTAAATTTCAGTTCGTTTTGCACAAACAAAAATTATATTACTTATTTCTTGCAGGTATCTTCAGGTTTATGGTGGAATTTAATATACTTCATTAAAATAATAAATCAACTTTATGCATTTAATATTTCAATGATGGAAAGAAGGTGTTAATTTTTCCAAAAGAACACGACAACGAAAGTGTAACATATATTGTCGTCTGCTAGGAGAGATCTGCGATGATTAGGCGATAGTAGCGATAGTAGCGATCCTAGTGGTGGACAACTACCCATGTTTGCATTTTTACTACATATTGAGCTTCGCGACTGTATATAGTAGACTGTGGTATTATGTTCAGTTATTTTCCTTACGGTAATTTTTTCACAATCTTGTATGATAGCAGGAGTATGGACGCAAGGACATGATTATACTGTCCTCAATCAGTGTCAGGTGATCCCAAGAAATAGAAACCGATCATGTGGAGTTTGGCTATAAAACTAATGTAAATGGAAAAATTACAAGAAACCTAATTAAATGTATTTCCTTAACCAGATGCAACACGTAACTCTACTCAGCTACCACGGCAATAATGTAAGGTGACCCTAATCTATACTGGACTGTCAATTAAACGAAAACATCAAAATGGATATAATTTAGTAAACGTTCTGCATTGCGTAAGATGGGAAAGGTTCACGAAATACTACTGATTAAAGACATGGTTGAGAGGAGCAATCGGATTCCTTGTTCACCTGCCTGTAGCAATCACAAAAGTCAGTAAATAACTGAGGCAGAACTAGCGACCAACACACTTCATAAACTGCACTCACCGTAACTTCACTCTTGACGATAGAAATTTCAATTGGCACAGGTGTTTCCCCAAATGTCATCTCTGATTTGGGATCAGTGATATTATGTACCTTGGATTCTGTCTTTATTTCAGTAACGTGCTGATGCAACAAATTTCCTTCCTGCACACACAGAACACAAATACTACAGTATGTTTTATATATATATATATACAATGTTCACGAAAAACCAGTCACTGTTTATAAATTCTGTCCACTCTATTAATACTATTCACGTCTCAAAGCGCGTGGATACATTCCTAATTCAATAGTAAAATAATTTCTTCGAAAATTCTCGTAGTGTAGCATGTAAAACTACATACTCATTGTGTAATATTGCAAAATATGCATATACATTACTCTCAATATAGGCCTACCTCAGAAAAAGGCTTTTTCTTCTCTATTTCTGTGTTATCAAATTTTTGTATAGCCAGTGGGTCGAATTCAGGTTCCATCTTGATGACGTCCATCACAACTGAAAAAGGAATTGTGATACTAAAATTTACATACAGGTTGTCAGCTGTTTAGTAGCTTGCTAACCAACAGTTCCACACTTCCATACTGTATTTCTCTCTGCTACTTCTAAGTAAATGAGTAGCTTAATATCAAAGACGGACATCTGACCTCAATCGAAATTTAGGTAGCTGTGGTTTTTTATACAATTTTTCATGCTCTTTCCATTTATAGTGAAACCATATGCAAACTCTAACACTACATTTATAAAATAAATTGTGTTAAATATTACAAAGAACACTGTGAATTAAAAAAAATGCCTCTAGATCAAAACTATGGAGACGACAGATGTCCGTCTTTGATATTAAGCTACTCAAATGCGTGTGAATTTCTAATGTGAAAGTAGACTAAAGGTGTGTATATAATATATATATATATATATATATATATATATATATATATATATATATATATATATATAGTGAATATATATATATATATAGTGAAGATGACATTCAAACCGGCGCACCATGTACACACGAAATCTTCATATATCAAAATCTTCATGTATCCTAATTCAACGCGCGTTTTAAACTTGGTTCTTTCAATATTCTTCCCAAATTGCATGCGTACGCGCATGGAAAATTGAACCGTGTAGATGCAGATTATTCTTTCTGGCATGCTTTGTAAGTTGTATTAATTACGAAAATGTTTTATTTGCTTAAAATTACAGTACACCTACCTCGTAAATTACGTTTATCATCGTGCATTCCCATATAACTATGAATTCTTCAATATCGATCCTTTAGATCTTTCGACATGTCTAATGATTTTCTGCTGTTTCTATTATGTAAACGGAAGTTGGGTCAATTTACCTTGGGAAATATATGTAATAAATCAAGTCCCTGCAGTAAAGCTGCATCTACATTGTTCAATTTTCTATGAGCGTACGCATGCAATTTGGGAAAAGTAATGAAAAAATAAAGTTAAAAACACGCATTCAATTAATATGCGTGAAGATTTTGTGTCTTCGTGGTATGCCGTTTCGATCGACATCTTCACTACGTAGGCCTACATATATGAATTAATATTAAATATCAATCTTGTATGCACTACTTCAATGGGTAAAGTTGAATAGAGAATTAAACCCTGTTGATGGACAGACATTCAAGAGTTTGTAACCTTTGCAAAGGAGTCATGTAACTTGAAATGACATGGAATATAATGTAACGATAAGCTATTCTTTGCGAAAGAAAATATATTGCATTTATGTACGTACTTCCAGATGGAACTGCTAAATATTATCTACGTCTAATCTTCATAACAGAATAAATGGCATAGTACATATAAATGCAACTTGGATTTAACGCCATTGTAAAGTATGAGGTGTAATCAAGAAGGTCGTGATACAATCCTCAAGAAACAGAGTTTAAGCTTATTTTGTAAGAAATTTTAGAAATCTTTAGCAGCGTAAGTCTTGGAAGAACTTTTCCTCAGCGACGTTCTTACATAAAAACAGCTATACTAGTAATATTGTTTATGTATGTCACTGCCACCGAGATTATATCAAATTACAGTGCTCATACATACATACGGGTCTAAATCAGCATAAGAGAAGATGTGAGAAGGAGGTGAAACAGGAAGAGGACTACGCCTAGGATGCCCTTTATCACCCACACTGTTCAACATCTACTTGGAGGATTTAGTCAAGAACGGTTTTCCGAATATGGGATGAGTGATAGTAAGAGGAAGGGGAATAAATTGCATGAGATTTTCTGATAATATGGCGTTGTTAATATAAGAGGAGATTATACTAAGAGATATGATACTGGAGCCAAATGTCAGCTGTGAGCAATATGGGATGAAGATAAAATAAAACAAAATAAAACTATGATCATAAAAAGAAATATAAAGAAGGTAAATTTGCTAATTATAAATGAAGCAATAGAACAAGTGCACAATTTCAAATACTTGGGTTGTACTAAATGCAGTAACATGAGCTGCTGACAGGAAGTCAAAAGGACGATAGTAATGGGAAAGGAAGCTTTTAATAGAAAAAGGAGCATCTTCTGCGGACCACTGAGAAAGAACTAAAGAAAAGACTAGTGAAATGCTTTGTATGGGCCAGAAACATGGACATTGCGACAAAGTGAAGAGAAGAAACTAGAAGCATTTGAAATGTGGATATGGACAAGAATGAAAGCCCGTGATATGGACAGACAGAATAAGAAATGAAGCTGTGTTGGAAAGAGTGGGTGAAGAAAGAATGATGGTGAAACTGATCCGGAAGAGAAAACGGAATTGGCTGGGTCAGTGACTGAGAAAAATCTGACTGCTGAAAGATGCACATTAAGATATATGAATCATAGGTGGACACTAGGACGGAAAATAGGACAGATTGGAGGTTGCTGGGTTTGCAGTGAAAGACATACCTTCGGACAGAAGACTATGAATGAATGCATATATAATATACGAATCCATGACAGGTTAGGTTAGATTAGGTTAGGCTTTTGTTATCTCTTGCATGTACACTACGAATCTGTGCAGGATTTTCAGAACCTGGTGATGCTTCTTTAGTGATGTCATTAATGGTTAGGGTAATGATGGACATAGAAACGAAGTTACATTATAGAATTTGTGTGTTTATTTCATTATTAATTGTTGTGCTTCGCTACAATCAAGTGATTATTGAATTAATACAAGTTTTGTGTTCTTCACATTACATACAGTGGGTTTGTAGCTTGGCCGGACCATTATAACATAACCTAAATAAAATAAACAAGTGTTAGAAAAGTTTTAATTAGGGATGATAAAATAAACAAGAAACCGTTTAATTAAGGATGATGAAATAAAAAATATACCTGAATAATTTTAAAAGGAACAATTATTGAAAGTACAATTTTTAAATTTGAATGTTTTGTGGTCCAGTCGAGCTACGAACGCACTCTAGTATCGTGTGTTTTAGGTGCCAATGTTCCTTTCCTTCACTAGAAATCACAATGTTTGCACTTTCATTACTATGCACCTCTTATATCAGATGTAATTTCGTAACAATTTCTTTTTCTTCAAATATATACATATAAAATTCTGAAGTTTTCAAATCAATCTCTACAAGAAAAAAAAAAATCCCTTACAACATATCCAAACAATTTTCACACCTAAAAGCAACGAAATCAGCGCTAGTATCACTGAGATTTCTGCAATCTCAAGAAGCAAGGATGTAGGTCTTTAGGTCCCTTGGTATTCGAAATATGGGTACAGTTCTTTAATAAATGCCTGCAACGTTGAGACCTGTCAGACCCTGGTGAGTGTCCATCAAAATGTTATAGAGGGACTAAATTTGAAAGTAGTTCCTTCACAATTCTGACAGCCATCCTCGCCAAACAGCTCATGGAAGTAGCAAAATCTACAATTCCAGGAATGGCATTATTTCAGGACACACGTGTGGAGTAACAGCATTCCTTACCATGGAACGAGCACGAACAGGTTCAAATTCTGGTAGAGATTTTTCCGTGGTTTTGCCTCAACCCATTAAGAGCAAATGCTGGGTAATTTTCGGCACTGGACCCCGAACTCATTTTGCTGGCATTATCACCTTCTTCTCATTGGGAGGTTACATAACCAAAACAGTTGATGAAGCTTCGTAAAATAACCAATAACAGGCCTCTCCTGACTGTAAGCACAGAACCTGCTATATGATACCCACGTCAGTCCAATCCCAAAGCAGAAATTCCACATAGTCTTCATCGATTATATAAAAGCCTTCGATTTCAGTTTCAAATTGTTTAAAAGTATAACAATAAACACACAATCTCAACAATCCACACTTTTCCTTGTCTGTGCTGTCTACACTGTTCAAGTGATATCAAATTAACAACAATCAATATCTAAAGTAATGAGCATTTGCTTCGACAGTTTTCAATTTACGAATTAAGCAACAATACTGGTCTTTCTGCAATTAACATAAAACTGTCAGAATTCAGATACATTCATTTTTCTTCAAGTCCCTACTTGTTTTAAGTTGAGACGCAGATGGCTAGAGAAAAAACCATAAGGACTACATCTGGTAAGAAACGTTCTTTGTTACGCCACACTTTCCTTCCAAAGAACGAAAATTTAAAATGTATTTCTTTTTTTGTATCAAACGTGAATGACATTGTCGTCTTCATTACTGTTCTTTAAATCATAGCCAAATGTACATAATATTTAGTTAAACCAACCATGTAAACAGTTGGCCTTGAATCAAACAATAACAAAAGAACCTAATATTCAAATTCAATTAAAAATTATTTTCACACAAATGACTGCTATTTAATTTCAATAAAATATTACTTTCACCAAAATATCACTTTATATATTAGCAGTGAAAAAATATTGCATGCAACACGACATTTAATAGCTTTTATTCACACGTGAAAATTATCTACTGAGGCGAACTGAAGAGATAAAATTTCCAATCATGAATAAACTCTCATATAAATCTCGTCACGTAAATTACTAATTTTAAAGCTCTAAAATCCCTGGACCAATTATTACACATTTTTTTCCATTTTCCCCGAAAGCGAGAAATATATTCCACAGATACCACAACTTAAAACTTATGTAAAACTGCTTATATATCGAGATTGCCTAAAATGTGGAAAATTCTATCGAAACACGTCACAGCTGAATGCCTTACCACCTTAATATAGTTTTCGAAACTTTTTGACGGTAATCAATTTTCATCTGAACGACATCTCGCCCGAATTTACGAGCGAATGCTATTTCAAATAAGTTGAGTATGATTACATCGTAAGTCACGGCTGTTGTACGGCGTGCAGAACTCTATGATTTTTTAGATCAATCAATTTGTCATAGATTTTCCCACAAATATGGCACCGGAATAGCTTCGTACGTTCGTGTGACCGTTCGTGTCTCTTCACAAAATGCGTAGAATTGAAACGTTTGCCACAAACGTCGCATTTGAACGGCTTGTCGCCAGTGTGTAGGCGAGCATGTTGTTTCAGGTATGCCAATCGCGCAAAATTCTTTCCGCACACACCACAAGTGAACGCCTTATCGCCTGTGTGTAACGTTGCGTGGTGTTTCAGTTGTATGGATTGCGCAAAATTCTTTCCACAGACATCACATCTGAAAGGCCTTTTGTTCGTGTGAACAACTGAATGCTTTCTGAGATTTCCCTGCAGCGCAAAACATTTCCCACAAACATCACAACGGTATGGCTTCTCGCCTGAGTGTACGCGTCTGTGAAGTGCGAGATGTGTCACTTGTTTTCCACAAATATCACATTTGTATATCTTCCTGCCAGCACGCGTGTCGCCATCGTGTGCAATATTTCTGAGGGAGGATAATCCTTTACTACGGATAACTGCAAGACTGTGAACAAAATCTACTTTTAGTAGGTGTAATTACGACTAAAACGCAATAAATCACTAACTCTAATGCTATATCTAATATCATACACACTCACAAACAAAAACACACTAACACTATATCTATGATGCGTCATGAAAAAAAGCATAAATGACAATTTGATCACTTGGTGTTGTAACTTCCATCTAGATACAAAGAAAAGACACTACCTCACATGCAAAAGAAAGTCATAGTTCTATCACAGTCAGTCACGAATGTTGAGTTTTGAAGGTGCTAGGAACAATAGACTGCGCAGGTAGTATTTCGCAATGTCTGTAATGAGGAGATAGTAGCCATCCTAGTGGTTAGAAACTATCTATGGATGCATATTTACTACGTATTGAACTTCGTGACTATATATACCAGACTGTGGTTCTATCTAGTTCCATAGCGCTGAGATAATAATTTAATTTAAACATTTTATAGTATATTTACAAATAACCTGATTAATACATTACTGAAATGAACAATTGTTATAGTGTCATTTTCTTTAGATACAATGGACATGGAATTAGACGATGAATATGTACATATGGAAGTAGGATTTCGCACTTTATTTAGTACAATGGAGTCATGCTCATCAATTCACGTGGAAAGAGTTGGCGACACTGACTAAACAAAAGAACGACCATACCATAAATTGATAGTTATAAATCGAGCTGCAGCAGAAATTATCGCGATGTATGACTATGATTGGTTGGAATTCAAAATTTCATTACACTTTACTGACCGAAAATAGAATGACGTCATATAAATTCTTCACTATTATCACACAATACACATATGGAAAAGTCCTATCTTGTTCATTGTCTAGGCAAATAATCATGACTTGTTATCAATCTGATCATCATAACAGCAGATTTAGGTGGCTTTCGAATGTTATCTCGGGAGTAGTGAATAGAATTTCCGAGGTTTCAAATTTTGCTCCATCCGAAATTTGTTCTCTTTGGTATAAATCTGAATTGTTTTCTCATTAGAAATTTACAAAATGAAATGGAAGTAATAATTATGTCTGTAAGTTTTAAGTGAATTTTTTTTTTACCGAAAAAGTCTCCTGTCGTTTTTCTTTATATCAAAATAGGTAGGAATCCATTGTAAACTCATATTTTTGTTTAGTTTGGTTAGGTAATATATTATTTTCTTACAATATTTATTTTTTCAATATTTGTAGACTGATATACAAGCAAACATTCTGGATGACATACAGATACATAATGACAGAGTAGAAATAAACATGCAGACAAACTCATGGACATCCAGAAGGACAGATATTCGTACAAACATTCAGGGAGACATACAGAGAGAGATGCAATAAGTCCGCACAGTGTATCGAATCGTAAATTTCAACATGTTAATAGGCCAATTTATTTATTTATTTACTTACTTATTTATTTATTTATTCTATTGTAGTTAAGGCCATCAGGCCTCCTGTTCCACAACACCAGGAATACAAGTACAATGAAAGAAATAAACATAAAAAATATACTATATACAAAGTAAAGCTACACAAGAAATAAAGAGAGAGAGAGAAAAAAACACTATAATCAAATAAATTCACACAAAAATATACACAGGTTGCAGTCACACAAACTTTAAAAGAGTGATTAAGTATCATAATTAATTCTATCCTAACTAATTACCTAACATAAACAAGAAACTTGCAATTTTAATCTAGATTAAAAAAGAAAAAGAGAAAAAAAAAACACAAATCAATACTTCTAGCAATACCTAAAAAACATTAACTAAGATAAAATTTTCTAATTTAATTTTGAATTTTGATAAAGTCCGGCAGTCCCTGACGTCATTAGGTAACGAATTCCAGAGGCGAGGTATTTCTACAGTGTAGGAAGTTGAGTATAAAGACGTTCTATGATAAGGGATAGAAAGAAGTGCTTGATGTCGGTTTCGAAGAGTTGTAAGAAACTGAAAGCACGATAACAGATAATAATTCGGAATAGAAGTATGCATGATTCTAAACAGAAGAGACAGTGAATGTATTGTTCTTCGTTCCTTCAGACGCACCCATGAAAGTAACTGGAGGGAAGGCGTTATATGGTCAAATTTACGAGTATTGCAGATGAATCGTATGCACACATTATGAACACGTTGTAGTCTCTCAGCTAAGAGTGAACTTATATTAGTTAGCAAGGAATCGCAATAATCAAAATGGGGCATTACAAGCATCTGAAGAAGATTCTTTTGTAGACTAAGTGGTAGAAATTCTTTCATATGAAACAAGGAGTGAAGTTGAGAAAATATTCTTTTGCAAGTCTGTCTCCTTTTTGGAGATGCAATACATCAACAGCATACTCGTAAAAAAAAGAAGGCAGTGAAAACAAGAAAGAAGTTAAGCCTCACGCACTTCACTTACCTCTCAGCTGAAACTTCGTCTTCAGAAGATACTTGCTGTCCGACCTTCTCTTCTTCCTCCAAGGGGCTCCAATCACATGACTCTTTCTGTAAAAGAAAATTATGCAAAACCGAGATATAGGACAATATAGATGAACAGTGAATGCAGGGTACGTTATGTGCTGCCGACTTCATTTTAAAACCTATTTAATCGAGGAAAAACTGCAGCATGAAGGAACAAAAAGCATGACGTTAGCAGTGATAACCTCTGATCACCTGGCTGTAGCAGCCACATCAGAGTAAATCACATTGGGAACAGTACCAACTTTATAAACTGTACTCACTTCAGGTTCACACTTCATGACAAATGGTTCTGACTTTCCCGGAAATATCATCTCCGATTTCAGATCGCAGTTCTGATCCATAGTTTCGGTTTTTATTTCGGTCATGTGCAGGTCTACTGAATTTCCATACTGCAAAATACAGAATATAATAACGGTCTTATTAATAAACACTCTCACAAAAACGTTTAACTTCCTTAAAGTTATAAAGTCAATAGTACGTATGTAAATTTCTGACTAATAATCACTATATACATCGTGTATAAAAATGAAATTCAATCAGTCGGAGCTAAAAGGAACTAAGTCACTTTTCACAACTTTTCAGGAGGAGCAAAAAACATTCCAATAATAACACAAATGTATATATTTTTATGTTATAGAAGACAAAAGAATTTTTAAAAGTCTTAGTTCCTTGTTCCGCCGTTCGATACGCATGATATCTCTTGTTAAAATTGTTGCATAACCCAAAACTGCATGATCTGACTTTGTTTCTTTTAGCTCCGACCGATTCAATTGTTAGAGAACTACGTCATAGTTTCGTCATTATTTTGTTATTAGAGCCCGGATGTTTCGAAATTGCCTTTTTTACTGGGTGGAAGTAAATCATTATTTGTATATTACATAAATGTGATTTGGAGTAAATCAAAGTGATAGGGCTAAATTTTATTTTGCCTATTTTGCATTTTTAAGGTGTTTCTTACTAATAAATACCTCTCTTCGTCATTTTTAAGCGCTATTTATTTTTTATTTGCAATTTTCTAATTAATTGTAATGTAATTTCTATATAATTTAAATTTTTGAAACAATGACTAACTTTATTAACAATAGAAAATAAAAGTAATTTATTTCCGTGCTTAATCTGCTAATGATCGCGCTTTAATACTATTGGTGTAATATGAATAATGACCGACAATCCACAGTTACAAATATAATATTGTCATGTCTTCACTGTATCAACAATCAGCTTTATAATTTCAAATATTAAGCTCGTTGTCACGTAGCATTTCCAATTGTTTACTTTCATATTTTCAAATCTTATTGTTACAACTCTGTGCTACACGTATTTATTATTGTAGGAGAAAGAAATTTGAGTGAGAAACAGTTAGTTGTTGTCAGGTGACAGAAGGTGTAAGATTGGTTAGCTAGAATTCATGAATTCAGTAAACCATTGTAAAGCAAAATTCACGCTTACGTAAGTCAATTGGGTGCCCATGTGTTTTCAATCGATGGAACAGTTTTGTCATGTAAGGCTTGTGAAAAGACAGTTAATCCCGAAAAAAGTCTTTTATAAGTCAACATGTGTCACCTACGAAGTAAATATGTGAGTCGCAACTTGCGATTTCTTTCTATGGAAATACGTGAAGGCACAAGTCTACAAACGTAAGTCGAGAACATAGAAGAACTGAAAGCTACCATCCGTCAAGAAATTGTGGTAATATCACTAGAAATGAACAGATGGATAATGTACAACTTCAAGGAGAGACTTCACAAATGTATGGCGTATAAAGATCGGCACTTGGACAGGATTATTTTCAAAATTATGTGGCAGGATATGTTCTTTCAAACTGTGAAATAAAATTCTGAATAGCTTCCATCATTGCTTTGTTATTTATTAGAGTTCAGGGGAAAAAGGGGGGATGTCCACTTCCAGGCAAAATTCAGATTTCCATTCGCTTATATACTTCATATGAAGTGTATTCATTCTACACTTAGAAAAGGGGAAGAAAGTTCTCAGTTACCGAAGAACTGCTGGTTAAATTATCAGTATTATATTTGAAATCATAAGAGTTTCAAATTTTAAAACTGATTACCTGAGAATTGTTTAAAAGTGGACATCCCCCTTTTTTTCCCCTGGACTCTTACTATTTGATATTCGAGAGTCATTTCTGCCAAATTCTGTATAATATTGCTCATTCCAATTTCTAGACAGAGAATATCATCGAAATGATAGCCGTCCAAATCTTGGATTTAAAATGTCGGCATTCTAATCAATTCAAATAAACAAAAAAGAAAATGTAAATTAATGTTTAAAAAATACATCATGAAATTTAATAAAAATAAAATTCTGCGACAAGATGTGGTACCTATCAAAACGATAAAAATTTATTGAAAATAAATAATATGAATTGAATATTATAAAAATGAATAGAGATGGTGATTGATGATGTTCAATGAAGATTTTAAGATGGTTGATGCAATTGTCTGAAGAGATTAATCAGCAATTTTTAATTTTCTGAGTACCTCCAATGTAAATTTGAGAATTGTTCCTCGCGTACCAAACATAAGTCCAATGACATTGCAATCTTGAATATTATATATTTATGACTAAGATCATCACAGCATGGAAGGTAAATAGCGCGTTTCTCTTCATGTACCTGCTTTCGTTGATCTTCATTAATTTCGAACCTTACAATGGGGTCAAGAATGAGACCAGATTTTTTTTATCTCGGAGAAACATTTCACTTCTAAATGTATGTCAAATCATTAGAAAAATATCCCTACGCCATTTAGTCTGCGACTGTAAACTATGACCGACGCAAGAATTAAATGACATTGTTTCCTGTCATGTTCTAGCAAGCAACATTCCTCACTAAACCAACTAGAAGCAAAGCCATTTCAAACACCCATGATGTCATTTTAAGGATTTACTTTGTCAAAACAGCCTAAGTGCACTCTCAGAGTGTTTCATTGAACACAATGGCAGAAGCAGTACGCAATCATTAAAAAAAACACTGAGCCTACTATCATCTAGTTCTTCCATGGAATTATCTAAATAGCAATATATTCTCAATGTAGCCCACCTGCAACAAAGGCTTCTTCTCTTCTAGATCTACGCAATCACTTGTTCGTATAGAGAGTGGATCGACTCCAGGTTCCGTCTTGATCACGTCCATCACGACTGCAAAAGAAATTAATAAGGATCTTAAATTTACACGCAGTGCCTATGTCAACTATTTGGGGAGATTTACTAAATAATATCACAGTCTAGTATATACAGTCACGAAGCTCAATACGTAGTAAAAATGCATCCATAGATAGTTGCTAACCACTATGATCGCTACTATCGCCTAATTACAGACAATGCGAAATAGTACTGGCACAGTCTACTTATTGTTCCTAGCATCCTCCTCCAATTTACAATGAATTTTTTATGTAAAATGACCTATACATGAGATCTTAATTTTTAATGTACTGTTTGTGGACATTTCTCGTCTGGTTATTTTGAAGAGGACAATTTAACCTAGAAGCTTATATAGCTCTACTTATAAATGGTTTATACTTGTAAATTGAGAAATAATCTGCTTGATATGTATTATATATTTTCGTATAGCTCAACTTTCTACAGGCTTGTAAAATGAATTAATCAACTTGCTATCTATTGCATATTTTTGTATTGTTCGACAGATGAATACTTTAGGTTTGTAAACTGAATTAATTTTGCTGTGTATTGCGTGTTTTGGTATAGGCCTAGTTCCACTGCTTGCCATGTATTATATACCGTACTCTTTTGTTTAGTTAAACTACTTATGATGTATTGCTATATTGACCTATCAGCGTAGCTGAGTCGGCAGACTCGCTTGCGTGTTGATTCGGACCTGCATATGGGCTTGGGTTAGAATACCGCTTGGTTGATTGCCTGGTTACATTATTACCGAGGTGTTCCCCTACTGTAAGACAAAAATTAGGTAATCTAAGGCGAATCCCCGGATTCACTTCATCTATCTAACAAATTGTGTAACTTTGACTTCTTCCTCATCTTAAATATTCATTGCAAATTCAACCTCGCAAACTTCTAGCGCAATAATTAACAACAGATCCCTATTAGAAACAACGACAACCAAATTTCTTGGCTTAAAAATCGACAATGTGTTAAATTGGAAAAATCATATTAAAGAAATTACAGCCAAACTAAATTCAGCTTGTTTTGCTATTAGATCTATGCAAAAGATAGTATAAATATCAATACCTTAAAAACAATATACTTTGCATACTTCCATTCGGTAATGAGTTTTGGAATAATATTCTGGGGAAATTCCACAGATAGTAACAGTATATTTCTATTACAAAAAAGAGTAATTAGAATAATAGTAGGTACCAAATATAGTGAATCTTGTAGGACTAATTAAAAAAAACTACAAATAATGCCCATGGCTTGTCAGTATATCTTTTCATTAATAGTCTTCCTCGTATGTAATCGTGAAAACTTTGTAACTAATTCAACAGTTCATAGCATAAATACACGTCAAAGAAATGACTTTCATACTCCATCGGCAAGTCTATCGTGCTATCAAAAAGGAGTACGTCATATGGCAGTAAAAATTTTTAATAGCCTCCCTATCGATATAAAAAATGAAACTCTAAACATAAAATTATTTAGGGCCAAATTAAAGAAGTACCCAATTTCTCACGCCTTCTATTCATGACATTCAGTAACATTTTATGAAATTGATACTAAAACTATGTGTTGTACTAGTAGACTTTATTGTAAATTTATTCTGCATATATTTCATCTAGACTGTGACTATAAATTAAGACTTTATAATAGTATTAAGTTTTTTGACTTGTTCCATATTCTAGCTGTAAAGCAGTGTATGAATACCATGGAGTATTAATAAATACAATACAATACAATCTATGGAAAACTATAAATGAAATGGAGGGGAAGGAGAATTCAAATCAGCAAAGCTTGCTGTCATGGACCTACCTTTTGTTGCTGTGGCAGTCTCTGTCCTTGTTGCTATTGTAGTCGATTTTGCTGTTGCTACTGTTTCTACAGTTGTTGCTGGTGCTATCGCCTCTTGTTCTTTTTGTCTTTTCTCAGGCCCTTTACTTTTTAATTTACATTCTGAGGACATATATAATAGCTGATTTGGGAATTTTGAAGTAACTGCATCATCTGTGAGTTTAGGTATTTTCCTAGGCACTACAAGAACGCTACCGTCACTTGGAATTGCTTTATCTTCCCGCACAATATCTCGTTCTGAAAAGTGTTCGATGCAAACGGCGTCGGTAGTACTGGGCTGAAAATTGTCCCCTTGAATAGAATTTGCCATTGTTGCCTTCTGTCGGGATCTTTTGGAAAAGAAAACATAGTTATATAACCATCGGTCGCAATGCGAGAGTTTAACTTACATGAAGGAACACAGCACTTTCTAGACATGGTTATAACTTATTTAAAATAACTACTGTTCATATAACTTACCAAATTTGGTTAAACGAGCGTTGAGCGGAGTCCGCCTATTTTGGAATAGACACCGACGCACTTAGGTTAGATTAGGTTAGTTCAGGCTTTTATTATCCCGTCAAGATGAAGGTAAAAGCGATTGAGTATGATTTTTTGTTTTCCATGCTGGCAGTTCAAGTACGTCGGTGTCTATTCCAAAATCGGCGGAATCCCCTCAACAATTGTTGCTCGGAACGTGACGTCATTCTATCATTATAGGTCTAGGCTACAGACCCGAAAACATGTCCTACTTTGAGCGAAAGCCTCTTTTTGAAGAAGACATCATGGTTTATATGGAATTTCATACAGCAATAAGTATGTTACTCTTTGTGGTAGGGAAATATACCTGACGTAAACTGAGCAGTCACTTCCAATACGAAATTCAATACGCCTAAATTTGCACCTTATTAAAAACAAGAACTGTTAATTAGTTTGGGATTGCACACAGTGTGAATAGATAAGAACAGTTTAAAGTGTGATCAAATATGCCGTGATAACAATTTCTTTACAAGATGATACATGCAGAATTGGATACCTCTAAACCTTAGCGATCCATGCGCAAATTTTAAAGATTTACATTGAGTTCACTATCGAATTCGAAAAATGATTACCTTTTAATGCTAGAGTGATCTAGGTGCTAAATGCGTCATTTGCCACCCAAGACCTACAAAATCCCTTTTGTTGCAACGATTTCTTGACATTTGTCACTGCATTAATGTTCCAAGTGTTACTTTCCATGCTAAAGTAGCCCAAATACACTCGAGAGATGTGGAAAGAATTGATAGAAAGTTGCAGGAAAAAAAAATTGAAGTAAACCAAATGAGGGGGGGGGGGAACTAGCTTTCCGACTTTATTATCAAAGATACCAATGAAGGAAAAGAAAAATACGTACTCTTGGCTTTTAAGGAACCCGGAAGTCTATTTCCACCCTTACGCAAGCCAGCCATTTGTCCTTATCCTGAGCAAAATTAAAGACCTTTGAGGAGGCCGAGATCTAGATGGGAAGATAATATAAAAAAGGATTTGAGGGAGGTGGGATATGATGGTAGAGCCTGGATTAAAACAAAAGTAATGCTGGAGAAAAATGATAATTTCAAAGATCCGTTAAGCAACATTCGAAAAAGGGCTCTACTGTAATACAGTATGGAGAGACTTGTGATATGAATGCTTACCATGTAGTGAAATAATTGAACAACAGAAAAATGGAGGAACACGTTTGCTAGCCCTGACCAAGTTTATTCCAAAACAAGATACGGTACGTCATATGCAGTAAGGTATGAGAAAATGATAGATCTGAGGAAGATGTCAAAGCACATACCAGTACCACAAATACAAAACATTTTTTTGAAGAAACTACCATTTTTGCAGAGAGACAAGCTGAAGAAAGCAACTGTGCAAGAACTGTGAAAGGATATAATAATGATAGAAGTCACTGAAATGGAGCTAATTCAATGTCATCTGTTTTGTTTACCATTGTGGACAATGTTAGGTAGTAGGAAACACAGAGGATTTAGTGAAGAATAGTTTTCCGAACATGGGATGAGTGATAGTAGGAGGAAGTAGAATAAAGTCCATGAGATTTGCTGATGATATGGCGTTGTTAATAGAAGAGGAGATTATACTAAGAGAGATGATACTGGAGTCAAATGACAGCTGTGAGCAATATGGGACGAAGATAAATTAAAACAAGACAAAGACCATGATCATAAAAAGAAAAATAAAGAAGGTAAATATGCGAATTATAAATGAAGCAATAGAACAAGTGCACAACTTCAAATACTTGGGCTGTACTAAATGCACTAACATGAGCTGCTGACAGGAAGTCAAAAGGACGATAGTAATGGGAAAGGAAGCTTTTAATAGAAAAAGGAGAATCTTCTGCGGACCTCTGAGAAAGAACTAAGGAAAAGACTAGTCAAGTGCTTACTTTGGGTCAGAAACATGGACATTGCGACGAAGTGAAGAGAAGCTACTAAAAACATTTGAAATGTGGATATGGAGGAGAATGGAAGCGCGTGAAATGACAGACAGAGTAACAAATGAAGCTGTGTTGGAAAGAGTGGGTGAAGAAAGAATGATGCTGAAACTGATCAGGAAGAGAAAAAGGAATTCGCTGGGTCACTGACTGAGAAGATACTGACTGCTGAAGGATCCACTGGAGGAATGGTGAACGGGAGAAGAGTTCGGGGCACAAGAAAATATTAAATGATAGACATTAACATATATGGATCATATGCAGATATTAGGAAGGAAAATAGGATAGGGGATTGCTGGGTTTGCAGTGAAAGATATACCCCCGGACAGAATACTATGAATCAATGAATGGATATATACATTACGAATTCATGATAGGTTAGGTTAGGTTTTTGTTATCTCTTGCATATACTAATCTGTGCAGGATTTTCAGGGCCTGGTGATGTTGGTTTAGTGATGTCATTATTGGCTGGGGTAATAGTGGACATAGAAACGAAGTTACAATATAGCATTTCTGTGTTTATTTCATTATTATTTGTTGTGCTTCGTTACAATCCAGTGAATTAATACAAGTTTTGTGTTCTTCACATTACAGACAGTGCGTTCGTAGCTTGGCCGGACCATTATAACATAACCTAAATAAAATAAACAAGTGGTAAAAAAGTTTTAATTAGGGATGATGAAATAATCAAGAAAACTTTTAATTAAGGATAATAATAATAATCCGTGGCGCTACAGCCCGTGAAGGGCCTAGACCGACCAGCCGGCTGCTGGCCTCACGCCCACATGCCGAAGCAGAGGTGGACGATCATCCAACCAGAATGGAGGTATCGTGTGGTTCGCACGATGATCCCCCCAGCCGTTATAGCTGGTATTCGCAACCGGATTTCGCTACCTATCGTAGCTCCAAAAGTGCATCACGATGCTGGGTGGGCACTGGTTCCATACACTGGCCGAAATTTCATGAGAAAATTTCTTCCCCCATGAGGACTCGAACCAGCGCGCATTCCATAACGCGAGTCAGAGCCAGGATGCCTTAGACCGCGACGTCACGGCGCGGGACTTTAATTAAGGATAAAGAAATAAAAAATAAACATCAATTTTAAAAGGAACAATTATTGAAAGTACAATTTTTAAATTTGAATGTTTTGTGTGTCCAGTCGAGCTACGAACGCACTGTAGTATCGTGCCTATGTTCCTTTCCTCCACTAGATATCACAATGTTTGCACTTTCATTACTATGCACCTCTTATATCAGATGTAATTTCCTAACAATTTCTTTTTCTTCAAATATATACATATAAAACTCGGAAGTTTTCAAATCAATCTCTACAAGAAAAAAAAAAATCCCTTACAACAAATCCAAACAATTTTCACACCTAAAAGCAACGAAATCAGCGCTAGTATCACTGAGATTTCTGCAATCTCAAGAAGCAAGGATGTAGGTGTTTAGGTCCCTTGGTATTCGAAGTATGTGTACAGTTCTTTAATAAATGCCTGCAACGTTGAGACCTGTCAGACCCTGGTGAGTGTCCATCAAAATGTTATAGAGGGACTAAATTTGAAAGTAGTTCCTTCACAATTCTGACAGCCATCCTCGCCAGACAGCTCATGGAAGTAGCAAAATCTACAATTCCAGGAATGGCATTATTTCAGGACACACGTGTGGAGTAACAGCATTCCTTACCGTGGAACGAGCACGACCAGGTTCAAATTCTGGTAGAGATTTTTCCGTGGTTTTGCCTCAACCCATTAAGAGCAAATGCTGGGTAATTTTCGACACTGGACCCCGAACTCATTTTGCTGGCATTATCACCATCTCATTTGGAGGCTATATAACCAAAACAGTTGATGAAGCTTCGTAAAATAACCTATAACAGGCCTCTCCTGACTGCAAGCACAGAACCTGCTGTATGATATCCACGTCAGTCCAATCCCAAAGCAGAAATTCCACATAGTCTTCATCGATTATATAAAAGCCTTCGATTTCAGTTTCAAATTGTTTAAAAGTATAACAATAAACACACAATCTCAACAATCCACATTTTTCCTTGTCTGTGCTGTCTACACTGTTAATGTGATATCAAATTAACAATAATATCTGAAATTATGTGCATCTGCTTCGAAAGTTTTCAATTTACGAATTAACCAACAATCTGGGATTGCTGCAATGAACATTAAACTGTCAGAATTCAGATACACTCATTTTTCTTCAAGTCCCTACTTGTTTTAAGTTGAGACGCAGATGGCTAGAGAAAAAACCATAAGGACTACATCTGGTAAGAAACGTTCTTTGTCCCGCGACACTTCCAAAGAACGAAAATTTAAAATGTATTTCTTTTTTTGTATCAAACGTGAATGACATTGTCGTCTTCATTACTGTTCTTTAAATCATAGCCAAATGTACATAATATTTAGTTAAACCAACCATGTAAACAGTTGGCCTTGAATCAAACAATAACAAAAGAACCTAATATTAAAATTCAATTAAAAATTATTTTCACACAAATGACTGCTATTTAATTTCAATAAAATATTATTTTCACCTAAAATATCACATTATATATTAGTAGTGAAAAAATATTGCATGCAACACGACATTTAATAGATTTTATTCACACGTGAAAATAATCTAATGAGGCGAACTGAAGAGATAAAATTTCCAATCATGAATAAACTCTCATATAAATCTCTTGTCACGTAAATTACTATTTTTAAAGCTCTAAAATCCCTGAACCAATTATTACACATTTTTTTTTCATTTTCCCCGAAAGCGAGAAATATAATCCTCAGACACCACAACTTAATACTTATGTAAAATTGCTTATATTTCGACATTACCTAAAATGCGGAAAATTCTATCGACACACGTCACAGCTGAATGCCTTACCGCCTTAATACAGCTTTCGAAACTTTTTGACGTTCCTCTATTTTTAAACAGATGGCCCACAACAGACATAACTCTCGCCCGTATTTACGAGCGAATGCTATTTCAAATAAGTAGAGTATGATTACATCGTAAGTCACGGTTGTTGTATGGCGTGCAGAACTCTATGATTTTTTAGATCAATCAATTTGTCATAGATTTTCCCACAAATATGGCACCGGAATAGCTTCGTACGTTCGTGTGACCGTTCGTGTCTCTTCACATAATGCGTAGAATTGAAACGTTTCCCACAAACGTCGCATTTGAATGGCTTGTCGCCAGTGTGTAAGCGAGCATGTTGTTTCAGGTATGCCAATAGCGCAAAATTCTTTCCGCACACACCACAAGTGAACGCCTTATCGCCTGTGTGTAACGTTGCGTGGTGTTTCAGTTGTATGGATTGCGCAAAATTCTTTCCACACTTATCACATCTGAATGGCCTTTTGTTCGTGTGAACAACTGAATGCTTTCTGAGATTTCCCTGCAGCGCAAAACATTTCCCACAAACAACACAACGGTATGGCTTCTCGCCTGAGTGTACGCGTCTGTGAAGTGTGAGATGTGTCACTTGTTTTCCACAAATATCACATTTGTATATCTTCTTCCCAGCACGCATGTCGCCATCGCGAGTAATATTTCTGAAGTAGGATAATCCTTTACTACGGATAACTGCAAGGCTGTGAACAAAATCTGCTTTTAGTAGGTGCAATTACGACTAAAACGCAATAAATCACTAACACTAATGCTATATCTAATATTATACACACTCACAAACAAAAACACACTAACACGTATATCTATGATGCGTCATGAAAAAAAGCATAAATGACAAATTGATCACTTGGTGTTGTAACTTCCATCTAGATACAAAGAAAAGAAACTACCTCACATGCAAAAGAAAGTCATAGTTCTATCACAGTCAGTCACGAATGTTGAGTTTTGAAGGTGCTAGGAACAATAGACTGCGCAGGTAGTATTTCGCAATGTCTGTAATGAGGAGATAGTAGCCATCCTAGTGGTTAGCAACTATCTATGGATGCATATTTATTACGTTTTGAACTTCGTGACTATATATACCAGACTGTGGTTCTATCTTGCTCCATAGTGCTGAGATAATAATTTAATTTAAACATTTTATAGTATATTTACAAATAACCTGATTAATACATTATTGAAATGAACAAATGTTATAGTGTCATTTTCTTTAGATACAATGGACATGGAATTAGATGATGAATATGTACATATGGAAGTAGGATTTCGCACTTTATTTAGTACAATGGAGTCATGCTCATCAATTCACGTGGAAAGAGTTGGCGACACTGACTAAACAAAGGAACGACCATACCATAAATTGATAGTTATAAATCGAGCTGCAGCAGAAATTATCGCGATGTATGACTATGATTGGTTGGAATTAAAAATATCATTACACTTTACTGACCGAAAATAGAATGACGTCATATAAATTCTTCACTATCATCACACAATACACATATGGAAAAGTCCTATCTTGTTCATTGTCTAGCCAAATAATCATGACTTGTTATCAATCTGATCATCATAACAGCAGATTTAGGTGGCTTTGGAATGTTATCTCGGGAGTAGTGAATAGAATTTCCGAGGTTTCAAATTTTGCTCCATCCGAAATTTGTTGTCTTTGGTATAAATCTGAATTGTTTTCTCATTAGAATTTTACAAAATGAAATGGAAGTAATAATTATGTCTGTAAGTTTTAAGTGAATTTTTTTTTACCGAAATAGTCTCCTGTCGCTTTTCTTTATATCAAAATAGGTAAGATTCCATTGTAAACTCATATTTTTGTTTAGTTTGGTTAGGTAATATATTATTTTCTTACAATATTTATTTTTTCAATATTTGTAGACTGATATACAAGCAAACATTCTGGATGACATACAGATACATAATGACAGAGTAGAAATAAACATGCAGACAAACTCATGGACATCCAGAAGGACAGATATTCGTACAAACATTCAGGGAGACATACAGAGAGAGATGCAATAAGTCCGCACAGTGTATCGAATCGTAAATTTCAACATGTTAATACGCCAATTTATTTATTTATTTACTTACTTATTTATTTATTTATTCTAGTGTAGTTAAGGCCACCAGGCCTCCTCTTCCACAACACCAGGAATACAAGTACAATAAAAGAAACAAACATAACAAATATACTATATACAAAGTAAAGCTACACAAGAAATAAAGAGAGAGAGAAAAAAACACTATAATCAAAAGAAAGTCACACAAAAATATACACAGGTTGCAGTCACACAAACTTTAAAAGAGTGATTAAGTATCATAATTAATTCTATCCCAACTAATTAACTGACATAAACAAGAAACTTGCAATTTTAATCTAGATTAAAATAGAAAAAGAGAAAAAAAACACAAATCAATACTTCTAGCAATACCTAAAAAACATTAACTAAGATAAAATTTTCTAATTTACTTTTGAATTTTGATAAAGTCCGGCAGTCCCTGACGTCATTAGGTAACGAATTCCAGAGGCGAGGTATTTCTACAGTATAGGAAGTTGAGTATAAAGACGTTCTATGATGAGGGATAGAAAGAAGTGCTTGATGTCGGTTTCGAAGAGTTGTAAGAAACTGAAAGCGCGATAACAGATAATAATTCGGAGTAGAAGTATGCATGATTCTAAACAGAAGAGACAGTGAATGTATTGTTCTTCGTTTCTTCAGACGCACCCATGAAAGTAACTGAAGGGAAGGCGTTATATGGTCAAATTTACGAGTATTGCAGATGAATCGTACGCACACATTATGGACACGTTGTAGTCTCTCAGCTAAGAGTGAACTTACATTAGTTAGCAAGGAATCGCAATAATCAAAATGGGGCATTACAAGCATCTGAAGAAGATTCTTTTTTAGACTAAGTGGTAGAAATTCTTTCATATGAAACAAGGAGTGAAGTTGAGAAAATATTCTTTTGCAAGTCTGTCTCCTTTTTGGAGATGCAATACATCAACAGCATACTCGTAAAAAAAAGAAGGCAGTGAAAACAAGAAAGAAGTTAAGCCTCACACACTTCACTTACCTCTCAGCTGAAACTTCGTCTTCAGAAGATACTTGCTGTCCGACCTTCTCTTCTTCCTCCAAGGGGCTCCAATCACATGACTCTTTCTGTAAAAGAAAATTATGCAAAACCGAGATATAGGACAATATAGATGAACAGTGAATGCAGGGTAGGTTATGTGCTGCCGACTTCATTTTAAAATCTATTTAATCGAGGAAAAACTGCAGCATGAAGGAACAAAAAGCATGACGTTAACACTGACAACCTCTGATCACCTGGCTGTACCAGCCACATCAGAGTAAATCACATTGTGAGAAGTACCAACTTTATAAACTGTACTCACTTCAGGTTCACACTTCATGGCAAAT
This sequence comes from Periplaneta americana, assembly GCF_040183065.1. NCBI lineage: Eukaryota > Metazoa > Arthropoda > Insecta > Blattodea > Blattidae > Periplaneta > Periplaneta americana. The sequence continues at coordinate 176,802,851 of NC_091132.1, read as the reverse complement.
GGTTCTGACTTTCCCGGAAATATCATCTCCGATTTCAGATCGCAGTTCTGATCCATAGTTTCGGTTTTTATTTCGGTCATGGGCAGGTCTACTGAATTTCCATACTGCAAAATACAGAATATAATAACGGTCTTATTAATAAACACTCTCACAAAAACGTTTAACTTCCTTAAAATTATAAAGTCAATAGTACGTATGTAAATTTCTGACTAATAATCACTATATACATCGTGTATAAAAATGAAATTCAATCAGTCGGAGCTAAAAGGAACTAAGTCACTTTTCACAACTTTTCAGGAGAAGCAAAAAACATTCCAATAATAACACAAATGTATATATTTTTATGTTATAGAAGACAAAAGAATATTTAAAAGTCTTAGTTCCTTGTTCCACCGTTCGATACGCATGATATCTGTTGTTAAAATTGCTGCATAACCCAAAAATGTATATTCTGACTTTGTTCCTTTTAGCTCCGACAGATTCAATTGTTAGAGAACTACGTCATAGTTTCGTCATTATTTTGTTATTAGAGCCCGGATGTTTCGAAATTGCCTTTTTTACTGGGTGGAAGTAAATCATTATTTGTATATTACATAAATGTGATTTGGAGTAAATCAAAGTGATAGGGCTAAATTTTATTTTGCGTATTTTGCATTTTTAAGGTGTTTCTTAGTAATAAATACCTCTCGTCGTCATTTTTAAGCGCTATTTCTTTTTTATTTGCAATTTTCTAATTAATTGTAATGTAATTTCTATATAATTTAAATTTTTGAAACAATGACTAACTTTATTAACAATAGTAAATAAAAGTAATTTATTTCCGTGCTTAATCTGCTAATGATCGTGCTTTAATACTATTGGTGTAATATGAATAATGGTCGACAATCTACAGTTACAAATATAATATTTTCATATCCTCACGATATCAACATCAGCTTTATAATTTTAAATATTAAGCTCGTTCTCATAGAAGTTGTCACGTAGCATTTCCAATTGTTTGCTTTCGTATTTTAAAAATCTTACTGTTACAATTTTGTGCTAGTCTTGTTTATCATTGTAGAAGAAAAAAATTTGAATGAGGAACAGTCAGTTATTGTCGGGTGACAGAAGGTATAAGATCGGTTAGCTAGAATGTCTAAATTCAGTAAACCATTGTAAAGCAAAATTCACGCTTACGTAAGTCAATTGGGTGCCCATGTGTTTTCAACTGATGGAACAGTTTTGTCATGTAAGGCTTGTGAAAAGACAGTTAATCCCGAAAAAAAGTCTTTTATAAGTCAACATGTTCACCTACGAAGTAAATATGTGAGTCGCAACTTGCGATTTCTTTCTATGGAAATATGTGAAGGCACAAGTCTACAAACGTAAGTCGAGAACATAGAAGAACTGAAAGCTACCATCCGTCAAGAAATTGCGGTAATATCGCTAGAAATGAACAGATGGATAATGTACAACTTCAAGGAGAGACTTCACAAATGTATGGCGTATAAAGATCGGCACTTGGACAGGATTATTTTCAAAATTATGTGGCAGGATATGTTCTTTCAAACTGTGAAATAAAATTCTGAATAGCTTCCATCATTGCTTTGTTATTTATTAGAGGTCAGGGGAAAAAGGGGGGATGTCCACTTCCAGGCAAAATTCAGATTTCCATTCGCTTATATACTTCATATGAAGTGTATTCATTCTACACTTAGAAAAGGGGAAGAAAGTTCTCAGTTACCGAAGAACTGCTGGTTAAATTATCAGTATTATATTTGAAATGATAAGAGTTTCAAATTTTAAAATTGATTACCTGAGAATTGTTTAAAAGTGGACATCCCCCTTTTTTTCCCCTGGACTCTTACTATTTGATATTCGAGAGTCATTTCTGCCAAATTCTGTATAATATTGCTCACTCCAATTTCTAGACAGAGAATAACATCGAAATGATAGCCGTCCAAATCTTGGATTCAAATAAACAAAATAGAAAATGTAAATTAATGTTTAAAAAATACAGCATGAAATTTTAAAAAATAATATTCTGCAACAAGATGTGGTACCTATCAAAACGATAAAAATTTATTGAAAATAAATAATATGAATTGAATATTATAAATATGAATAGAGATGGTGATTGATGATGTTCAATGTAGATTTTAAGATGGTTGATGCAATTGTCTGAAGAGATTAATCAGCAATTTTTAATTTTCTGAAAAAAAGTCCACACCTGTGGAGTAACGGTTAGCACGTCTAGCCGCGAAACCAGGTGGCCCGGGTTCGATTCCCGGTCGGGGCAAGTTACCTGGTTGAGGTTTTTTCCGGGGTTTTCCCTCAATCCAATATGAGCAAATGCTGGGTAACTTTCGGTGCTGGACCCCAGACTCATTTCACCGGCATTATCACCTTCATCTCATTCAGACGCTAAATAACCTAGATGTTGATAAAGCGTCGTAAAATAACCTACTAAAAAAAAAAAAAAAACGTACCTCCAATGTAAATTTGGGAATTGTTCCTCGCGTACCAAACATAACTCCTATGACATTCCAATCTTGAATATTATATTTATGACTGAGATCATCACAGCATGGAAGGTAAATAGCGCGTTTCTCTTCATGTACCTGCTTTCGTTGATCTTCATTAATTTCGAACCTTACAGTGGGGTCAAGAATGAGACCAGATTTTTTTTATCTCAGAGAAACATTTCACTTCTAAATGTATGTCAAATCATTAGAAAAATATCCCTATGCCATTTAGTCTGTGACTGTAAACTATGACCGACGCAAGAATTAAATGACATTGTTTCCTGTCATGTTCTAGCAAGTAACATCTCTCACTAAACCAACTAGTAGCAAGCCATTTCAAACACCCATGATGTCATTTTAAGGATTTACTTTGTCAAAACAGCCTAAGTGCACTCTCAGAGTGTTTCATTGAACACAATGGCAGAAGCGGTACACAATCATTAAAAAAAACACTGAGCCTCCTATCATCTAGTTCTTCCATGGAATTATCTAAATAGCAATATATTCTCAATGTAGCCCACCTGCAACAAAGGCTTCTTCTCTTCTACATCTACGCAATCACTTGTTCGTATAGAAAGTGGATCGACTCCAGGTTCCATCTTGATCATGTCCATCACGACTGCAAAAGAAATTAATAAGGATCTTAAATTTACACGCAGTGCCTATGGCAACTATTTGGGCAGATTTACTAAATAATATCACAGTCTAGTATATACAGTCACGAAGCTCAATACATAGCAAAAATGCATCCATAGATAGTTGCTAGCCACTATGATCGCTACTATCGCCTCATTACAGACAATACGAAATAGTAATGGCACAGTCTACTTATTGTTCCTAGCATCCTCCTCCAATTTACAATGAATTTTTAATGTAAAATGACCTATACATGAGATCTTACTTTTTAATGTATAAACACACACGTCTCCTATTTACAATGAATTTTTTAATGTAAAATGTCCTGTACATATCATAATTTTTAATGTATAAACACACAGAAATCTCCAATTTACAATGATTTTTTTATTTCATCTCTTGATCTTGACCCTTCTCCTCTGGTTGTCCATGCATTTTAAGTGATAAGATAAAGGTAGCGTTTTACATCATTCCTGTCTTTGAATTCATAATATCTCCTGACGATTGCGTCTATCCGTTGTTAGTTTCTTTTTTATACTGGACATTTTGCTGTGAACATTTTTGTATGTGGACATTTCTTACTGGACTTTTTCCCTTGGACATTTTGCTCTGCACATGTTTGTTTGTGGACATTTTTCGTCTGGTCATTTTGAAGAGTACAATTTAACCTAGAAGCTTATATAGCTCAACTTATAAATGGATTATACTTGTAATTGAGAAATAATCTGCTTGCTCAACTTTCTACAGGCTTGTAAAATGAATTAATCAACTTGCTATCTATTGCATATTTTTGTATTGTTCGACAGATGAATACTTTACGTTTGTAAACTGAATTAATTTTGCTGTGTATTGCGTGTTTTGGTATAGGCCTAGTTCCACTGCTTGCCATGTATTATATACCGTACTCTTTTGTTTAGTTAAACTACTTATGATGTATTGCTATATTGACCAATCAGCGTAGCTGAGTAGGCAGACTCGTTTGCGTGTTGATTCGGACCTGCATATGGGCTTGGGTTAGAATACCGCTTGGTTGATTGCCTGGTTACATTATTACCGAGGCTTTCCCCAACTGTAAGACAAAAATTAGGTAATCTAAGGCGAATCCCCGGATTCACTTCATCTATCTAAGAAACTGTGTAACTTTGACTTCTTCCACATCTTAAATATTCATTGCAAATTCAACCTCGCAAATTTCTAGCGCAATAATTAACAACAGATCCCTATTAGAAACAACGACAACCAAATTTCTTGGCTTAAAAATCAATAATGTGTTAAATTGGAAAAATCATATTAAAGAAATTACCCCCAAACTAAATTCAGCTTGTTTTGCTATTAGATCTATGCAAAAGATAGTATAAATATCAATACCTTAAAAACAATATACTTTGCATACTTCCATTCGGTAATGAGTTTTGGAATAATATTCTGGGGAAATTCCACAGATAGTAACAGTATATTTCTATTACAAAAAGAGTAATTAGAATAATAGTAGGTGCCAAATCTAGTGAATCTTGTAGGACTAATTAAAAAAAACTACAAATAATGCCCATGGCTTGTCAGTATATCTTTTCATTAATAGTCTTCCTCGTATGTAATCGTGAAAACTTTGTAACTAATTCAACAGTTCATAGCATAAATACACGTCAAAGAAATGACTTTCATACTCAATCGGCAAGTCTATCGTGCTATCAAAAAAGGAGTACGTTATATGGCAGTAAAAATTTTTAATAGCCTCCCTATCGATATAAAAAATGAAACTCAAAACATAAGATTATTTAGGGCCTAATTAAACAAGTACCTAATTTCTCACGCCTTCTATTCTGTAGGTGAATTCATGACATTCAATAACACTTCATGAAATTGATACTAGAACTTTGTGTTGTACTAGTAGACTATATTGTAAATCTCGTCTGTATATATTTCATCTAGACTGTAACTATAAATTAAGACTTTATAATAGTATTAAGTTTTTTGACTTGTTCCATATTCTAGCTGTAAAGCAGTGTATGAATACCATGGAATATTAATAAATACAATACAATACAATCTATGGAAAACTATAAATGAAATGGAGGGGAAGGAGAATTCAAATCAGCAAAGCTTGCTGTCATGGACCTACCTTTTGTTGCTGTGGCTGTCTCTGTCCTTGTTGCTATTGTAGTCGATTTTGCTGTTGCTACTGTTTCTACAGTTGTTGCTGGGGCTATCGCCTCTTGATCTTTTTGTCTTTTCTCAGGCCCTTTACTTTTTAATTTACATTCTGAGGACATATATAATAGCTGATTTGGGAATATTGAAGTAACTGCATCATCTGTGAGTTTAGGTATTTTCCTAGGCACTACAAGAACGCTACCGTCACTTGGAATTGCTTTATCTTCCCGCACAATATCTCGTTCTGAAAAGTGTTCGATGCAAACGGCGTCGGTACTACTGGGCTGAAAATTGTCCCCTTGAATAGAATTTGCCATTGTTGCCTTCTGTCGGGATCTTTTGGAAAAGAAAACATAGTTATATAACCAGCGGTCGCAATGCGAGAGTTTAACTTACATGAAGGAACGCAGCACTTTCTAGACATGGTAATAACTTAATTAAAATAAGTACTGTTCATATAACTTACCAAATTTGGATAAACGAGCGTTGAGCGGATTCCGTCTATTTTGGAATAGACACCGACGCACTTAGGTTAGGTTAGGTTAGGTTAGGCTTTTATTATCCCGTCAAGATGAAGGTAAAAGCGATTGAGTATGATTATTTGTTTTCTATGTTGGCAGTTCAAGTACGTCGGTGTCTATTCCAAAATCGGCGGAATCCCCTCAACACTTGTTTCACCACAGAGCGTTATTGCTCGGAACGTGACGTCATTCTTTCATTATAGGCCTAGGCTACTGACCCGAAAACGTGGCAAGTCCTACTTTGAGCGAAACCCTCTTTTTCAAGAAGACATCATGGTTTATATGGAATTTCATACAGCAATAATTATGTTACTCTTTGTGGTAGGGAAATATACCTGACATGAACTGAGCAGCCACTTCCAATACGAAATTCAATACGCCAAAATTTGCACCTTATTAAAAACAAAAACTGTTAATTAGTTTGGGATTGCTCACACTGTGAATCGATAAGAACTGTTTAAAGTGTGATCAAATATGCCGTGATAACACATTCTTTACAAGATGGTACATGCAGAATTGGATACCTCTAAACCTTAGCGATCCAAGCGCAAATTTTAAAGATTTACATTGAGTTCACTATCGAATTCGAAATATGATTACCTTTCAATGCTATAGTGATCTAGGTGCTAAATGCGTCATTTGCCCCCCAAGACCTACAAAATCCCTTTTGTTGCAACGATTTCTTGATATTTGTCACTGCATTATTGTTCCAAGTGTTACTTTCCATGCTAAAGTAGCCCAAATACACTCGAGAGATGTGGAAAGAATTGATAGAAAGTTGCAGGAAAAAAAAATTGAAGTAAACCAAATGAGGGGGGGGGGGGAATTAGCTCCGACTTTATTATCAAAGATACCAATGAGGGAAAAGAAAAATACGTACTTATGGCTTTTAAGGAACCCGGAAGTCTATTTCCACCCTTACGCAAGCCAGCCATTTGTCTTTATCCTGAGCAAAATTAAAGACCTTTGAGGAGGCCGAGACGTAGATGGGAAGATAATATAAAAAAGGATTTGAGGGAGGTGGGATATGATGGTAAAGCCTGGATTAAAACAAAAGTAATGCTGGAGAAAAATGATAATTTCAAAGACCCGTTAAACAACATTCGAAAAAGGGCTCTACTGTATCTAATACAGTATGGAGAGACTTGTGACATGAATGCTTACCATGTAGTGAAATAATTGAACAACAGAAAAATGGAGGAACACGTTTGCTAGCCCTGACCAAGTTTATTCCAAAACAAGATACGTCATATGCAGTAAGGTATGAGAAAATGATTGATCTGAGGAAGATGTCAAAGCACACACCAGTACCACAAATACAAAACATTTTTTTGAAGAAACTACCATTTTTGCAGAGAAGACAAGCTGAAGAAAGCAACTGTGCAAGAACTGTGAAAGGATATAATAATGATAGAAGTCACTGAAATGAAGCTAATTCAATGTTTTCTGTTTTGTTTACCATAGTGGACAATGTTAGGTAGTAGGAAACACAGAGGATTTAGTGAAGAACAGTTTTTCGAACATGGAATGAGTGATAGTAGGAGGAAGTAGAATAAAGTCCATGAGATTTGCTGATGATATGGCGTTGTTAATAGAAGAGGAGATTATACTAAGAGAGATGACACTGGAGTCAAATGACAGCTGTGAGCAATATGGGACGAAGATAAATTAAAACAAGACAAAGACCATGATCATAAAAAGAAAAATAAAGAAGGTAAATATGCGAATTATAAATGAAGCAATAGAACAAGTGCACAGCTTCAAATACTTGGGCTGTACTAAATGCACTAACATGAGCTGCTGACAGGAAGTCAAAAGGACGACAGTATTGGGAAAGGAAGCTTTTAATAGAAAAAGGAGCATCTTCTGCGGACCTCTGAGAAATAACTAAGGAAAAGACTAGTCAAGTGCTTAGTTTGGGTCAGAAACATGGACATTGCGACGAAGTGAAGAGAAGCTACTAAAAACATTTGAAATGTGGATATGGAGGAGAATGGAAGCGCGTGAAATGGACAGACAGAGTAACAAATGAAGCTGTGTTGGAAAGAGTGGGTGAAGAAAGAATGATGCTGAAACTGATCAGGAAGAGAAAAAGGAATTCGCTGGGTCACTGGCTGAGAAGAAACTGACTGCTGAAGGATCCACTGGAGGAATGGTGAACGGGAGAAGAGTTCGGGGCACAAGAAAATATTAAATGATAGACATTAAGATATATGGGTCATATGCAGAGATTAGGAAGGAAAATAGGATAGATAGGAGATTGCTGGGTTTGCAGTGAAAGATATACCCTCGGACAGAATACTATGAATCAATGAATGGATATATACATTACGAATTCATGATAGGTTAGGTTAGGTTTTTGTTATCTCCTGCATATACTAATCTGTGCAGGATTTTCAGAGCCTGGTGATGATGGTTTAGTGATGTCATTATTGGCTGGGGTAATAGTGGACATAGAAACGAAGTTACAATATAGAATTTGTGTGTTTATTTCATTATTATTTGTTGTGCTTCGTTACAATCCAGTGAATTAATACAAGTTCTGTGTTCTTCACATTACAGACAGTGCGTTCGTAGCATGGCCGGACCATTATAACATAACCTAAATAATATAAACAAGTGGTAAAAAAGTTTTAATTAGGGACGATGAAATAAACAAGAAAACTTTTAATTAAGGATAATAATAATAATCCGTGGCGCTACAGCCCGGGGAGGGCCTAGACCGACCACCCGGCTGCTGGCCTCACGCCCACATGCCGAAGCAGAGGTGGACGATCATCCAACCAGAATGGAGGTATCGTGTGGTTAGCACGATGATCACCCCAGCCGTTATAGCTGGTATTCGCAACCGGATTTCGCTACCTATCGTAGCTCCCCAAGTGCATCACGATGCTGGGTGGGCAGTGGTCCCATACACTGGCCGAAATTTCATGAGAAAATTTCTTCCCCCATGAGGACTCGAAACAGCGCGCATTCTGTAACGCGAGTCCGAGGCAGGATGCCTTAGACCGCGACGTCACGGCGCGGGACTTTAATTAAGGATAATGAAATAAAAAATAAACATCAATTTTAAAAGGAACAATTATTGTAAGTACAATTTTTAAATTTGAATGTTTTGTGGTCCGGTCGAGCTACGAACGCACTGTAGTATCGTGCCTATGTTCCTTTCCTTCACTAGATATCACAATGTTTGCACTTTCATTACTATGCACCTCTTATATCAGATGTAATTTCCTAACAATTACTTTTTCTTCAAATATATCCATATAAAACTCTAAAGTTTTGAAAACAATCTCCACAAGAAAAAAAAAATCCCTTACAACATATCCAAACAATTTTCACACCTAAAAGCAACGAAATCAGCGCTAGTATCACTGAGATTTCTGCAATCTCAAGAAGCAAGGATGTAGGTCTTTAGGTACCTTGGTATTCGAAGTATGGGTACAGTTCTTTAATAAATGCCTGCAACGTTGAGACCTGTCAGACCCTGGTGAGTGTCCATCAAAATGTTATAGAGGGACTAAATTTGAAAGTAGTTCCTTCAAAATACAGACAGCCATCCTCGCCAGACAGCTCATGGAGGTAGCAAAATCTACAATTCCAGGAATGGCATTATTTCAGGACACACGTGTGGAGTAACAGCATTCCTTACCGTGGAACGAGCACGACCAGGTTCAAATTCTGGTAGAGATTTTTCCGTGGTTTTGCCTCAACCCATTAAGAGCAAATCCTGGGTAATTTTCGGCACTGGACCCCGAACTCATTTTGCTGGCATTATCAACTTCATCTCATTGGGAGGCTACATAACCAAAACAGTTGATGAAGCTTCGTAAAATAACCTGTAACAGGCCTCTCCTGACTGCAAGCACAGAACCTGCTATATGATATCCACGTCAGTCCAATCCCAAAGCAGAAATTCCACATAGTCTTCATCGATTATATAAAAGCCTTCTATTTCAGTTTCAAATTGTTTAAAAGTATAACAATAAACACACAATCTCAACAACCCACACTTTTCCTTGTCTGTGCTGTCTACACTGTTCATGTGATATCAAATTAACAATAATATCTGAAATTATGTGCATCTGCTTCGAAAGTTTTCAATTTACGAATTAACCAACAATCTGGGATTGCTGCAATGAACATAAAACTGTCAGAATTCAGTTACATTCATTTTTCTTCAATACACTACTTGTTTTAAGTTGAGACGGAGATGGCTAGAGAAAAAACCATAAGGACTACATCTGGTAAGAAACGTTCTTTGTTACGCGATACTTTCCTTCCAAAGAACGAAAATTTAAAATGTATTTCTTTTCCTGTATCAAACGTGAATGACATTGTGGTTTTCATTACTGTTCTTTAAATCATAGCCAAATGTACATAATATTTAGTTAAACCAACCATGTAAACAGTTGGCCTTGAATCAAACAATAACAAAAGAACCTAATATTAAAATTCAATTAAAAATTATTTTCACACGAATGACTGCTATTTAATATCAATAAAATATTATTTTCACCAAAAATATCACTTTATATATTAGTAGTGAAAAAATATTGCATGCAACACGACATTTAATAGATTTTATTCACACGTGAAAATTATCTACTGAGGCGAACTGTAGAGATAAAATTTCCAATCATGAATAAACTCTCATATAAATCTCTTGTCACGTAAATTACTATTTTTAAAGCTCTAAAATCCCTGAACCAATTATTACACATTTTTTTTTCATTTTCCCCGAAAGCGAGAAATATAATCCTCAGACACCACAATTTAATACTTATGTAAAATTGCTTATATTTCGACATTACCTAAAATGCGGAAAATTCTATCGACACACGTCACAGCTGAATGCCTTACCGCCTTAATACAGCTTTCGAAACTTTTTGACGTTCCTCTCTTTTTAAACAGATGGCCCACAACAGACATAACTCTCGCCCGTATTTACGAGCGAATGCTATTTCAAATAAGTAGAGTATGATTACATCGTAAGTCACGGTTGTTGTATGGCGTGCAGAACTCTATGATTTTTTAGATCAATCAATTTGTCATAGATTTTCCCACAAATATGGCACCGGAATAGCTTCGTACGTTCGTGTGACCGTTCGTGTCTCTTCACATAATGCGTAGAATTGAAACGTTTCCCACAAACGTCGCATTTGAATGGCTTGTCGCCAGTGTGTAAGCGAGCATGTTGTTTCAGGTATGCCAATAGCGCAAAATTCTTTCCGCACACACCACAAGTGAACGCCTTATCGCCTGTGTGTAACGTTGCGTGGTGTTTCAGTTGTATGGATTGCGCAAAATTCTTTCCACAGACATCACATCTGAATGGCCTTTTGTTCGTGTGAACAACTGAATGCTTTCTGAGATTTCCCTGCAGCGCAAAACATTTCCCACAAACACCACAACGGTATGGCTTCTCGCCTGAGTGTACGCGTCTGTGAAGTGTGAGATGTGTCACTTGTTTTCCACAAATATCACATTTGTATATCTTCTTCCCAGCACGCGTGTCGCCATCGCGAGCAATATTTCTGAAGTAGGATAATCCTTTACTACGGATAACTGCAAGGCTGTGAACAAAATCTGCTTTTAGTAGGTGCAATTACGACTAAAACGCAATAAATCACTAACACTAATGCTATATCTAATATTATACACACTCACAAACAAAAAAACACTAACACGTATATCTATGATGCGTCATGAAAAAAAGCATAAATGACAAATTGATCACTTGGTGTTGTAACTTCCATCTAGATACAAAGAAAAGAAACTACCTCACATGCAAAAGAACGTCATAGTTCTATCACAGTCAGTCACGAATGTTGAGTTTTGAAGGTGCTAGGAACAATTGACTGCGCAGGTAGTATTTCGCAATGTCTGTAATGAGGTGATAGTATCCATCCTAGTGGTTAGCAACTATCTATGGATGCATATTTATTACGTTTTGAACTTCGTGACTATATATATCAGACTGTGGTTCTATCTTGTTCCATAGTGCTGAGATATTAATTTAATTTAAACATTTTATAGTATATTTACAAATAACCTGATTAATACATTTATGAAATGAACAATTGTTATAGTGTCATTTTCTTTAGATACAATGGATATGCAATTAGATGATGAATATGTACATATGGAAGTAGGATTTCGCACTTTATTTAGTACAATGGAGTCATGCTCATCAATTCACGTGGAAAGAGTTGGCGACACTGACTAAACAAAAGAACGACCATACCATAAATTGATAGTGATAAATCGAGCTGCAGAAATCATCACAATGTATGACTATGAGTGGTTGGAATTCAAAATTTCATTACACTTCACTGACCGAAAATAGAATGACATCATATAAACGAAATAGTCCAGCTTAAATTCGCTAACATCACACTATACACATGTTCTGGAAAAGTCCTATCTTGATCATTGTATAGCCAATCAATCATGACTTGTTATCAATCTGAACATCATAACAGCAGATTCAGGTGGCCTTGGAATGTTATCTCGGGATTAGTGAATAGAATTTCCGAGGTTTCAACTTTTGCTCCATCCGGAATTTGTTGTCTTTGGTATGAATCTGAATTTATTTCTCATTAGAATTTTACAGAATGAAATGGAAGTAATAATTATGTTTGTAAGTTTTAAGCGAATTTTTTTTTTTACGGAAAAGTCCGCTGTCGTTTTTCTATATATCAAAATAGGTAGGAATACACTGTAAACTCATATTTTTGTATAGTTTGGTTAGGTATAATATTTTTTCCTTACAATATTTATTTTTGCAATATTTGTAGACTGATATACAAGCAAACATTCTGGTTAACAGACAGATACATAACGACAGAGTACAAATAAACATACAGACTCATGGACATCCAGGACAGATATTCGTACAAACATACAGGGAGACATACAGAGAGAGATGCAATAAGTCCGCACAGTGTATCGAATCGTAAATTTCAACATGTTAATACGCCAACTTATATATTATTTATTTAATTTTTTATTTATTCTGGTGTAGTTAAGGCCATCAGGCCTTCTCTTCCACAACACCAGGAATACAAGTACAATAATAGAAATAAATCTAAAAAAAATAGACTATATACAAAGTAAAGCTACACAAGAAATAAAGAGAGAGAGAAAAAAAACACTATAAACAAAGTAAAGCTACACAAAAATATACACAGGCTGCAGCCACACAAACTTTAAATGAGTGAGTTATTTATTGGGTTATTTTACGACGCTGTATCAACATCTAGGTTATTTAGCGTCTGAATGATATGAAGGTGATAATGCTGGTGAAATGAGTCTGGGGCCCTACACCGAAAGTTACCCAGCATTTGCTCGTATTGGGTTGAGGGAAAACCCCGGAAAAATTCTCAACCAGATAACTTGCCCCGCCCGGGATTCGAACCCGGGCCACCTGGTTTCGCGGCCAGACGCGCTGATCGTTACTCCACAGGTGTGGACTAAATGAGTGATTAAGTATCATAATTAATTGCATCCTAAATAAATTAACTAACATAAACAAGAAACTTGCAATTTTAATCTAGATTGAAACAGAAAAAGAACACAACACACAAATAAATACTTCTAGGCATACTTAAAAACATTAACTAATACAAAATTTTCCAATTTAATCTTGAATTGTGATAAAGTCCGGCAGTCCCTGACGTCATTAGGTAAAGAATTCCAGAGGCGAGGTAATTCTACAGTATAGGAAGATGAGTATAAAGACGTTCTATGATGAGGGATAGAAAGAAGTGCTTGATGTCGGTTTCGAGAGTTGTAAGAAATTGAAAGCGTGGTAACAGATAATTCGGAGTAAAAGTATGCACGATTCTAAACAGAAGAGACAGTGAATGTATTGTTCTTCGTTCCTTCAGACGCACCCATGAAAGTAACTGGAGGGAAGGCGTTATATGGTCAAATTTACGAGTATTGCAGATGAATCGTATGCACACATTATGAACACGTTGTAGTCTCTCAGCTAAGAGTGAACTTACATTAGTTAGCAAGGAATCGCAATAATCAAAATGGGGCATTACAAGCGTCTGAATAAGATTGTTTTTTAGACTAAGTGGTAGAAATTCTTTCATATGAAACAAGGAGTGAAGTTGAGAAAATATTCTTTTGCAAGTGTGTGTTACTTGAGTGATCGCTATCCATAAAAATGCCAAGATTTTTAACTGTTTCACTGTATTTAACAATAATCCCATTCAATATTATATATTATATTTTTAGAATAAGTGAAGCAGCTCCTTTTGGAGATGCAATACTCGTAAAAAAAAAAAGAAGGCAGTGAAAAGATGAAAGAAGTTAAGCCTCACACACTTCACTTACCTCTCAGCTGAGACATCGTCTTCAGAAGATACTTGCTGTCCGACATCCTTCTCTTCCTGCAAGGGGCTCCACTCGCATGACTCTTTCTGTAAAAGAAAATTATGCAAAACCGAGACACAGGTCAATATTAGATGAGCACTGAATGCAGGGTAGGTTATGTGCTGCCGACTTCATTTTAAAACCTATTTAATCGAGGAAAAACTGCAGCATGAAGGAACAAAAAGCATGACGTTAACACTGAGAACCTCTGATCACCTGGCTGTAGCAGCCACATCAGAGTAAATCACATTGTGAGAAGTACCAACTTTATAAACTGTACTCACTTCAGGTTCACACTTCATGGCAAATGGTTCTGACTTTCCCGGAAATATCATCTCCGATTTCAGATCGCAGTTCTGATCCATAGTTTCGGTTTTTATTTCGGTCATGTGCAGGTCTACTGAATTTCCATACTGCAAAATACAGAATATAATAAAGGTCTTATTAATAAACACTCTCACAAAAACGTTTAACTTCCTTAAAATTATAAAGTCAATAGTACGTATGTAAATTTCTGACTAATAATCACTATATACATCGTGTATAAAATGAAATTCAATCAGTCGGAGCTAAAAGGAACTAAGTCACTTTTCACAACTTTTCAAGAGAAGCAAAAAACATTCCAATAATAACACAAATGTATATATATTTTTTTTATGTTATAGAAGACAAAAGAATATTTAAAAGTCTTAGTTCCTTGTTCCACCGTTCGATACGAATGATATCTGTTGTTAAAATTGTTGCATAACCCAAAACTGCATATTCTGACTTTGTTCCTTTTAGCTCCGACCGATTCAATTGTTAGAGAACTACGTCATAGTTTCGTCATTATTTTGTTATTAGAGCCCGGATGTTTCGAAATTGCCTTTTTTACTGGGTGGAAGTAAATCATTATTAGCAAATTACACAAATGTGATTTCGAGTAAATCAAAGTGATAAGGACAAATTTTATTTTGTCTATTTTGCCTTTTTAAGGTGTTTCTTACTAATAAATGCCTCATTTTGTCATTTTAAAGCGCTATTTCTTTTTTATTTGCAATTTTATAATTAATTGTAATATAATTTCTATAAAATTTAAATATTTGAAACAATGACTATGCTTTAATACTATTGGTGTAATATGAATAATGGTCGAAAATCCACAGTTACAAATATAATATTGTCATGTCTTCACTGTATCAACAATCAGCTTTATAATTTCAAATATTAACCTCGTTGTTTATTTAATATTTATATAAATGAAATTATTTTAAAATGGAACCAAATCTACACATCAGGCATCAAAATAACCAGTGCTCTAACATTAAATACCTTACTCTATGCCGATGATCAAGTCATAATTTCCAATTCAGAGGATAATTTACAAAGAGGATTGTATACATTAAATAAAATATTCAAAGATTTTGGGATGGAAATTTCAGCACAAAAATCAAAAGTAATGGTATTTTTAGGACAAGACCCAGTCAGAAGTAAGATAATACACAATAACGAATGCCTCGAACAAGTGCAAAATTTCAATTATCTGGGTTGTGAAATATCTTATCAAAATGAAAAAGATGTGAACAAGAAAATTACCAAATTTACACAAATTCTTGGAATAATAAACAATGCATTAAAAGCTAAATTAGTACAAAAATCTACAAGAATAAAAATATATAATACACTAGCACTACCCACCCTTTTATACGGAAGCGAGATTTGGTCATTAAAGAAAAAAGACATGAACAGAATCAAAGCAACGGAAATGAAATTTTTGAGGAGGACAGCAGGATATACTCTTTTAGACCGAAAAAGGAATGAAGAAATTTTAGAACAATTAGAAGTAGAGTCAGTAGAAGAAAAAATCAGCAGACACAAATTCAATTGGCTAGATCATGTAAGAAGAATGGAAAATTCAAGAATCCCAAAAATTATGATGCAATATAAACCTAGAGGACATCGTCGACCAGGAAGACCTTTAAGAAGACTGCTAGATGGGGCCGAAACAGGTCTACAGAGGCCTAATTCGTGAAGGATGATGATGATGATGAAGCTCGTTGTCACGTAGCATTTCCAATTGTTTACTTTCATATTTTCAAATCTTATTGTTACAACTCTGTGCTACACGTGTTTATTATTGTAGGAGAAAGAAATTTGAGTGAGAAACATTTAGTTGTTGTCAGGTGTCAGAAGGTGTAAGATTGGTTAGCTAGAATTCCTGAATTCAGTAAACCATTGTAAAGTAAAATTCACGCTTACGTAAGTCAATTTGGTGCCCATGTGATTTCAACCGATGGAACAGTTTTGTTATGTAAGGTTTGTGAAAAGACAGTTAATCACGAAAAGAAGTCTTTTATAAGTATACATGTGTCACCTACGAAGTAAATATGTGAGTCGCAACTTGCGATTTCTTTCTCTGGAAATACGTGAAGGCACAAGTCTACAAACGTAAGTCGAGAACACAGAAGAACTGAAAGCTACCATCCGTCAAGAAATTGTGGTAATATCACTAGAAATGAAGAGATGGAAAAAAAAAATGTTATGTTTTATTTAACGACGCTCGCAACTGCAGAGGTTATATCAGTGTCGCCAGATGTGCCAGAATTTTGTCCCGCAGGAGTTCTTTTACATGCCAGTAAATCTACTGACATAAGCCTGTCGCATTTAAGCACACTTAAATGCCATCGACCTGCCCCGGGATCGAACCCGCAACCTTGGGCATAGAAGGCCAGCGCTATACCAACTCGCCAACCAGGTCGACTGAAGAGATGGATAACGTACAACTTGAAGGCGAGACTTCACAAAAGTACGGGGTATAAAGATCGGCACTTGGACAGGATTATTTTCAAAATTAAGTGGCAGGATATGTTCTTTCAAACTGTGAAATAAAATTCTGAATAGCTTCTATCATAGCTTTGTTATTTATTAGAGTGCAGGGGAAAAAGGTGGCATGTCCACTTTCAGGGAAAATTCAGATTTCCATTCGCTTATATACTTCATATGAAGTGTATTCATTCTACACTTAGAAAAGGGGAAGAAAGTTCTCAGTTACCGAATAACTGCTGGTTAAATTATCAGTATTATATTTGGAATGATAAGAGTTTGTAATTTTAAAATTGATTTCCTGAGAATTATTTAAAAGTGGACATCCCCCTTTTTTCCCCTGGACTCTTATTATTTGAAATTCGAGAGTCATTTCTGCCAAATTCTGTATAATATTGCTCACTCCAATTTCTAAAGAGAGAATATCATCGAAATGATAGCCGTCCAAATCTTAGATTTAAAATATCGGCATCCTAATCAATTCAAATGAACAAAAAAGAAAATGTAAATTAATGTTAAAAAAATACATAATGAAATTTAAAAAAATAACATTCTGCAACAAGTTGTGGTAGCTATCAAAACGATAAAAATTTACTGAAAATAAATAATATAAATTTAATATTATAAAGATGAATAGACATGGTGATTGATGATGTTCAATGAAGATTTTAAAATGGTTGATGCAATTGTCTGAAGAGACTTATCAGCAACCTTTAATTTTCTGAGTACCTCCAATGTAAATTTGGGAATTGTTCCTTGCGCACCAAACATAAGTCAAATGACATTCCAATCTTGAATATTATATTTATGGCTGAGATCATCACAGTATGGAAGGTAAATAGCGTGTTTCTCTTCAAGTACCTGCTTTGGTTGATCTTCATTAATTTCGAACCTTACAGTAGGGTCAAGAATGAGACCAGTTTTTTTATCAACAGTAATCTCACTAGACGTTTTGATTTATCTAGAGAAAATCAAAACTCGAGTGGGATTTAATTGACTATTACACGATTAGAAGAAAGTATATAAAGATTAGAAGTAACGAAGTACTCCAATACAATAAAATATTAACTGACTTGCGAAAATACAACTGTCTTCAAATATATTATTGTACCATCTCAACATTACAAATATTACGCTAGATGCATGCTAGATGGCAGTAGTGAGCAATGTCTTCTCGTCGAGAAGTTCTTGATCTATTATAACGATGGCAATGTTATTAGTCAAGAAGGCTTTGTTGATTCAGTTTCACTTTTATTAAAATGCAACATTCCACTTCAATTATCCGAATCCCAGTAATCAACGTCACTTGACAGATGATTTTCAATAAATCTTAATATTAAACAATCTCTGATACGTGACTATCCATAATATCATATAGCAGAAGCTGTAACATAACCTAACTAATATACACAAGTGTTAGAAAAGTTTTAATTAACGACGATGACATAAAAAATAAACATGAATAATTTTAAAAGGAATAATTATTGAATGTACAATTTTCAAATTTGAATGTGGTTGGTGGTTCAATTGATGTTATATTGGACGTGTGCGTAATAGAAGTGGAACTCGTTGATTTAGGCCTACATGGTGTATTCAACTTATTCAGGATTTCCGAATGAATAA
This sequence comes from Periplaneta americana, assembly GCF_040183065.1. Taxonomy (NCBI): domain Eukaryota; kingdom Metazoa; phylum Arthropoda; class Insecta; order Blattodea; family Blattidae; genus Periplaneta; species Periplaneta americana. The sequence continues at coordinate 176,784,226 of NC_091132.1, read as the reverse complement.
TTTTAAAAGGAATAATTATTGAATGTACAATTTTCAAATTTGAATGTGGTTGGTGGTTCAATTGCTCTTATATTGGACGTGTGCGTAATAGAAGTGGAGCTCGTTGATTTAGGCCTACATGGTGTATTCAACTTATTCAGGATTTCCGAATGGTGCTCTTCATTTATTTGTAAATCGGATTTCAGAAGATGCATAGGTATGATCAGTGATTTTTATTAATTCTTGTTCTTGAATGCCAATGAGAGTCATATTTGAAACTGCTGTGCATCGACTGGAGTGGTTTGTAATTATATATATATATTTTTTTTTTGACGTCCAGACCAGCGCAGTTTCAAATGTTGGCAAACAAAGAAACAAATGCTAGGGACGCGATAAAATTAAACAAATGCTAGGGACGCGATAAAATTGTGCAATAAGCAGCCATGATTGGTTGAAATACGTCCTTTCGTACCGTTTTATTGGTCAAAAGTAGTATGACGTAGTAAGAGTGTAATAGTCTCAGAAAAACATTTCACTTCAAAATGTATGTCAAATCAGTAGAAAAATATATGGCAGGAAATATAATCACATTTTAAAATTACATATAATTTTAATTGACACTATTTGCTATTTTCGGTTCACTGTCGATTAAATCAGAAACTATAAGTGCATTCTCGATATCTCTCGCATCATTACCACAGCGAGACAAGTACAAATACACGCCAGTCTGCAACTGAAAACTATGATCGAGGCAAGAAATAAATTACGACATTGTTTCCTCTCGTGTTCTAGCGAGCAACATTCCTCACTACATCAACTAGTAGCAAGCCATTTCAAACACCAATGATGTCATTTTAAGGATTTACTTTGTCACAACAGCCAAAGTGCATTCTCAGAGTATTTCATTGAACACAATGGCAAAAGCAGTACACAATCATTAAAGAAAACACTGTGCCTCCTATGATCTAGTTCTTTCATGGAATTATATAAATAGCAATATACACTCAATGTAGCCCACCTGCAACAAAGGTTTCTTCTCTTCTACATCTACGCAATCACGTGTTCGTATAGAGAGTGGATCGACTCCAGGTTCCGTCTTGATCATGTCCATCACGACTGAAAAATAAATTAATAAGGATCTTAAATTTACACGCAGTAACCTATGTGAGCTAGCTTACTAAATAATATCTAATACCAGATCTCTGTATTCTGGGCGTGCTATACACACAAAGCATAAACCGAATGTGTACATAGGCACAGATTACCATGTGGGTAGATTTTAGAGAAAATATACACTATTTATTTTACTAAGAAAGATGGAGAATTCAAGACAAACGTAATCACAAAGACATTAACCTCCGACCAATGTTATACTAGCAATTCCATGATGAGATAATACAACAGTTTGCATAGCACACCATAAAAGTTTCTAAGTATATGGAAATACATTTTCAAGTGACCAATTTTAGTGATGGAGGAAATAAATTAAATACCGATATATTGATATTGCAATATATTGCAAACCTAATTTCGATAAACTATATATATCGCAGAAAATATATCGATATATCGAACAATTATTGATACACCGCTATTCCCTAAGCAAAATGCATTTTCTGGCGTACATTTACTGTATTATAATAAAAATACTTAAATTTTAATATTCCTTTTTACCATTGAAATTAGCCTAACATCATAACAGTCAAAAGCATAAATGTAAAATTGTAACAATAAACAATACATGTTCAATACACTATGATGTACTGTAGGTCCTAACCTAAATAAAAGTTATGGTGGAGGCAAGGGAGTTTAAATGATACAGTGGGAAAGAGTTAAGTGAACTCTACATGGTTGAGTATTTGATATTGGAACACGATTCAATTATTCTAATGTTATATAGGATTCAATCCAGGACAGAAATATAATGCTCTCTTCTACCTAACAACGTAATCATTTTTAAATGTAAGTAAACAGAACGCATTGTAATTATTTTTAAATGTAAGTAAACCATACTTAGAATGTTAACAGTTTTAACAAACTTCACATTTGATTAGATACAATCATTCTATAGTAAGTTTCCACTGCAAGTTATTGTTACACTCCAACATTCCAAACAACAATGGTGATGATTATAGGGATAGAATTTTTATGTACTAAAAGATATAATAAGAAAACAGAATGTCAGCACTAGGTTGTGCACAGAAATCATAGATGTAAACAAATGCCACATCGGTATTAAATCCTTGCTTCTCTTTCCATTTCAGAATATAGAAATAAAAGTTTTGATACCCGTTTTGAGGTCAGACGGTTCCCTTTCCGAGTGACAGTTGCCCCTGCCTTGGAGAACATTAATAACAATATTAAAACAGTACTAGATGAACTTCCCGTCTGTCTCACGTCCGCACAGGGTGAATTTTGAATTTGGTGCTGGATATGAACAGTTTGAATTCGAATTCCAGTCCAGCCAATTAGAAGAAGATATTCAGTGAAGTTGCACAATTATGTAACTGTCCACCTTCAGTAGCACCATCTCCCGGGAATTATCACAGTTGTCTAGAGTGAATTTTGTTGTTATTGATAATGATAAAAATTCCACAAAAAAAAAAAGATAATTTATGAGAAAATCGATATATTATACGATATATTCAATCAAATTTTCAATATCGATATATTGCTATATCGAAACGAAAATATCGGTATTTCGTAAAAACCGATATATCGTTCCCATCTCTACACAATTTCTTTATAAGAATGTACAAGGGGAGAAAGAAATTTCTCCAATAAGAAAGGCCTATAACATACAGCTCAGCCCAGAGATGTACTGAAAGGTACGCTGAAATTTTGTGGATATTGTTTACTCCAAAAGTTACTTTGACTGGATCGTGATGTCATACGCGAAGTCCTTGATCTGCTTACCATTTTCACTCAATTTAGTAGAGCTATTTGACTCTAATTGCCCCACATAATAGTCAATAAAATTCTATTAGCAAGAAAGGACTAAACTAGAGCTAAGTTTGATCCTAATACTAATCTTCTAAAACTTCAACAATCTCCTCTGTAATACAAACATAACTTTGGTCACATTAGGAAAGATTCCCGCTAGTGTACACTAACACCATGTCTTGCATATAAGAATCTGTGACAGGTTAGGTTAGTTTAGGCTTTTGTTATGAGTTACATGTAGGAATCTGCGACAGGTTAGGTTAGTTTAGGCTTTTATTATGCTTTCCATATAAGCTGGGGAAAGGCAGGTGACTCTTTGTTTTATGATGTCAGAAATATAGTAGTGTAATGGCAGATTTTCCCTTCCGAATTTATCGGAACACACTCAGTGTTAAGTTATCCTTAGATACGGTCCTCAATGCACTACCTCATTATCGTAAGCTTTGAAGAGTTCAGAACACAATTAATCAAATTTCTACATACTCATACCTTCTACACAGCTATTGAATTATTTCTGCTTGTAAATTGAATTAATCTACCTATCATTCAATCATTGTACAATTTTATATAGCTCAACTGATGAATTGTGTATGACGTAAATTGAATATTTGCTTGCTATAATCTTATATTAGGTTTGAAGTTAAAATGTCCATTTCAAAACGTCCGCAAACAGAAATGTCCACAAATACAATGTCCACTTATACAAATGTCCACAAATGTAAAACGTCCACACATGAGATCATAATTTTTAATATATAAACGCTCAGAAATCTCCAATTTACAATGAATTTTTAATGTAAAATGTCCTATACATGAGATCTTAATTTCTTAATGTCTAAACACACACGAATCTCCTATTTACAATGAATTTTTTAATGTAAAATGTCCTGTACATGAGATCATAATTTTTAATATATAAACACACAGAAATCTTCAATTTACAATGATTTTTTTATTTCATTTCTTGATCTTGACTTTTCTCTTCTGGCTCTCCATGCATTTTTAAGTGATAAGATATTGCACAAAGGTAGCGTTTTATATCATTCCTGTCTTTGTATTCATGATATCTCCTGACGATTGCGTCTATCCGTTGTTGGTTTCTTTTTCATACTAGACATTTTGTTGTGGACATTTTTTATACTGGACATTTTGTTGTGAACAATTTTGTATGTGGAATTTTTTCCCTTGGACATTTTGCTCTGGACGTTTTTGTTTGTGGACATTTTTCGTCTGGTCATTTTGAGGAGGACAATTTAACCTAGAAGTTTATATTACAATCAATGTACCTATAGCTCAACTTATAAATATGATTTACAATAGCTGAGAAATAATCTGCTAGCTATGTATTATATATTTTTGTATAGCTCAACTTTTTACAGGCTTGTAAAATTAATTGATCAACTTGCTATCTATTGCATATTTTTGTTTTGCTCGGCAGATGAATACTTTAGGTTTGTAAACTGAATTAATTTTGCTGTGTATTCCGTGTTTTCGTATAGACCTAGTTCCACTGCTCGCTATGTATTATATATTCTTTTGTATAGTTAAACTACTTATTATATACTGGTATAATACATTCTTATATAGCAATCAGCGTAGCTGAGTCGGCAGACTCGCTTGCGTGTTGATTCGGACCTGCATATGGGCTTAGGTTAGAATACAAATTGGTTGATTACTTGGTTTGATTATTACCGAGGTTTTCCCCTTCCGTAAGACAAAAATTAGGTAATCTAAGGGGAATCTCCGGATTCACTTCATCTATCTAAGAAACTGTGTAACTTTGACTTCTTCCACATCTTAAATATTCATTGTGGACATAAGGTCTATGGAATATTATAAATGAAATAGGGGGAAGGACAATTCAAATCAGCAAGGCTTGCTGTCATGGAAACAACGTCGGTAGTACCGGACTGAAAATTGTCCCCTTGAATAGAATTTGCCATGTTGCCTTCTGTCGGGATCTTTTGGAAAAGAAAACATAGTTATATAACCATCGGCCGCAATGCGAGAGTTTAACTTACATGAAGGAACACAACACTTTCTAGACATGGTAATAACACAGTCTACTATATACAGTCGCGAAGCTTGAGGTGATTTTTTGCAAATCTCGTGGTAAAGCGCTCCAAGCGGTTAGCAACTAGAAACAATAGACTGTCCACGGTTGACTTTGGACTGTGTCGTATTTCCATCGAGTGCTAGCTCGTTGCGTATTTCACATTGATGCTTGTGAAATGTTCGTTATTGGTTATAATGAAAATGTTAATGGCTAAAATACAATAATTGGAATAATAATATTTTACTAGAGACGTAGAAAAATTAAGTTTGTTTTAATGAAATTTATTGATCACGTTTTATTTTCAATTCTGGTGGGATTATTATTGCTTAGGCCTACTTTTTTTTTTTCAAAGTATATGTTTTTAATTATAGCTGTTAATTTTGTTGTTATTTTTATTTGTTACTTTACTAGAGACGTAGAAAAAGTCTGTTACAATAAAATTTATTGATCACGTTTTATTTCCAATCCTGGTGTGATCATTATTGCTTAACCTCATCCCATTTTGTTAACTACGTAAGCCTACACTACAAGTACCGGTACACGTAAGTTACTCCCATTAATTCATATTTACATTATTATTATTGTTGTAAAGGGAAATGCAAATTAATATTTCTTGGTTTAATAGTTAATTATCGCTATAATCTTGAATGAGTGAAGCGATTATAGTAAATTTCAGTTCGTTTTGCACAAACAATAATAATATTAACCTATTTCTTGCAGGTATCTTCGAGTTTATGGTGGAATTTAATATACTTCATTAAAATAATAAATTAACTTTATGCATTTAATATTTCAATAATGGAAGCAAGGTGTTAATTTTTCCAAAAGAACACGACAGCGAAATTGTAACATATTTTCTCGTGTGCTAGGAGAGAGATCTGCGATGATGAGTCGATAGTAGCGATCCTAGTGGTGGGCAACTACCCATGTTTGCATTTTTACTACATATTGAGCTTCGCGACTGTATATAGTAGACTGTGGTAATAACTTAATTAAAATAACTACTGTTCATATAACTTACCAAATTTGGTTAAACGAGCGTTGAGCGGATTCCGCCTATTTTGGAATAGACACCGACGCAGTTAGGTTAGATTAGGTTAGTTTAGGCTTTTATTATCCCGTCAAGATGAAGGTAAAAGCGATTGAGTGTGATTTTTTGTTTTCTGTGTTGGCAGTTCAAGTACGTCGGTGTCTATTCCAAAATCGGCGGAATCCCCTCAACACTTGTTCCACCGCAGAGCGTTATTGCTCGGAACGTGACGTCATTCTTTCATTATAGGCCTTGACTACAGACCCGAAAACATGGCGGAAGTCCTACTTTGAGCGAAAGCCTCTTTTTTAAGAAGACATCATGGTTTATATGGAATTTCATACAGCAATAATTATGTTACTCTTTGTGGTAGGGAAATATACCTGACGTCAACTGAGCAGCCACTTCCAATACGAAATTCAATACGCCAAAATTTGCACCTTATTAAAAACCACAACTATTAAATAGTTTGGGATTGCTCACAATGTGAATAGATAAGAACTGTTTAAAGTGTGATCAAGTATGCCGTGATAACACTTTCTTTACAAGATGGTACCAGCAGAACTGAAATACCTCTAAACGTTAGGGATCCAAGTGCAAATTTTGAAGATTTACATTAAGAACACTATCGAATTCGAAAAATGATTATCTTTTAATGCTAGAGTGATCGAGGTGCTAAATGCATCATTTGCCACCCAAAACCTACAAAATCCCTTTCATTCCAACGTTTTCTTGACTTGTCAGTGTATTAATGATCCAAGTGTTACTTTCCATGCTAAAGTAGCCCTAGTACACTCGAGAGATGTGGAAAGAATTGATAAAAAGTTGCAGAAAAAAATTGAAGTAAACCAAATGGAAAAAAAAAAACTAGCTTTTCGACTTTATTGTCAAAGATACCAATGAAGCAAAAGAAAAATACTTACTTACGGCTTTTAAGGAACCCGGAGGTCTATTTTCACCATTACAAAAGCTAGCCATTGGTCCCTATCCTGAGCAACATTAAAGACATTTGAGGAGGCCGAGATGTAGATGGGAAGATAATATAAAAAAGAATTTGAGGGAGGTGGTATATGATGGTAGAGACTGGATTAAAAGAAAAATACAGCTGGTGAAAAATGATAATTTCAAATATGCGTTAAGCAACATTCGAAAAAGAGCTCTACTCTAGCTAATAGAATATGGAGAGACTTGTGACATGAATACTTACAATGTAGTGAAATAATTGAACAACAGAAAAAATGGAGGAACACGTTTGCTAGCCCTGACCAAGTTTATTGCAAAACATGAGACATTATATTATGCAGTATGGAATGAGAAAATGATTGATCTGAGGACGATGTTAAAGTACATACCAGTACCACAACTACAAAATATTTTTTTGAAGAAACTACCATTTTTGCAGAGAATACAAGCTGAAGAAAGCAACTGTGCAAGAACTGTGAGAGGAAATGATAATGAAAATGATAAAAGTGACTGAATTGAAGCTAATTCATAGTCTTCTGTTTTGTTTACCTTATTGGACAATGTCAGGTAGTACGAAACACAGAAGTTGAGAAAAGTTTCATTTTATTTCTTTTATATGAGACAAAATATTTGAGGACCGTTTTTGCAAAACTTGCTAACTGAAAAAGTAAATTTTACAGGAGAGACAAAAAAACTGAATGAAGACAAATAGGTTATTAGTGCAACCATCACAATTTGACACAATATAATGAAGAGAAATTATATAATTTTACTAAGATAACTTTAGCATCGTTTATGTTAATAAATCCACCAAAATCTCAATTTTGCAAATTTTGCAGTTAGCAAGTTTTGCAAAAACTGTCCTCATTTGCAAAAGTGTAATTATTAATTTCTTTGTATTCATTTGCCATTTAAAACATCATAGGACTATTTTATTCGTAAACGAACATGAAATTTGCGTAAGTATTGTAAAATGGGGTAAATAGAGATGAATTTCACTAATCTTTATTTCTTCGTGTCAAAGAGTAGGCTAAATATAATAATAAGAGTTTTTATTTGTTCACTCGTTATAAATAAAAACATAAACACTATTAATATTACATTCAATCTTTAACACAAAGGAATATGAAATAGTAATTATTTGTCCCTATTCACCCTATTTTACGGTGATACCTTTTACCTTTACTATCCTAGTTTACTGTGAAATAATTTCTTCATATAATCAGTGCAGTAGTGAGTCAAGTATCAACTTCTTTTGTAAAAAAGAATTATTTTCTTAAAACTTGAAGGATGAAAGTTGTAATCCACATAGGACAATTATTTTAGAATATAAGCAATATCATAATAGATTCATTTTCCATAAAACGAGAGCCGGGTTACAACAAATTTACTCGCAAATACCTTTCCAATTCTTTTAAAGGTTATATTTGTAACTAACAAAATATTATTAATTAAGGCCGTGTCTCAAAGCTACATTTTCAGCTGAAGTGAACTAGATTGCTGACTAAATAGCCGGATGTGACGTCAGAAGTCATGATCCAAAGCTACATAGTCCATAGCAATCAAGTCCGTAGTAGCTAGTAAACGAAAATGCTTGCTTGATTGCTGACTTGTTCACTAAACAAACATGGATACCTCATCAGCAATTAGGGTTATTAAATCTGAAAATGCTTTGGAAATGAAATAATGTTAATACAATGTAGAATAACACGTTAACTTTGAACACTGGCATTGTTAGTACCGGTACCTTCTGTACAATGTTTTAAACATTATTGTAATATATCCACATAGTTCGTAATGAAACTGCACTAGGACACTGCCTTCTTAATTTAGCGCTGCACCGTGATGTCATGGTTTTTAGAAAAATAATCTATGAAGAAGGCCGTGTTTCAAGCATACATGTTCAAAGCTCCCTAAGTGTGTAGTTTACAAGTCACCTAGTTGCTAGTCACTAGTGTGTAGTATGGACTTGATCTTTGAGACACAGCCTAAGTATTGCGTCATCTTAAGACTTAAAAGAGTATTAGTTCACTGTGAAAATATTGTGGCTTGTTGACAGATAATTTAATTATCAATCACTGGATTAATGAAATTGTTCAACATTGGGTAGTTTCTTCAATCAATCTTCTTAATGTATCCAGCTGTTTGCTGACAACATAACGTTCACTATAGTCCATTGCAGCATAGTCTTTTTTTCTTGTTTTTCATGAGAAATGAGGAGTATTTGGATCAATGCTTATTTATTTATTGGTTTAACAGCCTGAAATGCTTATTTCCACATGATTTTTTAAATTTCAGTTTAAATTTGTTTAGTAGTATAATAATAGATACAAACTAAACAATGCATACGCCTTCCTTATGTGTTGTCTACACTGTTTATATGGTATCAAATTAACAGCAAACCATATTTTAAATTATAAGCACATGTTTTCATACTTCTGAACATATGAATTAACGAGCAGTACTGATATTGCTACAATGCACGTAAGTTAAAACTATTAGGATTCAGACATATTAATTTTTTTTTTTTCAATGCCTTAATTGTCTTAAGTTGAGACCTCCACACTAAATTGTACAAATTATCTCTAACCTGATTATTTCACGTGGTCTTATTCTAACAGTAAACTGTTAGAGAACACTATATATCAGTTAATGCATTTACTTTTATTTATTAAGATGACTACTATTACAAACATTATCAATTTAAACTAATTCTAAATAATCAATATTTGCCAATCATTCTAATTCTAAGTGGTTGTATATCTCGCATTAATGGGCGAATAATTGTAGAGCTATACTTCCACTTTTATAAATATTTTTGTTGTCCAGCAAATTATCCGATGACAGGTTTAAAACGCACGTGATACTAAAATGGCTTCACTTATGAGGCAAGTAATCCAGAAGATAATGGGGTAGAGTGGTCAGTTCCTTTCCCCCTCCAGTCCATACATCGCTGAGAAGTAACATATTAACCTAATCAGACTTCAATTAATGGGTGAGTTTTATACAGTCAATACTTAACAATATTACATACATTAAATCTTTATGTCTTCAGGTCAAAGTAAAACATATTGGCATAAAATGAACAGATAAGATATTATAGTTAAAAACAGTCGTTAAACATGTTCATGATTTTTGCCTGATTGGCATTTAGCAATTTTAAAGGCATGTTGGTTAATGTATGTAATATTGTTAAGTATTGACTGTATAAAACTCGCCCATTAATTGGTATTGTACTTAACGGACCGACATGCCTTTAAAACTGTTAATCAGACTTCCTCTGACACACACAGTCAAGTGAGATGTACTTATCAGCTAGAACCTCAACCAGAGATATTTATTAAGATATAGAACATGAGTTAATACTGATAAAAGGCACAGCTTTTGTGTGGACAGTTTCCAGCTAATTTTAAGTGAAAGGGTTGGAATTTTTATGCTATAAACTTGTTTGTTACAAAAAAATATAACTTAATATTTTTAGGAGAAAAGTTCATTCGGGCGCCGGGGATCGAACCCGGGTCCTTAGTACTACGTACCAAGCGCTCTGACCACTGAGCTACGCCTAATTTAATCCACAGCACCGACCAAAGAGTCACTCAATTGAGTGCACTCCTAGTATAATGGCAGTCATACATATACACGTCAACATATACAGAGTGGACAATTTAAGTTGATACTGTACAATATCTCCAAAACTAAGCGTTGTAGAAATAAATGTCTTGAATAAAAGTTGCTTGATATTATGGGGGTAGTAAATGCCATTTGTCGTGTTTTATTTGGAGGACTTTGTGATGGTTATTTTGGGGTCAATTTAATTTTTTTTAAATGGGAACCTACATTTTTTATGTTGTTTCCTCATTCCTCATAAAAAACTGAACAACTTTTGTATGAAGCACTTTGTTTAGTTTACTTTCCACGGTAGGACGGTTTCCTTGTATCTGTCGTTAGTGTACTTGCAGCTGCCTTCGAGTCCAGGTGGATCCACTGCACCAGTGAAAGAACCATGTACTACAAAATGGTTTTACAAAATCTGTTTATTTTGTGATGAGGAATAAGAAAACAAAATAAAAAAATATTGGTTCCCATTTAAAAAACGTACCTTGACCCTCAAATGACCATCCAAACGATCTCCAAATAAATCACGACAAATGGCATTTACTTTCCCCCATATTATCAAGCAACTTTTATTCAAGACATTTCTTTCTACAATGCTTCGTTTTGGAGATATTGGACAGTATCAACTTAAATGGTCCACAAATGGTTATAAAAGAACGGACACAATGTCTCATTGCCTCCTCGCCTACTGTGATGCTGGACTGTTTCGAATGGGTCCAATCATTGCGCTCTTCGTACACAGCCATTCATAATTTTGTTGTTATTTACGTTGGTGTAAGAACAATTGCAAAGTGCTTCATACAAAAGTTTAGTTTTTTTTATGAAGAATGAGAAAACAACATAAAAAATGTAGGTTCCTATTTAAAAAAATTAAATTGATCCTAAAATAACCATCACAACGTCCTCAAAATAAAACACAACAAATGGCATTTACTTTTCCCCATAATATCAAGCAACTTTTATTCAAGACATTTCTTTCTACAATGCTTAGTTTTGGAGATATTGTACAGTATCAACTTAAATGGTCCACCCTGTATATGCCTAACTTGGAATCAGGCCAGAAAGGGAAACATCGAAGGAGAGTTCGGTCCGGTGCTGTGGTGATTGAATTCGGCGTAGCTCAGTGGTCAGAGCGCTTGGTATGAAGTACCAAGGACCCGGGTTCGATCCCCGGTGCCGGAGCGAATTTTTCTCCTAAAAATATTAAGTGTCAATATTACAGATAAATTCTGTAGGACAAATTAATATATCTATAATATAAAAAAAATATAATTCTGATAGTCTGTTATAGCATTTTAAAACGCCTATATTATCATAGTAAGCTTATTTGAGATGCTTACTTTAATGCTCTAAAATCCCTGAACCAATGATTACATGTTATTTCATTTATCTCGAAAGCGAGAAACATATTAACAGACACTGCAGCTCAAAACTTATGTAAACGTGTTTATGCGAAAAATTCTTTCGACATCAAAGCCAGATGCCTTCTCGCCTGTTTGTAGCAATCCAAAATATTTGAAGTGTATCTATTTCCGTTAAAACTCGAAATCCGTCAAAACCAATTCCATCTAGTAAAAACTAGTTTCAAAATGTACATGCATAGAAAGCGAGTTTCTATAAGATCTAGAATCTACTGAGAAAATGATCTGATACAATACATCACTGCAAAATGTGACATCGACCAATCAGTATTAAAATCATTAGCTATTCAAGCCATACGTACAAGATATTCAACATCTGAATGGCTTCATATTTATACAGATGGATCTCTTCTTAGAAAGCATGATGAAAGATATTCAGATAGTCAATACAATATGATATAATATAATATTGTTTTATTTCATGTTCAGTCTAATTGACATATCACAATTTAAAAAAATTAATGACATTTACATATGTAAATGATCATTGGTATTATGAAAGTTAAGAAAACGTTTTCGCCCTTCGGGCATCGTCAGGCATTTTTTTATACAATATCTTGTACATTTCATGTCTTGTTGTGGAATCTGTACAAACTGATTAAAACACAACCTATAATATAATGTTGAACCAACTATTTCAGATAAACTTGTGATGATTAACGATGTAAAATATAAAATACAGGTATAAAATTTAATATATAAATAAAATTGTAGCTAACCTGTCTGTCTTATATTTAAATTATGACATATTAGCTGAATATTTGTTGCGAGACTTGGTTTCTGGTACATCTCTCGTTTTTTAGTGAAGTATTCTGAAATGTATTCATTATTCTAATCAATTTCGTTGTCGTCATGATAACCCAGTGCTGCACACGTTCGCTTCCCGCTTGGGCTGATTACTTGGTTGGTTTTTCCGAGGTTTTCCCCAATCATAAGGCAAATGTCAGTTAATCTATAGCGAATCCTCGGCCTCATCTCGCCAGATATCATCTCGCTATCACCAATTCCATCGACGCTAAATAATCTCGTAGTTGATACAGCGTCGTTAAATAACCAAGGAAAAAAAAACATTAACCAATCAGTATTAAAATCATTAGCTATTGAAACAATATGTACAAGATATTCCAACTTCTGAATGGGTTCATATTTATACAGATGGATGTGTTCTTGATAAACACAGTACTGCTGAAGCAGGAATCTAGAGTGACTTCTCAGCTTTTGCATATTCCTTGCAACATTATGATGGTGAATTAGTAACAATCAATACAGCCCTGAAACAGCTTTTCCATCACGTACATAAATTTAACAAAGCGGTATACTTAGTGACTGCAAATCTGGACTCCAAGCATTAACATCAAGCCTCCAGTAAATAGACCAGTAAACGAAATTTTTTCTGCTTCTAATGCAACAAGGGCTTCGTAAAGAGGTAGTTTTTCAATGGATACCCTCACACTGTGGAACAGTAGGTAATGAGAAGTCCGACTTCCTGGCCAAAAAATGAACAAACATCAGAAAAACTAAAAATAATACAATCTCCTTTCATTGTTTAAATCTCGGAATTCCTGAAGAAAAGCGAACATTCTGCTAGACAGTAATAACATCCCAGATTTATCACGAAAAGAGGCTTTCGCTTAACCACTGAACATGATTCTCTCGCTTCTCGTCTGCATCATATTAATATCTAACAACATCCATAGTACACTGTCTGTAGAAATCAGAACTCCATCATGGATGAAAAATATTTGCTACAATGCCCAGCAATTAAGAAAACAGATCCAGATTTACCATAGCAGCACATCAAATACCATTGGGACGCCTGCAGGAGAATCGAAGAAATCCATGATCCTTAGCATTGATCAACAACAACAGAATGGCTAATAGATTATGTTTGGTTTTATTTAGGCTTTTAAAAAACAAAACCGAAAACAAATCAAACTTAACCTGTCAATGATTCTATATCTTACGAAAACTTGCTATCTACCTACTCTTCCTTAATAGTACATTATGCAACGAGACTATAAAGGTAGTAATTAAGATACGAGTATGTTTGTTTATGAAACGAGCGCAAGCGAGTTTCATAATTTTCATACGATCGTATTAATAACCATTATAGGCAAGTTTCATACGACTTTTTATGCTCGACCATATTTCTAACTTGAAATTATTCATAAGTATTCATGTTATGATTACCTAAGTGAGGAGCGGAACTCATCTTCTAAATTGTGACATGTGCGCAGAAGCGAAAATATTGATTTTTTCCGAGGAACGAATGTCATTGACCTTGATATAATCTAGAGAGTAAACTAAATATTAATCTTGATATAACATTGAAATTAAATTAGACATTGAAAAACGAGATGACAAATTGTATTTGAATATTATTTACAATTAACGCTAATTATTACAGTAACAGAACATAACCTTCTACGACAGTATTGGATTTCCAGCCTCCGTGACGTTTCGCTAGTTGTCTTTCGATTGCATATCCGAGAATAATCGATACTTGCGCTTTTATAATGCTACAATGGTGATTTCTGATTGGCTGAACAACTGAATTATAATGAATAGGTGTACTTTAATGAGGTGCATTGAAGGGCTGCTACCAGGTGTATAATTAAATTTCGGCATCGTCGAGCATAAAATAGTTTTTAGTAATTGAAACTGGTTATGACGGAATTCTGGTTTTAACGGTAACATCAATTTTTAAACATAATTTCCACAAACATGATTTCTCGCTACATGTTTGATCAGAAAAGTCGAATACGCTTACATCTTAAGTCATGGCTGTTGTCCGGCGTGCAGGGCAGCGTGATTTTTTAGATTAATCAATTTGGCGTAGTTTTTCCCACAGATTTCGCACCGGAATGGCTTCTTACGTGTGTGTGAGCTTTCATGTCTCCTCAGATATTTTGAAAACGTAAAACATTTCCCACAGACGTCGCATTTGAACGGCTTGTCACTAGTGTGTAAGCGAGCATGCTCTTTTAGATATCCCGCCAGAGCAAAACTCTTCCCGCACACAACACATTTGAATGCCTTCTCGCCTGTGTGCAACGTAACGTGGTTTTTCAGCTGTATCGATTGCGCAAAGTTCCTTCCACACACATCACAGCTGAATGCCTTCTCGCCCGTGTGAACTATTGAATGCTTTCTGAGATTCCCCTGTAATGCAAAGAACCTTCCGCATACATCACAACGGTATGGCTTCTCGCCTGTGTGCACGCGTGCGTGAAGTGTGAGATTTGTCACTTGCTTTCCACAAATCTCGCATTTGTATATCTTCTTGCCACAAAGCGCGTAGCCATCAGGTGCAATATTGCCACTGTTAGATGAGACTCCATTACTGCTGTGAACAAAATCTGATTTTAGTAGGATCAATTAAGACTAAAAAAATAAACTGTCAACATAAACACAATATCTAAAATACAGTCACATACTAACATACATATACTAACACAGATATATCTATGATGCGAAGTGAAAAGTCATAAATTGATGATTTCCATCTAAACACAAAATAAGTAAGTAATTAATTAACTAGCGGACTTACTCGTGTTAATTATGTAAGATTTGTCCGGCTTACAGCTGTTTCGGTGCTTCACGCTCCATCCTCAGAGCCTGCTAGATCTCGGCGTCATCTCGAACTTCTCTGCCTGTTGTGTGGGTGCGTTTGATTGTTGAAAGGAGTTGAAAAGTGGAGTCAAATAGTGTGTGTGTACTGAAATTGATCTGTGTGTTGAGAATTTGATCAGGGTGTGTTTTAGTGTGTCTGTATATTTCATATTGTTCAAATCAGAACAGGCAGAGAAGTTCGAGATGACGCCGAGATCTAGTAGACTCTGACGATAGTGTGATGAAGCACCGAAAGAGCTGTAAGCCACACAGACTTACATAATTAACACGAGTAAGTCCGCTAGTTAATCAATTACTTATATTCAAGCGTTAAAAGAAGTGTACGCAAGATTCAAAATGGATTATCAAGACAAAATAAGTACTTCTTTACATGCTACAAACGGACATAGTTTTATCTTGTCCCGTAATGAGCGTCATATTTCCAACCCATCACAATGCTTTTGGTCCTCATTACAAACTTTCTTTTTGTTCTACTCAAAATTTGCAACTTAAGACTAATGATATTTTTTACCGCGCACCATAGATATACCAGGTGTTTCAGGCCACACATATCACCCTTTTCTCTCGAAAACTATACGATACTGGTTGTTCATAAAAAATTTGATAACCTAAACTTATGTAAAGAATCGATTGGTGGTAGTACCATTTTCCGTAACAAACCGGAAGTAGAGCAACCTGTGGTCAACTTCGAAATTTCAAATGCGAACATGGGTCATTGGAGGTACCATTGGAAACTACTTTTAAAAAGAACAACTTTTACTGAAACCTTTTTTTTATAACTTTTATTGTTTAGTCACAAAGCAACAAAAATGGTATCTACTGAGAAACGCTGTATGTTGTTGACGACAGGTAGCGCTACTTCCGGTTTATTACAGGAAATGACGCTATAGCCAATCGATTCTTTACATAGGTTTTGGTTATCAAAATTCCTTTATCAACAACCAATATCATAGAGTTTTTGAGAAAAAGGGATGATACAGGTTGTCTGAAACTCTCGATATATTACATTACACTTATAGTGTTATTAATAAACTGTGTATAATTCATATACCAGACATATTATGCAGCACTGAGACATAAAAACGTTACTAATATGAAAGTATATAGCATTGTATACCTATCAACGAGTTAGATACTACAGAGAGGTCAAAGACCTCAGAAAGTTGAAGACAATTAAACATTGGTCCGCCATGTTTCGGTTAGTCAAAACAAAGGGGCGTGGCTCGGATGTTGTAGGAAATGACTGTGATGAAGTCAGTATTATTGCGAATTGAGTTACATATTAAGACTATGTTAATAAGTAAAAAGTAAAATACACACAAAACTTTACGTTTTATAACAGCTGTAGACCTATGTTTTATTAGTTTCACTAAATATAGCCCAGCAATTAAATGACAAGCTATACTCGATACAACCAAAGCAAAGCACCTAAAGACGGATGAATTTAATCGACAGAAGAAAAATAAATAATTTTTCGACTTCGTCACAAATTTAATTACCTTACAGCTAATCTAACCTAATATGAAATTATGTAATTCAGTGCTCACCAGGTGATTTCAAGAGAGATGACGTATGTAACTAATAGGAGTAAAATATAGGAAAGGTAGTGGCGAAAATTAAAAAAAAAATATCCAGTAATTAAGTTATTGAGAAAAATTCATTTGAAATTGGAATTAACACAGAGATCTTTTGAAAACTGCAATTATTAAAACTACAAATAACCTCTTAGCATGCAACATAATAATTAAAGAATGACACTAATAGAAACTTACTCATGATCATAACTCACCACATTTATTGAAACGATAAGATACTTACGATTAACATTGTTATCAGAAACAACAGGAGCCACAGCTAGCTACACTTCTTTTCGCGTGATGGAGACATCGTGTAGTCTAATATAATTTGAAACAAACATTGATCTCACACGTGTCTCGCAACTAGGCAGAGGCTTTTGCTGAATAAAACCGTTCTTACGTTATTTTGAACAATAATGACAAATTGTGTGTGATGCAAGTGCTAACTTTCCTCTTTGTTAACAAAAAGAGCCCTACGCATTAATAAAAAGAAAATTGGAGTAGGCCCTATAAACAGTAAATACTAAACTCTTGATGGTACAAACTTATTAATACAGATATTTCGCTTATGCTCAGTCCGTCTTATCTTATAATTCTCTGTGGCAATGGTACCTTGTAATGAGAGGGATTAATTATCCAGCAACGATTATTATGATTTACGGTACATTTCATTTAAATCCGAGGGAATGAGACATTTTTGGAAATTTTAAAGTCTTAATTATTACTTTTTCATTTATAAATCAGCTTTTTACAAAACCTACAGCGAAATGTTTAAATTAAATATTGATGTATCTTAAAAATATAATACATATACCAACTCGTTGCAATGTACCTTTGCACTTCTTGTGGAGGCTGGCGGTACTATAGACCGCCATGTTTTGTAGGGAACGATCCATAGTACTGTTGGCCTCCGCAGGGAGCGCTTATCAGAGGTCTTCAGCCTCTCTATAGTATCTAACTAGTTGGTACCTATGCATGGGAATTATAATTATACACACCAAACTTCCTGTTCGAGTGTTGTGTATATAGAAAAAAATAGTCGCTTCTCTAACAGCTGTTCGTACAAATTCTCATTATATCACGATGGTTGCCGTGTAATCAAAGAATAGAGAATAATTAGAATAACATTACTGTAGCTGTACTCTTTGAACAAAATATAGCGCGGTAATAAATAAAGCCAAGTAATACTTTCGATACACAGAGCAGCACAATAGTGAAAACTATAGTTATATAGTTACCCTTGGTAATAAAATAGCGGACATTCAGACAGACATGCAGATG
The DNA here is from genome assembly GCF_040183065.1 of Periplaneta americana. Lineage (NCBI taxonomy): Eukaryota > Metazoa > Arthropoda > Insecta > Blattodea > Blattidae > Periplaneta > Periplaneta americana. The sequence goes on along the minus strand of NC_091132.1, from coordinate 176,765,728 downwards.
GACGGTCAGAAAGTAATGCATTTTTTTATCTTCCAATTTACACAGCATAACAGCCACAACAATAACGATTAATTTAATCACTCTTCAATAGAATCTCCGTCTTTCTCCACAGCTTTTGTCCACCTTGAAACAAGAGCATGTATTCCTGAGAGGTAAAAATCAAGGTCCTTCTTCCTCAGCAACTAGCACACGGAATTTTTCAGGGTCTCCTCCTCTTCAAACTGATGCCCATGATGACCTTCATTTAGTGGACCGAACAGATGGAAGTCTGATGGTGCTAGGTCAGGGCTGTATGGTGGGTGAGGCAAGACTTTCCAACCAATGTTCGCCAGTGGTGTATTGACTGGAGTGGGATTTTGTATTGTCGTGCAAAAGAATATTCGCCATAGTTTTTCGATGTACAAACACACTGAAGACGGGTTATAAGCTTCTTGATGATTTTGACGTATTGGACAGAATTTATTGTGCGCCCCTGCTCCAAAACGTCAACCAAAATCACATCCTCCGCATCCCAAGACTGCTGCTATAAATTTACATGCAGATCGAATAGTTTCGAATATTTTCTCTTCGCCAAGACTACCTTTCGAACTCAGGTTCAAAAAAATGAACCCAAGTCTCATCTCCAGTCACAATTTTCGCCAAGAACTCCTCTCACTCCACAATGAAGTGCTGCAACAGATCGGGGCCTATTGTTTTCCTTGCCTCTTCATTCTAGTTGGTTAACATTTTTTGTACCCAGCTTGAACAAACAGCCTTTACCGATGGAAAGCATGCGACACAATTCATCTGTTGTTACCAAGCCGTCATCATCTAAGATTTCGTCATATCGCTGGATGTTGTGTGAAGTCACCAACTGGCTGACCGCTTCGCTTTTCATCAGCCAACAATTTCCCTTTCAGCTTCTGTACAACGACGAACCCTTGGTCTAACAGTGCTGACATCCACTGTAGCATCTCTATAAACCTTCTTCAGCCTTTCATGAATGCAAATGGAAGTTTCACCTCCTGGCCACTGTCTCATACATACGTCGATGTCAGCCATTTTCTAAACAGATACAGTACTGCCATCTGTTGACTTATGGCGCAGTTACTGCAGTAGAATGTAGAAGAATGTTTGAGGAATCGTGCCAAATTCAAATTTTTCACATTACTACTTAAGCATTACTTTCTGAGCGGTCCTCATATTTAAACAAATTCAGGGAGTGAAATCAAGAAAGAAGTAAAGCCTAACACAATTCATTTACCTCTCACTTGAGACTTCGTCTTCAGCAGTTACCTGGAGTTCGACCTTCGCCTCCTCCTCCAAGTGTCCCCACTCACATGATTCTTTCTGTAAAATAAAATTATGCAAAACCGAGATATGGGACAATAATAGATGAGCAGCGAATGCAGGCTAGGTTATATGTACAGCCATGTTCGGCAAAATGCCTTTTTTACTGGGTGGAAGTAAATCATTATTTGCATAGACATAAATGTGATTTGGAGTAAATCAAAGTGATAGGGCCAAATTTTATTTTCCCTTTTTAAGGTGTTTCTTACTAATAATGCCTTTTTTGTCATTTTAAAGCTATATTTCTTGTTTATCTGAAATTTTCTAATTCATTGTAATGTAAAGTGTATGTAATTTAAATATCTGAAACAATGATCCATTTTACTAACAATAGTCAATAATAATACATTATGCAACGAGCCTATAATGGTATTACAGTAATTAAGACGCGAGTATGTTTATGAAGTTTCATACGACTTTTACGCTCGACCATATTTCTAACTTGAAATTATTCATAAGTATTCATGTTATTCTTATCTGACTGGTGAGCGGAACTGACCTTGTGCAATATCTCGTAAATTGTGAGATGTGTGCAGACGCGAAAGTATTGATTTTTTCCGAGAAAGAAATGTCATTGACCTTGATATAATCTAGAGAGTAAAGTAAACATTAATCTTGATATAACCTTGAAATTGATTTAGACACTGAAAAACGAGATGACAAATTGAATTTATTTGAATATTATTTACAATTAACGCTAATTATTATAGTAACAGAACATAACCTTCTGCGACAGTATTAGATTTCCAGCCTCCGTGACGTTTCGCTAGTTGTCTTTCAATTGCACATCCGAGAATAATCGATACTTGCGCTTTCATATTGCTACAATGGTGTTTTCTGATTGGTGGAACTCCTCAAATTTAATGAATAGGTGTACTTTAATGAGGTCCATTTAAGGGCTGCTACCAGGTGTATAATTACTACATTTCGGCATGGTCGAGCATAAAAGTAATTTATTTCGGTGCTTAATCTCCTAATAATCGTGCTTTATTACTATTGGTGTAATATGAATAATGATCGAGAATCCACAGTTACAAATATAATATTGTCATGTCTTCACAGTTCCAACAATCAGCTTTATAATTTTAAATATTAAGCTCGTTCTCATAGAAATTGTCACGTAGCATTTGAAAATGTTTGCTTTCGTATTTTCAAATCTTACTGTTACAATTTTGTCCTACACATGTTTATTATTGTAGGAGAAAGAAATTTGAGTGAGGAACAGTCAGTTATTGTCGGGTGACAGAAGGTATAAGATCGGTTAGCTAGAATGCCTAAATTCAGTAAACCATTGAAAAGTAAACTTCATGGTTACGTTACTGAATTTGGTGCCCATGTGTTTTCAACTGATGGAACAGTTTTGTTATGAATGTAAGGCTTGTGAAAAGACAATTAATCACGAAAAAAAGTATGTTATAAATCAAGATGTGTCACCTAAGAAGTAAATATGAGAGTTATGTTAATATAATTTAAATTTATTACTAAAATATATTACGCTTTTTAAAATTTATAATGCCTTTTTCAAAGATTATTCTGTCCTTTTTTTACGTCTTTATTGCCTATTTTGCCTGCCTATTTCAACTCTTAGAAATGCCTAAATATCTGGGCTCTAGTTATATGCTACAGATTTCATTTTAAACCTATTCAATCCATGAAAGACTGTTGGATGAAGGAATACAAAACATCACGGCAACAGTGATAATATCGGTCACCTGATTGTAGCAGCCAATTCAGTCAGTAAAATTAACAGAGAGAGAACTACCGACCGACACACTTCATAAACTGCACTCACCTCAACTTCAGTCTTCACTATGGGAAATTCAATCATCTCTGGAGTTTCCGCAAATGTCATCTCTGATTTCAGATCAGAGCAATGGTCCACAGTTTCTCTGCTTATTTCAGTCATGGGCAGGTCTACTGAATTTCCATACTGCAAAATACAAGAATATAGTATTACAAAATAAAATAACGGTCTCACTAATAAACACTCTTACCACAGATCACAGATATTAACTGTCACAAATTTATATATATACATATATATATATATATATATATATATATACGACCTAGTCCTTTACACTCCACAAAATATAGACAATTACTCATTAATAGCCAATATACATTATCATGAAATTAAAGTAGTGAACAAATTCATATCACATACTGTAGATTACATAAAACTAGTACAAATTTTTCTGTCATGGGAATGAAATTATATAATAAGCTTCCCAGTCAATATAATAAGTTCCCAACCAATAGTTTCAAAGCTAGATTTTATAATTGGCTTTTAATTAATCCTTTCCACTCTGTAGATGAGTTCCTTAACATAAATTCATACGAAATTGTTTTTTAATAAATAAAGTTATTTACATATATTTACAAATATTACATTAAGAGTGAAGTGTTTTCAATAATTTTAGAGTTCCAAAATGTTTTGTGTTTTCATTCTAATTAAACTTTACTGTTTTCAATTATATGTGTATTTTCAAATGTATGTTTTTTTTCCTCCCTTCTTTATTGTGACGAAGTCTATCACTGTATGTTTAATGGCTTAATAAACTGAATTGAATATAAAAACGTTTACCTGTCTTATAATAATACAGCTAAAAGTTAATCAATAACTAAGATTCCTTATTGCATCCCGTGTGTCACGCTATGTATGGATAGTTTAACCACAGTCTAGTATATACAGTCACGAAGCTCAATACGTAGTAAATATGCATCCATAGATAGTTGCTAACTACTAGGATCGCTACTATCCCGTCATTACAGACAATGCGAAATAGTACCTGCACAGTCTATTGTTCGTGGTACCCCCATAAACTCAAATTTCGTGACTGTATATACTAGACTGTGGTATAACTGAGTCTGATCGATTATCACGCTTTATTTTGATCAAAGAGTACAGCTAATATTATTCAAATTATTCTGTGTTCTTTGATTTGTTGTTCCGAGATTACAAGAAAAAAAAAAAAACATCATAAAATCACAATCGATATAATTAAAAGTTAAAGATACGGCCATTTTTTTTTCTCTGTATACAACATCTAAACGGAGTTATTTCGGTCAAATGCTGTATAATATTGTACTTGCTCAATCCAATTTCCAATTCTATATAGAAAAAGAATTTACTTCTAAATACAGGTTATGTCAAATCATTAGCAAACTATATGGCAGGAAATGTAAATCAAATTTCAAAATGAGATATAATTTTAGTCGGCACTTACGAGGATTACCAACTACTCCAACAGTACTATTTTCTGTTTAGTGTTCAATAAATCTGAAACTATAAGTGCACTCGTCACATTTTTCCTTTTATTACCACAGCGAAATAAGTAGGAATACACGCTACTTAGTCTGCGACTGAAAACTGTAACTAAAGTAAGAAATAAATGAGGCCATCGTTTTCTGACATGTTCTAACGAGCAACATTCCTCACTAAACTAGTAGCAAGCCATTTCAAACATCCATAATCTGTTACTTTAAGGAATTAATTTGTCAGGAGAACAACGTAAATACATTGTGAGTGTTTCACTGAACACCATAGCAAAAGCAATATGAAATTGAAGAGATGTATTCGAAAGTGTCCAAAACCCTTTTTTTATTTCAATTTGCTTTATTTCCGTTTTAATTTAATCTTTCCAAACCTATATATAACTGTGTAAAAATATTTAACCTCTCCTAGGCATCAGTGTGGCTCAGTCGGTTAAGGTGCTTGTCTGCCGGCCTGAAGTTGAGCTAGGGCGCGGGTTCGATCCCCAGTTGGGCTGATTACCTGGTTGGGTTTTTTCCGAGGTTTTCCACAACAGTACGGAGAATGCCACGTAATATATGGCGAATCCTCGGCCTCATCTCGCCAAATACCATATCGCTATCATCAATCTCATCAATGCTACATTGTTGATACAGCGTCGTTAAATAGCTAACTAAAAAAAAACCTCTCTTAAGTCTTGAATTTGTGTCTGCATATGTTTCTCTAAACGGATCTAAGACTGCCAAATTTATTTTTTCAGTTTTTGTCAATTTTCTCATAATTTGTCATTTGAACTTAAACCAGTTTAGAATCCACCTCTTCAATTGTTAAAAAAAAAAAATCACCGTGCCTCCTGTGGCCCAGTTCTTCCATGGAATTATCTATAATAATGTCACAAGAGGTCTGAGATTTATTTGGGAAACCTCGAGTGACATTTATTACTACTATTTCGTGACTAAAATAAAAATGTAAATAATATATTCGTAAAATTCGCTCACAAAATGTTAATAATTGTGTATTTATAAATACTTAACCTATTCAGAAATGTGAAATCAAAACAAACGAATAACGATTACTGCAATAAAGAAATTGAATGTTATTCAGTAATGCCTATTGAGAAAAGGGAAATACAGATTTTAAAATGTTAAGTACATGTACTGCGTTTTTCTCTTGTTATAATAACAGAAATACCTTTTCATTATCTTCTAACATCATAATATAATTTAACCATTTTATAGTACAATTACAAATAACCTGATTAATGCATTAATTAAATGAAAAATTGTTATGCAGGAGTGTAATTTTCTTTAGATGCAATGGACATGTAATTAGATAATGATGATGATGATGTAAATGTGGAAGTTGGATTTCATATTTTACTTAGTATACAATGGATTCATGCTCATCGATATGCGTGGAAACAGTTGGCGACACTGACTAAACAAAAGAACGACCATGCGATAAATTGATGATAAATCGAGCTGCAGAAATTATCGCGATGTATGACTGTGATTGGTTGGAATTCAAAATTTCATTACACTTCATTGGCCGAAAATGGAATGACGTCATATAAACGAAATAATCTAAATAGTAATATACTCTTAATATACGCTACCTCAAGCATAGGTTTCTTCTCTTCTACATTTCTGTTATCACTTGTTTGTATAGAGATAGCGTCGACCCCAGGTTCTTTCTTGATTACATCCATCACTACTGAAAAGAAATTAAAATAAATTTTAATTTACACGCATCATGTAAGCTATTTAGGCAGATTTACTACCTTACTAAATAATATCTAATTCCACATCTCTGTATTACTTTGTGCGCGTGGGTATAGTATTTAACCTACTAAGAAAGATGAAGAATTGAAGACATATTATGAAGTCACAAAGACATAAGGAAGTTTTCGCATTCCTGTCTCCTACTAAACTCTTAACGCTATGTTGATATCATTGATGAAGGGAGCCAATAATCAGAGACATTCACCTCACGTATAACTATTAGGATAATGGCATAGAAGGACATGATGAAAAAAGATTTTTCCAAAATTGAGAAATCTTGACTTCACATTATGAGCAGTTTCTTTCCCTAATGAAGTTTTATATTAAAAACCAAGATACATTTAGTACAAATAAAAATCTTCATAATTTGTAATAGAAGACACAAATCAGACATCCATTTATCCTCCGTCAGTGTAAGCTGTTTTATATTATATAACTTATATAAAAAAGGAGTTCAATTATCTTGTATTCCAGTCTTCAATGCTCTGCCTAATTATCTTAAAGCTTTGAAGGACCACGAGAGGAAATTCAGAACAGAATTAATCAAATGTCTACATAGGCCTACTCATACCTTCTTCACAACTGATGAATTGTTTATGCCTTGTAAATTCAATTAGCCTAATCTACTTGATATGAATGGCACAATTTTGTGTAGCTCAACTAAAATATCCTTGAAATTAGAATTAACCTGTTTACTATGTACTGTATTCTATATTTTACAGTTCAACTGATGAATTATTTATGCTTGTAAATTAAATTAACCTAATTTTGATATGAAATTTACAATTTTGTATAGGTTAACTAAAATATGCTTGTAAATTTAATGAATCTATTTACTACGTATTGTAGATTTTTGTGTAGCTTGGCTGATGAAAACTAAATGGTGTAAATTGAATCAATCAGCTTGCTATGTATTACATATCTTTGTACAGTTTAACTAATAAATTGTGGGAAAATTTTAGAACACGGACTGCACCTACCAAATTAAGTCTTAAAATACTAAAAAGAGCAGATTTGTCTGCGTTTGTCGAATGCGCATCATTATATTTACGAAAAGGCACTCTTCAGTGCCAATAATTTATTTTGTGTGCACAAGGTTGGAATTTTGAAGTAAGAGGGAAAGGGTGCAGTCCGTGTTCTCGAGTTTATCCTAAATTGTTTATGCTTGTAACTTGAATTGGTCTACTTGATATGTATTGTCTATTTCTATAGCTATAGCTAATTGATATGCTTATAAATTGAATTAATCCGCTTGCTATATATTGCATAATTTTGTATTGCTCGGGTTATATTCTCCGCAGACTCGCTTGCCAGCTGATCTGGGGCTGTGCTGAGGCTTGGATTAGGTTCCAACATGGTGATTACCTGGTTGGATTTTTACCGAGGTTTTTCCCAACTATAAGACAAATGTCAAGTAATCTAAGGCGAATCCTCAGCCTCACTTCATCTCACCAAGAAAGTGTGTAACTCTTATCCTGTTACACATCTTGAAGCTTATTTGCTGATATAAAATCTACGGATCACAATAAATCGAAAGAAAAAAAAATTCCAAAACACCAACACTTGATTTCATGGACCTACCTATTGTTGCTGTGGTTGTTTCTGGTGTTGCTGCAATTTCTCCTGCTGTTGCTATTGTAGTCGGTGTTTCTGTAATGGTTGCTGTTTCTACAGTTGTTGGTGATGCTATCGCCTCTTGTTGCTTTTCTGTTTTTTCTGGTTCTTTACTTTTCAAATTACATTCTGAAGTTATAGATGATGGTTGATTTGGGAATTTTGAAGGAACTGCATCATCTGTGAGTTTAGGTATTTTCCTAGGCACAACAAGGACGCTACCATCACTTCGAATTGCTCTATCTTCCCGCACAATAGCTTGTTCGGAAAAGTGTTTAATGCATACGGCGGCGGTAGTACTGGGTTGAAAATTGTCCCTAGGAATGGAATTTAACCATTGTTGCTTTCTATCGGGATCTTTTGGGAAAGAAAACATCGTTATATAACCTTCGGTAGCAATGTGACAGTTTGACTTACAGAAAGGAACACAACACTTTCTAGGCATGATGATTACTTAATGATAACTATTGTTCATATACCAGATTTTCTTAATTACAGCAATTAACTGTAGGCCCAGCATTAAACCGCACACTGGTTCCATTCAAACTACAGTAGAGCAACGTAACTCCTCGGAACGTGACGCCATTCTTTTTTTTTATAGGCTACAGACTCGAAAAGATGGCGAAGGGCACGCTTTGAAACAAAGTCACTTTTTGAAGAAGTCAGTATGGCTTATGTGGAATACCTTATAACAATAAGTACGTTTCTCTTTGTGGAAGAAAATATGCCTGATGTCAGTATATACCCTCAACCGTTATCCACGTCTTCCAATACGAAATAAGTACGTCTAATATTACAATTATATTATCAGCAAGTTTAGCGTGTTCAAGTATGCCGTGATAACACATTGTTTAAAATATGACGACTTCAAGTCTGCTTTTTTTTTTTTAGTTTATTTATATATATCCATTATACTATACAAAACAGCGAAAACACTCAGAATTTGGGCCCGAGATAAATAATGATATGTGAACTTATCTAACAAAAGAATTAGCCTATATGCAAGGCTTACGAAAAGCCTGAAGACGACGAACTCAAACTGTCCCTGATCCTAGGCCTTGAGGAATCTCACTTTCTATATAAAAACATATGCATGGTATACTAAAAGCCTAAATAAATTAACCCCAACCCCTCTCTGATCCTCCTCCTTGCGAAAACTCTCTATTTATGTTCACAGCCTATTGCCGAAAATCATGTTCATTTATAGGCCTATACAGTAAGACATAGGCTACTAAAATGACGGTACAATCCGAACTTAAACTGTTACTGATCCTGAAAGTCACAAACAATAACGGGAGGGTACAGTTTTTAGATATTGCAGCACTGCAATAAGCAATATACGTACTGTACTTCATAACTGTATTTGTTGTCTCATAAAAGTATCTGAAATTATGGAGATTTGTGCAGGGTGACCAGATTCATATCGATAAAAATGAGGCCACAAAACTTCAAAAAGGAGGACACTGTCCGAAAAAAAGAGAACAAAATGTTTTGTAGTTTGATTTATTTATTTATTTATTTATTATTTTTACTTGTTTATATAACGACGTTGTATGAACTACCAGGTAATTAGCGTCGATGGGATTGGTGATAGCGAGATGATATTTGGCGAGATGAGGCCGAAGATTTTCCATAGAAACCTGACATTTGCCTTACGGATGAAGACAACATCGGAAAAAACCGAACCAAGTAGTCAACCCAAGCGGGGATCGAACACGCGCCCGAGCGCAGTGCCGTTTCGGAGCACTAGCCGACTGAACTACGCCAGCGGCTACTTAGATTTAGGTTTAGATCTGTATTATAATTTAATTTACGTCAATATCTATATTATTACAAAATATTTACAGTACAGATTTAGGCTTATAGCACACTTAAAAGTACGTTAATATCTATTTTATTACAAAATAATTATAATAAAACTTAATAATAATTTTACTGTTAGATAAAGTACAAATGAAAGTCAGGGGAACTACAATTATTAAAGAGAAAGAGTATATTCCGTCGATGCTGCTGCCATCTACAGGCAAATTACATGAAAAAGGCGTCAAATCGGATAACTTAAAAATATCATGCATAAAAATTACGGAAAGGAGGGCATTTCTTGATTTTTTAAAAATCCGCCCGGACCCCAGACAAACGCCTAAAAAGGAGGACGTATGGTCACCCTAGATTAGTGTCAAATATATATGTTCTTTTCTTTATGAAATAACACAATACAAATCATACATTTGTTCTAATAAACTTTGGTGTTGAAATTTATTGAATTTAATCCCCTTCTTATATAAACTTCAATTCTTACAAAATCTAGAAACAATCTGGCATGAATTAATAGACAGTCCACACCTGTGGTGTAACGGTGAGCACTTCTGGCCGCGAAACCAGCTGGCCTCGTTGAGATTTTTTCCGGGGTTTTCCCTCAACCCACTATGAGCAAATGCTGGATAACTTTCGGTGCTAGACCCCAGACTCATTTCACCGGCATTATCACTTTCATCACATTCAGACGCTAAATAACATTAGATGTTGATAAAGCGTCGTAAAATAACCTACTAAATAAAATCGAACACTGAGTAGATCTTTACATATTAATGAAGTTCTTTCAGGAATACCCCTATGTCCTCTAAATAGCGATCAGCAGGAGAATGTCGTTGGTTAGGATTCCTGACTGTGAAATGAGGTAACTCGCGTTCGAATCCTGGTTGAGATTTTTTCCGGGGCTTTCCTTCAACACATTAAGAATAAATGCTGGATAACTTTCGCTGTTGGACCCTGGACTCATTTCGCTCCATTATTGCCATCTCATTTAGACGCTATATAACCATACCAATAGAAAAACCGTCGTAAAATAACCAAATAATAAAGAAATATCTCAAACATTGTGTTGTGTTAAGCTTTGTAGGTACAATAATAATAAATAATACTACTAATAATAAATCTGTAGCCGAAATTTTTCTGGTAATTTTCGATTTTCCAAAAATAATTGGTCCTAACATATATAATTAACCACCCTGAAACCTGTATGGAATTCAAAATACATTATTTGAAAGGGGGGGTTATAAGAGGGCCTGAATTAAATAAATCGAAATATCTCGCTTACTATTGATTTTTGTGAAAAATGTTACATAACAAAAGTTTCTTTAAAAATAATTTCCGATAAGTTTTATTCCTTGAAAAATTTTGATACGACTGATATTTAATGAGATAAATGAGTTTTAAAATTAAAATAATTGCCATCTAAGGCCGTGTAATGAATTAAAAAACAAATGACTTCGTCTATAAGGAGCCTTGGACAGCAACAATCGAAAGCTATGAAAGATAGCCTACAGATAATGTGTCTGTCTTTGTATGAAGTAATATCTTAAGCTAAATTAACCGATTTGTATAATTAATTATTAATTCACCATTGGAAAGTGTAGTTTCTCTACATGGACATAATGCTATAATGTTATTACAGTAACTTCTGAGTGAATCGAGGACAGGTAAGATTAAAATAGCTTCTTATGCACAGGAAACTTGATAGGCTATTCTGTACATTCGTTTCCTGTATTTCCTAAAATAATTTTTATGACCAAATGAGTGGTCTCTGGATCAAAATGATCGCATTTTAATTATGCAAATACAATTTAAATTAAGTAACATAATAAACGATTAATCCTTATATCAAACACGAATGTTCCCTGGATCAAATGCTCTATTTTAATTATGTAATTACTTTATATTTATTTCTAACAGGTGCAGCGGATCGCACGGGTACGACTAGTTTTAAATATGATTATTTTAGAAGTACAGGTCATGCTTCTGCGGATATTTTGGTTAGTTTTTTTTTTTTCGGTTTTTCCAAACTATAAAGCGCATATCAATTAATTATATGGTGGATGCTCAGTATATTCTCACAGTTCATGACCTGACCCATTACAATCTCTAAACCTATGTCGAGATGTACCTGAAGGTTTCTTGAAAGTATTCCTAAGATTTGAGGAAAAATAGACTTCACTGTCTCCTGTTACAATAGTCACTACATTGGACCATGGATTCCGACTTTGTAGGGTTACTGTATGCGAAGACTAATTAATTCTGACCCTCAAATTTGAAGAATTTTTATGTCAAAATCAAGAGAGATTACACTAAACAAGAAACAAAAGAGGACGTCTGGTCACCATACATATGGCTGAATCCAGGAATCCATACAAAGTGTTAGTTGGAAGCCATGAGAGAAAATGATCTTTGGGCAGGCCGAGACATACATGGGAGGATAATATTAAAATGGATTTGAGGGAGGTGGGATATGATGCTATGGAGTGGATTAATCATACCCAGGATAGGTACCAATGAACTGTTATTCCATAGCAGTGGGCTGTAGAATTGTAAATGGCTCTTATATATTTTTATAAACTTATTTTAGGTATATATACATACATTTTAATGCTCTAAAATTCCAGGTTTAGTGATTACACTACCTCTCAAATTCCTGAAAAGAGCAAAAAGTGTGTAAGCGGGCATACATTCTGAGACTTTTCATTTCCGAATTCTTTCAACATAGATCATAACTGAATGATTTTTCGTTAAACAGCGTTGTATGGTTTATGATATTCAGGGTGTCCACATGAAACCATTACAATTTCAGGTATAAATAACAAATTATTGATATCTGAATGCCGTTTTTTGCACGTTAATCAGAAACTAAGTTTTTATGGGAATTTTGTTGGATTGTTGAAATGCGTTTTTTAGCTGCAGATGTGAATTTTGGTGAAATCTGACAGTGAAGGAGATGTTGATACCTCAGGAGATGGCACAATGTGTATCCTGGTTTATCGAGACACGATCAGTAAGCTGTAGTAAGTGCACTTTCAGTGCTACCAGGAAATTGAAATTCCCACAGTCGACTATTCACAAAGTCCATTACAAGAATCTTGGGCTGTATGCGTATAAATTCAGCTAGATAATCGTCCACGCCGCACAGCATTTGCTGTCGACATGCTGGCTAAAACTGACGCCAAGGAAGGATTTCTTCAATGACAAATGCACCCAGTGCCCTTTTGACGCAGCATAATCCCAGTCTCTATAAATTTTCGGTGCCACTCCTGGATTGTTGGCGTGATTGCGGTTCTATTCCATATTGGGTCCAGACGTGATGTTGAATCTATGTTTCTGTCGTGTCTCGATCACCAGGATACACAGTGCCATCTCCTTAACTGTCCACAATCTCTTCCACTGTCTGGTTAATATTCACAAGCCCTCGTCCAGATATCGTGTATCAATAATTTATTTACATCAGAAATTGTAAAGACTTCATGTGGACAGCCGATATATTTCTTAATCGTACATTATGCAACGATCCTATAATGATATTAATTAAGACGCAAGTATGTTTGTTTATGAAACGAGCGCAAGCGAGTTTCATAATTTTCATACGAGCGTCTTAATTACCATTATAGGCAAGTTTCATACGACTTTTTATGCTCGTCCATATTTCTAACTTGAAATTATTCAGAAGTGTCATTTTATTTGTATCTGACTCAAGATCGGAAGTGACCTTGTGCATAGCTCGTGTGAGATGTGCGCAGACGCGAAAGTATTGATTTTTTCCGAGGAACAATAATGTCATTGACCTTGATGTAGAGAATAACATGAACTAATTTTGGTATAACCTGGAAATTGATTTAGAATTGAAAAACCGAGATGAAAAATTGAATTTATTTGTATTATTATTTACAATTAACGCCAATTATTGTAGTAACAGAACATAATCTTCTGCAACTGCATTGGATTTCCAGCCTCCGTGACGTTTCCCTCGTTATCTTTCGATTGTATATCCGAGAATAATCGAAAACCTAACTTTAATGAATAGGTGTACTTTAATGACATGCATTAAAGTACTGCTACCAGGTGTAAATGTTAAAAAAAAATGTTATGTTTTATTTAACGACGCTCGCAACTGCAGAGGTTATATCAGCGTCGCTGGTGTGCCGGAATTTTGTCCCGCAGGAGTTCTTTTACATGCCAGTAAATGTACTGACATGAGCCTGTCGCATTTAAGAACACTTAAATGCCATCGACCTGGTCCGGGATCGAACCCGGAACCTTGGGCAAAGAAGGCCAGCGCTATACAAACTCGCCAACCAGGTCGACTACCAGGTGTATAATTACTACATTTCGGCATGGTCGAGCATAAACAGATTTTCCATACCCATCACAACTGAATGCTTGCTGTCTGCTGTATAGAAGTGCATGCTTTTCCATAAAAATTAAAAAGAGCTTAGATCTTAATTCTCATTGCATTTCTCCGTCGTGACGCACTACATGCCTTTTCAGATCAATCAAATGGGCGTAGACATTCCCACAAATGTCGCACTGAAATTGCTTCTCACCCGTGTGTGAGCGTTTATGTCTTGTCAAATGTTCGGAAAACGAGAAAACCTTCCCACAAATGTCGCATTTGAACGGCTTCTGACCAGTATGTAAGCGTATATGCTTTCTCAGATATCCCGATTGCGCAAAATTCTTCCCGCACACAACACAAGTGAACGCTTTCTCGCCTGTGTGTACGGTAGCATGCTGTTTCACTTGCACCGATTGTGAAAAACTCTTCCCACACAAGTCACAACTGAATGGTTTCTCGCCAGTATGTACCAATAAATGTTTTCTGAGATTTCCCAGCAGCGAGAAATATTTCCCACACGTATCACAACGGTATGGCTTCTCGCCAGTATGTACGCGTGCGTGAAGTGTCAGATTTGTCACTTGCTTTCCACAAACGTCACATTTGAATATCTTTCTGCCACCATGTGCGTCGTCATCTTGTGCAATATTGAAAAAGTAACTTGGCATTCCATTGTTATGGATAACTGCAATACTGTGAACAAAATGTATTTATAGTACGAACAAGAAAGAATAAAACACAATCAACATTAACAATATACAGTATCTAATAATACACAAAGTCATAGACATAAAAACAAACCTATATTCAAGATAATCTGCGAAAAGGGCTTTGACATATAACTAGGGACCGGATTTTTATGTAATTACGTATTATATTCCTTTCAATCTAACCGTATGTAAATAACAAATCTTTGCAAATCTTGTAATTACCATTAATATATTACAATTTGATACTACATATTTTTACATATTTACCCCACATTACATATTATGGTTTGCTATTACATAAATCTACATATTTTGAGGTTTTATTAATTTTTACTTCTCTAAAAGAAAAAAAAAAAAGTTCTGCTGGGGAAGTTTACAATTTCAAATACACAGATTTAAAAAGCCTTGTTACCTATCCAAGAAAGGATATATCGATCAGAAAGTAGCGTTGCCTTCATGCAGTGGAGTGGAATGACGACGACATGATTTGTCTCCAACTGTAATTGTTCTACACACGTCTTACCAAGCCGTTCCCATGCAATTTGCAACATTACCCACCCTCTTCCTGATCCTTCCAGGGAAAACCTGTGCCAAGTCTGACATGAGCCGCAATAAAGTAGCCGAATTTTGAAAAGAGGTTAGAGTAAAGGAAAAAACCAGAAAGATGTTGAAAGATTTAAATAAATAGCTTTTCAGGTTATTGCTTGACCTCTTTACTTTAAATTTAGTAGATCTGTACGGAAATGGGATTTTCCGAGCAATTAGAAAGTATGGTTCTCGGCTGGAATATTCCTGCCCTTCTGAATGGGACAGGAATGTCACTTTTCAAACAAAAGTTTGTAAATGCCTATAGTTTGAGGTTTTAGTAGGTACTTCGTTTCTTACAGGGAGCAGCTAAAATGCATGTGTCCCACATCTCCTCTTATTTTCTCTTAATCTAGTAAAGTGAAACAGTTCTGATGTGTCATTGATTTGACTCGGTTCCCTAGTTTTGGTACTTACAGTATAAAGGGCAAGTGAGTTTATCTACTGCTTTTAACTAACAAAATGGCCTCTGTATCTTGAACCCTAACGACAAAAATAAAATCATGGACTGTGATGGACGAAGCTTTCACTACACATAGAAGAATAGTAACGTGACAAGTGTGCGGTAAAAAAGTCGGGTGTTCTATGAAATCACAACTAGAGAGTCTTACCTAACCTATACCTGCAGATATTGATATTACATATTTGCATGATTTTACATATTTCGGTATATATTCAGCTAATTTTTCTTACATAACTATTTCACATCTTGTTGTTACATAAAAATCTGGTTCCTACTTATAACCTCAATTTCAATACAAAAATGTACTTCTCCAAATGGTAGCCTATAAAATTCCATAGGTCTATCTTCTTTCATAATAATGTAGAGCATGAGATTTCCATCCCATCGTAATGCTATTGGTTCTCATTTCAAACTTTGCTTTTGTTCTACTGAAAACTTGCAATTCATGGCTAATGCCCTTTCTACTTCCACCATATACATGCCATTTACGGTTATTCTAATAAACCATGCATGAGCGATGAATGAATAACCAGTGTCTAGCTATATATGGGAAATGTTTTGATGTATTATACAAACAAAACCCTTGTTTAAGGGAAATAATCTCAATAGTAGTTTAAACTGCGTTTAATTTAAACCGCTTGCAATTTAATCAGTGGCTTGAATCATGGTCCATGTTTTCAACAGTATTTTGAAGTCAGATTGGTTTAAAGTACTGTTTAACATCACTATGATGTGAAGGATCGGTAGAACAGAGAAAAATTTTACTCCGACACCGCGATTCCATCCCGGGTTTCCAGCTTTATGTGCTGGCACTTAATGCACTAAGCCACACCGGATTCTGGATTGAATCCCTCTCATTTTAAGATCTACTTACTGTGTTCCCATTTGTTGACCTATCCTCGTGTTACCGTGTCACAGTACCGATTCTTCACCTATGGAAATGCAGAATTTATTTTATTGGGTTATTTTACGACGCTGTATCAACATCTCAGTGTCTGAATGAAATGAAAGTGATAATGCCAGTGAAATGAGTCCGGGATCCAGCACCGAAATTTACTCAACATTTGCTCGTATTGCGTTGAGGGAAAAACCCGGAAAAAACCTCAACCAGGGGCATGTTTCTCAAAAATACTAGTTTAGTAGTTCACCAGTTACTAGTTACCAGAGTATATTTCACCAGCTCTAGTAGATTCTGTTTCTCAAACTATTTCACCAGTCTAGTAACTTGTGACAATTTTTCACTAGTCACATGATCCGTTTCACTAGTCAGCTGATTGAGTTCATTTGTTTATACCCATTGGTAGGTATTGTTATTTGAGGTTAGGAGGCTAAGTTGTTTGTGTTTTGGTTCTTACTTCTCTCTTCTCTTGAAATTCCATCAATTGAAAGCAAATTAACTATACTCAATATGATTAATGACTCAAAGGATATATAATTCGGTGCGTTTTCAAGCATAATAACAAAAATGATAAAATAAACGAATGGACAAAAAATTTGTAATATGTGAGGGTATGGAACTGATACCTCAGAACAAAGATTATGCATACGTTAGGGACACTTACTGGCCCAACATTAAGAAAGCAACTTTGACGAGTACCAATTCAAGTTCTCAGTATCATAATATGAACACATTATGTAGCAAGTGAGTCTACTGGCGACATGGATGCCACTTATGACTTGAAAAATTCGCTATTTTTTTTTTTTCAGTTTTACGTTTGATCTATTCATAAATTAGTGTAGTTTTGTATTTAATTTGTAGGCTAAAGTTGACAATGTCAGAAGAACTGGCAGTGGAGGAGGAAAGCCAGCAAAAATTACTGCAGTTGATGGATTGGTATTAGATTATTAGGAAAAAAAATCTGCATGTGTTGCTGGTCTAGGGCAGAAAAACCAGATGGCATTGGAAAATAATCAACATCCCGATTTGTAGAGCAATTTGTATTTGAAGCTTTGCTGGTAATGCATGACTTCTATTTGTTTTTCTTGTTATGGCAGGTTCCACTATATTTAACAACTCTTCAAACTTTTCAGCACTTTATTTAAACCATTCATTATATTTAAACAATGCTCCCGTAAAGGAATAATAATTGATCCTTCTCGATATAGTTTTAGCTCTTCTCACAACAACTTCTTCACTACTTCAATCGGAATCACTAAACCACATATATTAAAAAATAACTACAATATTTTGTTTTGATTATCTGAGAAAGATTACCACTGGTAACTGATAATATAGAAATTACCAGTCTCTAGAGTCTTGTAGGAATATTCCTGTTGAATACTAGTATAATCAACTAGATTAGCGTTTTGAGAAACAGAATCTCTTAGAAACTGGTGAAATCGACCAATATTACTAGTCTGTGAACTGGTAACTACTACTTTACCCTTGTAGTTTCTAGAAACACAGACATGTAAAATAAACTAATATTACTAATGTACAGACTAGTATTACTAGTCCGTGAATTTTGAGAAACAGGTCCCAGTCTGTAGAGTCTTGTAGGAATATTTCCGTTGAATACTAGTATAATCAATTAGTTCAGCATTTTGAGAAACAGAATCACTTATGAATTGGCGAAATCGACTATTACTAGTCTGTAAACTGGTAACTAGTACTTTAACCTTGTAGTTTCTAGAAACACAGACTTGTAAAATAAACTAATATTACTACTTTACAAAGTAGTAATACTAGTCCACGAGTTTTGAGAAACAGGCCCCAGGTAACTTTCCCCAACCGGGATTCGAACCCGGGCCACCTGGTTTCACGGCCAGACGTGCTGACCATTACTCAACAGGTGTGGACTAAATGCAGAACTACTGCACTGAAACTCCATATGTACTTCGGTACTTCATAGTAATATGATAAAGCGTAAGTAATCATTTTGTGATTCAAGACGGCGCCATGTTCCATCGGACCCCGGCCACTTAGTCACTCGTAATGAGTGCACCTCTGTACTTGTGGTTGGACAGTATATCTAATGTCACACATACTATGACATGGTACAAGAGGGTAGGCGAGACACTCAATCCAGGCATTGGAACTTGACTTAGTGGATAAAGCACCAGCATGTAAAGCTGGAAACCCCGGGTTTGAGTCCCAATACTGCAGACAATTTTTATCCATTCTACCGATCGTTCACAAAACTTTCATTTTCTGAATTTAAACCAATCAGAATAATTGTCCATTGTTATTAATAAATCATTTATGTTATTTTATTTTGTATTTAAGATCAATATTTTATTTAATATATTACAAATTATATAATGTTAATTATATTCATATTATTGCATTATGACAATGCAACAATAAAAAAAACAAAAGCCTGAAATCAGGGAGTTCGATTTCTTGGCTCACAGGCATCTCATCGTTGATTTGAAATAAAACATAATTTAATAATATGGAAAAAACAAAGCCATAGAGGTAAAAATTTTAGGGGAAAGAATGCAAATTTAGTCAATTTATTTTTGATTTAGTTAGTCAAAAAAATTCCCTACGTTTTATCTTTTGATCCATCCAGAATTTGTTGTCTATGGGAAGATCTGAATTTACTTCTCTCTAGATTTTAAAAGAGCAAATTGGAAGTAGTGATTATATGTTAGTAAGATTTAAGTGACTTTTCTACCGAAAAAGTCATGTTTCATTTTTCTTTATATCAAAATTTGTAGGAACCTACTGTAAACTGATACTTTTCTGTACTTTAGTTAGGTAATACATAATTTTCTTACAATCTTTATTTTTCCGATATTTGTAGACATATACAGGACGACAGACAGACCAGACATACTAACAGAGAAATACAAACACACTTATCGACATTCAGACCTACAGACATTCTGGCAAGATATGCAATTAAGTAATGCCAATTAAGTCCCTCCAGTGAATTTTTTTTTCTTTAAGTTGGTTATTTAACGACGCTGTATCGACTACGGAGTTATTTAGCGTCGATGATAGCGAGATGGTATCTGTCAAGATGAGACCAAGGATTCGCCATAGATTACCTGATATTCACCTTACAGTCGGAGAAAACCTCAGAAAAAACCCAACCAGGTAATCAGCCCAAGTGGGGATCGAACCCGCGCCCGAGCGCAACTTCAGACCGGCAGGCAAGCACTTTAACCAACTGAGCCACGCCGGTGTATGAATCGTACATTTCAACATGTTGAAACAGGTTACAAAATTCTTTCCTTCATTATTATCAAATAAACAAAATTAAGGCAATGAAACCTAGAACGTAGTAAAGTCTCTCTCACACACTGCACTCACCTCTCAGTTGAGACGTCATCGTCGTCTGCCGTCACTTGGTGTTTGACCTCCTCATCTACGTGACCCCACTCACATGACTCTATCTGTAAAAGAAAGTTATGCAGAACAGAGATATAGGGTAACAGCAGATGAGCAGTCAATGCATGATAGGTTATATGCTGCCGACTTCATTTTAAAACCCACTTAATCCTCGAAAGACTGTACGGATGCAGGAATAAAAGGCATGAAGTTAACTTTATAAACTGTACTCACTTCAGGTTCATTCTTCACGATAGCGCATTCAATTGGCTCTGACTTTTCCTCAAATATCATCTCCGATTTCAGATCACAGCTCTGCTCCATGGTTTCTCTGTTTGCTTTGGTGAGTTGCAGGTCTACTGAATTTCCAAACTACAAAACACAGAATGTAATAATTATTATACAATATAATAAATACATAGATTTTTGTTACTTAAATCATTTGGTTACTATCCCTCCTGGAATAATGAAAATAGTATTTTGTACTCATCTCTTTTGTCTCTCTTTAATTTTGAAAGTTTGCACCACAGAAGAAATAATATTGATATAAAATCCCTCCATAATTTATTAACAAGTTCTGTAAATAGTCATCCACTGTCCAGGATAGCAATACATGTACCAAGAGAGAACTGAAGGACCAGTAAAACATTTAATATAAACTATGCTAGGACATGTTATTACAAGTACTCTGCACTTCTTAGAATCTGTTCCTTCTATAATAAACTGAGCAATATTGACATCTTTCAGGATAGAGCCACACTCTTGAGAGAAATAAAAACCGGTAGCATTCAAAACAGTCCATAAGTATTTTGCTAATAAATAGGTCTTAACTGGTTTGCGTATTGTATTTCTGGTCTTCTTTCTTAAATTATTTCATATCAATTATCATTACTTAACTGACTCCTAATTCTGACTTAACGTAGGTCTAGTCCCTCATCAGTTATTGTATTATTGTTATTAATCTGTGACTAGTTATTTGCATTTCATCACTTGCTCTGTTACTTTAATATAATCTAAGTTTTCTTTATTCTGTAAAATACTTTTGTTTCTGTTTACCTAGATTTACATGTAATATTTGCTTGATACCTTTTGTTGAGTAGTATTGGATTGTAACTGTTTAAATTTAAGTTTAAACTACCATTATTATATGTATTACTACTGTTATTTTCACTTTTCATTACTCTGTAATTACATTGTTGAGTGGATTAAATAAATAAATAAATAAATAATGTAAGTGTATACGAGAAATCAATGATCAATTTGAAGTCTGTCCACTGTCATTAATCCTGACGTCAAAGAAGACACATGTAGATATTGTTTTCAAAGTTAACACTAAAATAATTCTACGAAAAATCTGGTAAAGTATTATGTAAATGTATACTCGTACATTTATAGTACAAGATGCTACTCAAGAAGTTGCTACCGTTGTTTCTGTGGTGTCAGTGGTGAGGAATGAGTTGGGACTGAGACACCTACGGAAAAATCGTTATATAGATAATAGCGACTTTATCACAATGTGATTCTTGGCGATTGCGAATATTGTAATACATGCCACAATCCAAAGGTACCGGTAATTTGATCATCAGTCGTAATGTAGAAGTTTCTTGTTCCTGAAAGTCCCAGCTTGTCTGGATTCTTCAAGTCTTCAATTTGTGGCCATTTTAGAAAATTAAGGAATGTAACTTCTCTTTGAAATTTTAGTTCTTTGGGCATTTTAAAATTTTTACTGTCTGTATCTTTATTTTAAATATACCCAAAATACTAAAAAGACGCTTTTCAGGCACAAACAAATTTGTAGCTATTTATACGAGTATGTGGTCCATTTAGGCATTTTATTTCGCTTAGAATTTTAACAGGGGGATCCTGTGTACATGAAACACGGAGATATCTTAATAACATACTCGTATGTCTAGTAAGTAGCAAACAAAACAGGTACGGAATTAGAAATGCGTTTCCTACTAAATTGAATGGATATAACGCAGCAACATTGTATTCTATTTACATTTGGCACTAATATTAACTCCAATATTACATTCCAGCATTTATTATCCATCAGTTTTTCTTTCGTTTGTGTTGTTTTGTTTTTTTAATATTATGTATTTTGTACATAAATTGTATTAATGTAAGCCAACCATAATTGGAAGCTTGCTTCTCTTGGTGTTAAATAAATAAACAAACAAACAATTAAAATAAATTAATTAATTAAAATAAAATAAATAAATATATTAAAATAAAATACATAAATTAAAATAAAATAAATAAATTAAAATAAAATAAATTCGTTAAAATAAAATAAATTAAATTAAAATAAATTAAAATAAATTAAATTAAATTAATTAAATAAGTTAAATAAGATAAAATAAATTAAATAAATTTACATAAATTAAATTAAATTAAAATAAATTAAAATACAATAAATAAATAAACAAACAAACATTGTCAACATCTGACATAACGGGCAAACAGATTACAATTTGAATGTAAAACAGGACAGTTAATTTCGTTGAAATACAGCCCCATTCGACAATAATCTGTGTCACCACTTGCATTAAAAATGCTTTTTTGCTCTCTAGAAATTTGTACTGGACCTCTTGAGCAAGCTTACGTGCAGTAGCAAGGGCGTCCTCAGGATAAAATTTCAGTGGTAGCAAGATGGTTAGAAAATTAGAGGAAATGGATGGACGAGGCGTGAGAAAATTGAACATGAAAAATACCCAGTTCTGAAATCTAAATTACCCTGAGCACGCATTTATATTTCACAGCACTCGCTTTTGTTGAATTGTTTACCGAAGATTTGAGAAAACATGTATGGAACACGTAAATAAAAATAAAAAAATGCGTAAAAAATAAAACTCTCAATGGCAGTAATTCCTACCACTGGCTACCCCTTGCGGGCGCCCTTCTGCAGTAGGCCTACTTCAATGACAGATTACGTCTCATCAGAAAATGTGAATATGGTGGCGTTACATCCATTCATTACTAGCCTACCTATAATAGTAGAATACCTGTAGGTTATTCTGTGGAATGTATGGAGGCGAAAAGTAAAACCACGTGCTTTTATGGAATTGTTAAAGATGAAACTGTGCCTCCTTTTTTCTAGTTCTTTTGTTGGATTACTTAAACACAAGGGTGATTCAAAAAGAAACGTAAGAAGAGCCTCACAAGTGACATATTCCCCATCTTCATCGAATTTTCCTCCAGGGTTTCAGCAGCAGATCACAGCTTCATCATGCAGCCATTAGATGGCGCATATGTTGCGACAGACTCTCGCAATATCAGTTGTAAGATGGCTGCGCACACAGAAACATGGTCGAACATGCAAGTGTATAGCGTGATCCGGCTTTTGCGTATGAAGTGCACCTCACCAGCGGAAATTCATCAACTTGTAAAGATATGTGGTGCGCATGTCATGCCATGGAAATGGCGCTTCGAGTGGAAGATAATGGACCATCCCCCTTACAGTCCCGATCTGGTATCCCAGTGATTACCACCTCTTCTGACAGTTGCAGAAGCATCTGGTGGTAGATAATTGAACACCGATACTGGCATTAAACAAGCCATCATAATATGGCTTCCAGGACTTGACAGTTTCCTTCTATGTCGATGCCTTGGTCTAATGTTGTAACAAATGTTTGGCCAATCATGGTGATTATGTTTAAAAGTAATGCGTACGAGTGCCTACTACTGTGTTTCAGTATATCTGTCTGTGAAACAAAGTTTGTCCATTAGAGCTCTTGCTACCTTACTTTTTGAAGCACCCTCATAGTAATTATACTCTCAATGTAAGCTACCTCAAGCAAAGACTTGTCCTCTTCTGTATCATCTTTTTGTATAGTGAGTGGATCAACCTCACGTTCAGTCTTGACCATGTCCATCACGACTAGAAAAGAAATTAATAAGAATCTGAAATTTACATGCAGTATGTGAGCTAGTTTGGCAGATTTACTACCTTATTAAATAATACAGAATTCATCTAACCAAGATGGAGAATTGAAAATTGATGATGCCACAGTAATATTAAAGACTGGTTTACAGTAAACAGGGAACGAGAACCAGAACGTGAACGGGAAGCGGAGGACGTCAACGTGAAGATTTTTTATTGACAATAAAGCGAGAATGGATACGATCATGCATATCGATATGTGTATATGTGTATCAATATGTAAAATCGATATTACGCATTCTGATGTTATTAGTGTATAATTGACAAATGGCGTTCTTTCATGAGTACAATCCAGCCAACATGAAAGCAGGTCAGGCCAGGTCGATGACATTTAAGTGTGCTTAAATGCGACTGGCTCATGTCAGTAGATTTAATGGCATGTAAAAGAACTCCCGCGGAACAAAATTCTGGCACATCCGGCGACGCAGATATAACCTCTCTAGTTGCGAGCGTCGTTAAACAAAACATAACATTTACCATTTGGTAAGAGAGGCGCCATTTTTTTGTCGGGATCGAAAGCGTAGCATTACAGGGATACCTGCAATGTATATCAAAGATATCATTATACCAAAGTCTAGTATATAGGCCTACAGTCACGAAGCTTGAGTTTATGATGATACTAGTAACAATAGACTGTGGAGGTACTATTTCGCATCGTCTGTAATGAGGCGATAGTAGCGATCCTAGTAGTTAGCAACTATCTATGGCTACATATTTACTACGTATTGAGCTTCGTGACTGATAATACCCTATTTTACTACAACTTACTATCATCACAATAAAAAATAACATGTTGAAAACCATATTCGAAAGCAGATTTTTTAACCATTCCTTGTGAAACGAAAGTTTTGTATTTTAAAATCGACACACATTGATGACTTCAAATTAATAGAAAAAAACTATGCCTACTTTCTTTTCAGATTGTAGTATTTTTGTAACAAGAGACATTGTAAATTCCCCCATTCATCTCTCTCTATCATTCGAAACGTGTTTCTACATCGTACGTATTAAATTTTCCTGAAAGAACATATTTAAAACCCATTTCACTTAACAAAAGTTTTGCAAGAATTCTTATGTTATTGTTGTATGGTAAAGAGCTCGGGATTATTGAAAAATGCGATGCAGCCATATTACACCCCACTGACGAAACAAAGATGGCGACGACAAACCTAAGCCAACATCGGGCTTACGAAAACTATCAATCTACCAAAAAACATGGAGTTCCGTATCGTATTCTCTTGTAGACCTAAGAGTTCTTTGTTAATCGATCACTTTCGCATTGCGTAGCCAATGTAACATGCTATTGTCAAAATTGCTCCACTCCTCTAATCCAGAAAGAACATTTTCCAAAAATGTTAAACTTTCGCACTACGCAGTTCTAGCAGGCTTTGCAAGACTCTTTCTCAAATATTCTTCCTTTAGGGAATTTTTCATATTTATACAAAACCGCCACACACCAATAATTTCGATAAAAGGAACTGTTCCTTTTATATGTGTATTTTTTTATATGTTGAGAGCTGCTACATTTTTCATCAAACAATCTTGGTGCAAGGGCAACATTTTGTCTTTCCATTTAAGTTGGATATTAGGTTTATTTTATTTGATAATGATGGGGCAAGTTTTATTTGGCTTATTTCATTTCGAAACAGAACTTTTACTAAACAGTTAGGCTTTCTTTCATGGACTTACCCATTGTTGTTGTGGTGGCGTTTGCTGTTGCTAATGTATTCGGTGCTACTGTTGCTACATTCGTTCCTGCTGTTCCTGGTGATAGTGATAGTGGTGACACTGATGGCGCTCCTATGGACGTTGACATCATCTTTGCTCCCTATAGTGTTTTTCTTCCTGATGCAAATGTTGACATTGTATTTTGTATCCTACCTCTGAACAGGTTAAAATCTGAACTCACGTCATCTGTCACCCACCGGTAAGCCACGTCACCCACCATTATCGCCATCTGTCGGGGTCTTCTGGAAAAGAAAACATCGTTATATATCCAACGGTCGCAATGTGATAGTTCGATTTATACCAAGACACAAATCAATTTCTATGCACGGTAATAACTTAATGAAAACAACGTTAATTTGTTAGGAGACGTCGTTGCATATAGACCACTTTTACACTAAACATAACCAGTGTATACAACGTATACTAAAACACTAACCTAACCTAACCTGTCACAGATTAAGGAAAAGGTTAGGTTAGGTGAGTGTTTTAGTATACGTTGTATACACTATAGTTATGTTTAGTGTAAAAGTGGTCTATATGCAACGATGTCTCCTAGCAAATTACCAAAACAACTATAGTCCATATACCAAATTTTCTTAAAAACTATACACAAATTAACACTATAAATTAACACTATACCACACATTGTTTCTATTCAAACTCAAGTAGTGCAGCTTAACTGATAGGAACGTGAAGTTATTCTTTCCTTATACGTCTAGGCTACAGATCGAAAAAGATGGCGACGGTGAGATCATGGCTTATATGGAATACAACGTAGCAATAATTATGTTGTTCTTTGTGGAAGAAAATATACCTGATGTCAGCTGTTAGCCTTTACCATTAACGACGCCCAGTACTAAAGAAAGTAATATACTTAAACCTGAAACTTCGTTTACAAGCACAAAAAAAATTTTTGTGTTCAAGTATGCCGTGATAACACAGCATAACATTTCAAATTTATTTTTTTTCTTCTTCAATTATACCCCTTCTAATTTCTATTGGTATAGCGCGTGTTAAGAACTTTGGGGATATCAGTAGAACATTGATTATTGTTGAGTTTCTATTTATATCTCTTACTTATTGGCTTTTAAGGAACCCGGAGGTTCATTGCCGCCCTCACATAAGCCCACCATTCGTCCCTATCCTGAACAAGATTAATCCATTCTCTATCACATTCCACCTCCCTCAATTTCATTTTAATATTATCTTCCCATCTACGTCTCGGCCTCCCTAAAGATCTTTTTCCTCCAGCTCCCAACTAATAATCTATATGCATTTCTGGATTCGCCAATACGTGCTACATGCCCTGCCCATCTCAAACGTCTGGATTTAATGTTCCTAATTATGTCAGGCGAAGAATACAATGCGTGCAGTTCTGTGTTGTGTAACTTTCTCCATTCTCCTGTTACTTCATCCCTTTTAGCCCCAAATATTTTCCTAAGAACCTTATTCTCAAACACCCTTAACCTATGTTCCTCTCTGAAAGTGAGAGTCCAAGTTTCACAACCATACAGAACAACCGGTAATATAACTGTTTTATAAATTCTAACTTTCAAATTTTTTAACAGTAGAATCTATGATAAAAGCTTCTCAACCGAATAATAACAGGCATTTCCCATGTTTATTCTGTGTTTAATTTCCTCCCAAGTACCATTTATATTTGTTACTGTTGCTCCAAGAGCCCCATGCTTTCCATGACCTCGGCACTAGAATGAGGTGGTGTGGTCGGCACCACGCTCTCTGAATGCCTTTTACCCCTGGGAAAGACCAAACACTCAATTTTATAGGAGGTTGAGTGAACCTCGGGGCCGTTCTGAAAGTTTGGCAACGACCTGGGATCGAACCTGGACCTTGCAGTCCGTAGCCAGCTGCTCTACCAACTAAGCTACCCAGGCACCCATATATATTTTTTACAAATGAACAAATTAGAGTAGGGCATTGCTAAAGCTCCATTGCATAATATGCAGTGTTACCTTAAAAAAAGTTAGATTTAAAAAATATATATATAATTTTGTTAGAAATAGAATTTTCACTAAGAAAATTCAAGAAAACAAACCAAGTTAATTTCGTTTATGTGAAAATACTGAAATTTACAATAAATTATTATGATATTGATATCTATATTAAGTAAAAATTTCAATTCTCTAGCTAAAGATACTGTACATTTTACAAATTTCAGTAGCGCATCGCCTTAACATGAGTTGAACTAGAGATGCCTGGGAAAAATCATCAAATAGAAGGATGTCTTATAACGGGAAAATAATTTTTTGCTATCACTGCAACAGACAGAGATGTCCACTTAATTTGTACAAATTATTTCTAGCCAATTTATTTTTTATTGTGAAGGTTTTTTCTGACACTATCCGTGACTTTATGCATCTCATTATATTGATAAAAATTATTACTTTTATATCCTTTATCAACAGAAATCTCACTAGAGGTTTTGATTTATCTAGAGAAAATCAAAACTCTTGTGGGTTTTCATTTTCTATTACACGATTAGAAGAAAGTATATAAAGCTTAGAAGAAATAAAGTACTCTAATACACTAAAATATTGACTTAATAAAATTCTATTTCACTAATTTTAGCTTCAGCAAAACGATTTAACGGAGCCGCCATTTCGAGTAAATTATCTATGTGATAAACAAATGAAGATCGATGTACTGTAAAGAATTTGCAGTTTGAACCGTTGGCAAACAAAGAAACAAATGCTAGGAAAGTGATAAAAATGAAATGCTAGGGAAGTGATAAAATTGTAAGATAAACAGCCATGATTGGTTGAAACACGTCCTTTCGTACCGTGTTATTGGTTAAAAGTAGTATGGGATAGTATAAGTGTAATAGTCAACTTAAATTGCAAGGTCAAGGCAGATTGATTTATAAGAATATTGTCACGTGAGAAGTGTATTTTCTAGCTATTTTTATAATAACTTAGTAAAAGCAATTTGAAGGCAACTTACATAAAGAAGCTAAAACTTAATGCAAATATGCTCCATAACAATTTTGTTTACTATCTGTTTACTTACCCTAGTTAATTAGTAAAGTCTTCTGTAGTAAACTTATATACTTTCTAATCTGAATAAAAGAACATAGGTTAACGTGATATGTACTGATTTTCAGAAAGCTTTTGATAAAATAGATCATGCACATATTAAGTAAAACATTATGTGATTATAATTTTTCCCACCCTTGCTAAAATTAATCACTTCATATTTTACTAACAAATCACAGATTGTTCTTTTGTAAATTTAAATATTCAAAAGTACAAGAGCAAATTCTGGTGTTCCTTAGGGTTCGAAACTAGGGCCTTTAATTTTTCATTTATTCATCAAATATTCTTTTATTTGCAATGATTTAAAAAATGTAAATTGATTCATAGTTTAGATAATTGTATTGAATTGCAAAGGGATTTAAATAAATTAAATACCTGGAACAAACTTAATAAATTGCAATGTAATATAAATAAATGTAATGTAATTACATTCTACAGAAGTTCAAAAGATTTTTCGTAACACAATTGTATCAAGGGTATTAAATTCAATCATTTTCAGAAATTAAAGATTTAGGTGTATTATTGGCAAAGGACATGAACTTCGCCAAGCACATTACAAGTATTGTTTGTAATGCATATAAAAAGTAACTCTAAATATCTGAATATATACTTATCTTACAAAAACTTTTCTATGCATTAATTCGGTGAAAATTAGAATACTGTTTATAATTTGGAATTCAGTGACAATTAAACATATAAATTTTCTTGAAAGGTTCAAAATAAATTTCTAAAATATCTATACTCGTACTTTAAAAGTTCTAATTATTATCCACAATATGCAAGATGTAATTTTATTATTCATTTTTTTTACGTTTCAACCTTATCATATAGAAGAGATTGCAATGCTTTACTGTTTTTATATAAATTAATAAATAATAAAATAGATGATATTAATATACATGATATTTTTTTGTTATGTCCCATACAATGCTTCTTACAAATAGCATAATATTTTTTTATCATAAAAGTAAATACAAATTCATACTATTATTATCTTATTTATAGAGTTCTTCGCACATATTATATATTGCATAGCTTAGAAAAAGTAGACATATTTTTATGAGTCTTAAACAATTCAAATACACTTGTAGTAATTTTCTGAAATTGCTATAGCTTATATTAGGCATTCTGTCCCTTAATATTAAGATTATCATTTCAATCATATTAACTTTTGTTTTAAGATTTACATTTACTTTATTTTGACTTTGTTGTTTCAACCTCTGTTGGTGTATATCTTTATATTTTTATGTATCTGCTATTTATATCAATAGATTGTCTTTCTCCACTTAAATTTGTAAATACACAAAGTGGGGCAGAATCATCTCCCCATTTTCAACGGTATATAAAATATAAAATACTGCAGTCAAATATCAAACAGTAATATAAATGAATTCCTTATGGTATGCCATTTTAGCCTTTTGTTCAGTTTCGCAATTCAATTGTTTCGTGCATGCATATTAATTTATTGTTATCGTGCGCACATGACTGAAGCAATATTTGTGCTATCTTTAGCGTTCAGACAAACAAATCCAGTAATTGTGCTTTCCGCACAGCTTAGTATGCATGGAGCAGTGGACTGCACAACATCGTGCATACATTGTGGAATATTATTTTAAGACTGCAGAGTCTGTTGTAATAACACAGCTTGCTTTCCGAACACACCTTCAGATTCCACGTCAAGGACGTGTTCCTACCAGAGCCTTCTTCAATTACAAGCCAGAGCCATACGTCGGCAACACTGTAATTAACTGTCACCCGGAGGCCTACTATCCAGAACACGTGTTTGTGCCAATGTCGATTTTCAGTGTAAATTAATGTTACAATGTAAGTGTGTGTCGATGGAATTATGTTCGCGGTCATACCAAACATTAATTGTTGATGTGTTATAAACTAAGTGCGTGTTGGTGATAAAAACAAGACAATAAATGAATATATGACTGCAGTTTTTGGCAATTTTTACGGTTATTATTAATGACAAAATGATTGACAATTCTTCTAAATATTAAATATTCTATAAACTACATTTTATAGTCTTACTTGTGGTTTGTGGAGTATCTGAATTGTAGCTAAATTGTTGCGTCTCGCCTGCTATATCAATAAAGTTACGCCGTTGATTTCCAAGTTCATTGTAAACAGCTGTTTTGTAATCCCATAAATGTTTCAGTTTTGTTGAAGATTCGGAATGCCTGCTATACGTCAGAACCCTCTATATTTGTAGATGCATACACTCACTTTGTTGGTTTTCAAGGTTTGTTTATTAATATTATTTCTTTTGTAATAAATTAGTTATACTTATAAACATGTTTCTTTTCACTTCGTATTTACAGGATTTAAAGTTCACTGAGTTTACGCTAATTGGCACATACTTAATAGACAGTGATGTGTTTTGTTACGTATTATGTTGAAGGTATGTTTCTTGATTTTTTCATATATCTTTATACTTGGGCTTGGCCTATTTAAAATTATATTTTAGAAAATTTGTAACAAATAATTTAGGATAACAGTATTGTTATGGTGACTGGCGAGGTTCAAACTAAAATTGGCTTCCTGGGCATATGAAATACTTATACAAAAGAACGACAGATAATGACATGGAATTAAAATGTATATGATATCCTAGACTTTTCGCGTCAGAGGTGAAACAACATAAAGCGGCAAAACATTGTCAATTTACTTGCCATATAATGGTTAATTGATTGGAATAGGGTATTCCGAAAGTACGTCGTTATTTGTTTTATTTTTGGCACAAGTAACATTTCTTTAAGTATTTATTTATTTTCCCTTGTACCATCAATAAAATACACGTATGCTTTTAATTTTTTCTAAAGTTATACTCGTAAGTGGCTGTATGTAAGTACTTACGTGGTATTCTGAAACTCAAATAAAATACCATTTCGGATTCCGGAATAAATTACGTACATGAATACACTGAATCTTAATCATATGCACTTAGTTTTGTATCAACTAATGTCGAAAATGTACATGTGACAACGAAATTAAAGCACTAAAACGCCAAACGTCATGCCTTTATTTCGCCTCCGCCCTCCGCCACTCAGTGTTGCCAAACCTACCCATGCTCCGGCTTGTAACTAAAGACAGCTCTGGTTGCTAGCCATAAGATCCCATTCAATTGTGGATTACATAATTTCGAAATACGAGTTCAGCACTAAAAGAGAAACCACCAGGGCGACCAAGATCAGTGCGATCTCCACGAAATATTGCAATTGTTCGTCAAGCATTCTTAAGGAGTCCACAACGTTCAGCGAAAAAACATGCAGAACTTTGCAATTTAGAAGTCGCAGCCTAGGAAGAATTTTCCGAAGAACTTACATGTTGAGTCATTTCATTTCTGCGTCGTGTTGCACTGAATGCCTTCTTAGATCAATCGAACGGACGTACACTTTTCCACAGATACCGCACTGGAATACCTTCTCACCAGTGTGTGAGCGTTTATGTCGTTTCAAGTGATGGGAAAACAAGAATTGTTGCCCACAAACGTCGCATTTGAAAGACTTCTCGCGTGTGTGCAAGCGTACGTGCCCTTTGAGACTAAAAGAATGAGAAAATTTCTTTCCACAAATATCACATGTGAATCTCTTCTCGCCTGTGTGTACTGTCTTATGCAGTTTGACTTGTATTGCTTGCGAAAAACTTTTTCCACACACATCACAACTGAATGGCTTCTCGCCAGTATGTATCAATGTATGTTTTTTGAGATTTCCCATTAGAGAAAAACACTTTCCACAATCACCACAACGGTATGGCTTCTCGCCAGTGTGTACGCGTAAGTGAAGTTTGACATTTGTCACTTGCTTTCCACAAATGTGACACTTAGGGATTTTGTCGCCGGCATGCACGTTGCTGTCTTGTGCATTATTCAAAACGTAAATTGGTGCTGCGTAGTTTTGGATGACTGAAATGCTGCGAAAAAATCTACTTTTAGTACGAACAATAACGAATAACACATAATAAATCAATACCAACACTATATCTAATAATACACACACTCACAAAAACACGAACACAGATTTATCTATTATGCAAGGTGGAAAGGACATGTCATGTTGACACCTAATAAACCGTTCCCTATAAAATACTAAATAATAGCAGTATTTTGAGCGCGATTATATTTTCTGTAAATGGGTAAAGGACATAAAACAATTACTAATCTCAACCGAGCAAGTTGGATCATGCGTAGCATTTGAAATTGGCATTTGGGAGGTCCCAAGTTCAAACTCAATGTGACTGGGGTTTTTCCCAACGAGTTAGAAAGAGAAGACTATAGAGTGGCCATGTTGTCCTGTACAGCGCTCTTTGCGGTGCCACCGCGAAACACGGCAGATCTGAGCTAAGCGCCCACCTTTGTAAAAATTCGTCTGCTTACAATGTGTATAACGGAGGTAAGAAGTACAAAAAAACGAAGAAAAAACATGCCTGTTGTGTGTGCTGCATATAACTGCAATGTCAAAAGGAAAAAAGACAACTGATATATCATATTTCATGTAAATTTTATGAAGTTAAGTCCATAGTTTTGTTAATTAGCAGCATTTTTTTTTCATGCATAAATGTGTAACAACGGCCGGCATAAACAAAATAAATGGTTCACTGGTAATGTGCTTAAACTAAATACGGATAAAACCAATACAATTCCGTTTCAGACCCAATGAAAAACAAATAGCAATACAATATTAATACTGTATTTCGACACCGGCATCCTTTATTTCTGCTCCTTCTGTCCTTACTGCTTATACAAGAAGACGATGAGCTGTAGCTTATAAGAAGTAGGCCTATTTCGAAGACAAACGATTAATCAAATAAATGGTTCACTAATAATAAAGTTAAACTAAATACGGATAAAACCGCTACAATTCCGTTTGAAACCTAGTAATAGCAATCAAATATTAAAATTGTATTTCGACACTCGCATCCACAATAACGCAAAACTCTCGGGTAGGTCGTATTGTTGTTAGTATTTTGACTGGAAGGACATGAAAGAACATAACTGAGCACCCACGTGCAATAATGGGGTAAGTATGAACATATTTCGTAACTATTTACCCCATTATTGTGCTGAATTATACACTAATAATTATCTGTGGTGCCACAGCCCTTGAAAGGCTCAGACAGACCAACCGGCTGTTGGCCTCACGTTCACATTTCGATAATAATTATATTTTACTGTAACAAAAAAAAACTGAAAGCGTGTTTTGTCATGTTTCACCCACGTTACAAGCTTGGAGGTAAAGGTTGTTTACTACAGTTAGGGCCCACTTTCTTTCTATATCTTATGGCATAGTAAATAGTTTTGCAACGTGTAGAGACTGGGAAAACAATTTAATAAAATCGTCCGAATCATACTCGTTCATTTTATAGGCAATCTTGCAGGTCGCATTTAAAAGAACCTAGGAATATTAACATTTTCTTCAGTATATTTGCTAGGATTTCTTGTCATACTACATGACAATTTTGCTTACGTTATTCTTTTAAGCATTCCTTCTAGAATAGCTCAAGTGTTTTAAATTTAGCGTACATAAGTTTAGATTAAGTTCCTAGCACGTATTTGACGAAATACTAGATTTTTCCACTTCAGTTTAACTGATTTATGCAAACGAAATTAAGACAGCTGACGATTCTAATGTCAGTTATCACCACGCCCACTTTGTTTTGGGCGCATAAGTTCATTACCGACGGTCGTTCAATTTTCTTCAAACATGGCGGCGCAATGATCACTCTATATCTTTCTCTTTCTAACTCGTTGGTTTTTCCCTTAAAATCACAAAATGGCGAATGCCAGATTGGAAATTCACATAAAGGTGAGGTGTGGGATTGCTGCATGTTCTGGGAATAATAAGTTAATTAGTAGTAGTAAAATATCCGCGCAATCGAAAAGTACTGGGAATAAATTTGAATAAGGAACAAAAAAAAGTGTCTTTCGCAGGCAGAATTCGAATCACGAAAGTCCTAGTTACCAGTCTATTTTGCTCTGGAGTGAACAAGGCTCTGAAATCAGCTACAAGGGTCGACAAGGTCAGCGCGTCTCGCCGCGAAACCAGGTGGCCAAGGTTCGAAACCCAGTCGGGGCAAGTTACCTGATTTACGTTTTTTTCCGGGGTTTTCCCTCAACCCAATACGTGCAAATGCTGGACCCCGGACTCATTTCACCGGCATTATCACCTTCATTTGATTCAGACGCTAATAAACCTGAGATGTTGATACAGCGCCGTAAAATAACCCAATAAAAAATCATCGATTCTTTGCTGCATTTCCAAATAAAAAACCATAAACTGCAGTTTCTTTGCAAGCCACGCCTTGACATCCATTTAGGTATCGCACAAGGATTCGGATTTTCATCGCAGTTTAAAAATAAGAGACGGATATTCATCCAGAGATATAGAGAATTGCAGATAACTGATGCCAATTAAGTCCCCGAAGTATACTGACGCGTACATTTGAACATGTTGAAACTAGTTATAAAACTCTTTCCTTCGTCATTATTTTAAATAAAGCAGTGAAGCCAACAAAACTGTATTTCCTCACAGTCCACAGTAACTATAGAGGAATTTCACTAATGCCATGTCTAGGAAAAATTTATTCCGATCTATTATGGAATAGAATAAGAAACTGCTTAGCCAAGTACCTATACAATAATATCACAATTTCGAAGTAATTCCCAAGAAAAAAAAAAGAACACGTGACAATACTTTTATCATTAGGACCATGAACGATAAATACATATGTGTGAAAAGAGATTTATGTACTGGTGTTTTATTGATCTAGAAAAAGCCTTCGATTCTATCAATAGAGAGAGGCTTGCTTTGATTGAAATTAGAAAAGATGGAGGTGATCAAAACATTTGTAGAGAATACGAAAGCATTGTATAATGAAATTGGTTTCAGAATAAAATTAACAGATGGAAATGTCTCAAAACGGATAATCAAGTTAGAGGGGTAAGACAAGGTTGTAACCAGAGCCCTTATCTATTTAATATGTAGTAAAAGGTAAAAAAGGTAAAGGTATCCCCGTAACATGCCATGAAGGCACTTGGGGGGCATGGAGGTAGAGCCCCATGCTTTCCATGACCTCGGCACTAGAATGAGGTGGTGTGGTCGGCACCATGCTCTGATCGCCTTTTACCCCCGGGAAAGACCCGGTACTCAATTTTATAGGATATTGAGTGAACCTCGGAGCCGTTCTGAAAGTTTGGCAACGAGAAAAAATCCTGTAACCACCTGGGATCGAACCCCAGACCTTCCAGTCTGTAGCCAGCTGCTCTGGCAAAAAAAACCGGACCGACCCTTGTAGCTGATTTCAGAGCTCTGTTCACTCCAGAGCACGATAGACTGGTAATTAAGACTTTCGTGGTTCGAATCCTGCCTGGGAAGGAAACATTTTTTTGTTCCTTATTCAAATTTATTCCCAATACTTTTCGATTGCTCGTAAAATTCATGTTCTGGGAATAATAAGTTAATTAAGTAGTAAAATATCGCTGCAATCGAAAAGTATTGGGAATAAATTTGAATACGGAACAAACAAAAGTGTCTATCGTGCTCTGGAGTGAACAAGGCTCTGAAATCAGCTGCAAGGGTCGGTCTGGTTTCTTTTTTTTGCCACTACTGTATATTAACTATATATTAGACAATATTAGTGAAGCTAACTGTCATTGCCCATCCATCTTAAAAGTGTCGATTCCGGAATCACTTTTTGCTGATGATTGCGTGATAGGGTTATTTACCATAGCAGGTTTACAGAAGGCTATAGACGAAATTACGAAGTTTAGTTCCAATTGGGACTTAAAAATTAACGAGAAGAAAACGAAAGCACTAATATACAATAAATGGAATGCGGAGAAAAAAAGAAAAGTGGTAGTTAAATAATATTCATATTGAGATTGTGACTTTAGGTGTAATATTAGATACTAAGGGAGCTGGGGAAGAACAAAATGAAAATACCATAAATAAAGGAAAAGTAGCACTAACAGCAATAGACAAATGTTTAAATAAATGGCCCGACATAGATAGCAAAAGATTAAATAATATTTAAAGAGCCATGATTGAAGCAAAGATGATATATAATGTTGAGATATGGGGAAATTACTTATCACAAGTAAATATAGATAAAATAAGATTTAAATGTTTTAAGAAATATTTTGGGAACCCATGGAATGTCTTAAATGAGTGGCTCAGTGCCAGAGTTACCTAACCCACAAATTTTTTGCCTCTAATTTGTGCATAAAATGACTGCTGTTTATCATTTATATGTGTGCCGAAGTACATGTACTAGATAAATATTAGATGATGGTCAATGAGAAATAATTTCCAATTGAGGGCATATTATTTTAATAAACGATACCTAAGTTTAAACTCCAATAACTTTTTGAGTGTAACTGTGGTTTAGGCAACTCTAGCACTGAAGCAGTCAAATATAGAAGCCAGATAAGAAATGGGGATGGAGGGTATTACGGGAACAATATTAGTTAGGAAAATTAAATTTTTGGGTTATATTGTGGAGAAAGAAGAAAAATTATGTCTTGAAAAGATGTTTAACATTCCTACAAACAACTCTCTGCATCATAATCCACAGTTAATTCCCGATTTACCACGAAAATCGTCTGTAGCTGCATTTAAATTGGAAACAGGCCATGATTGTTCAGCCAAACACCTGCATAGAATTGGAATATATCAGTCCCCTAACTGCCCATTGTGCAACTCAAACCAAGAAATGGATTCGGAACACCTCAAAATCTGTGCTTCAGTGGCTGGTCATGATAATATCTTTGAAAAATATTGGAGTGCAAGAGGTCAAATGACTTTATTGTCAAACGCCTGGCATTAGAAAACAACAACAACATTCCTACAAACGATAAAAACTAAATCTAATTGTATAAATATTGATGTACCGAAGTACATATGATATTTCCATGCAGATATTCTGCGTCATCATATGATGAAAGAGTGATGGAACGGAGAAAAATTCTCTCCGGCGCCGGGATTTGAACCCGGGTTTTCAGCTCTACGTGCTCAAGCTTTATCCACTAAGCCACGCCGGATACAACCCCGACGCCGTTTAGAATCGTCTCAGATTAAGCTCCATCTCTTGGGTTCCCTCTAGTGGCCGCCCTCTGCACTACGTCATAGATGTCTATGAACGCAGGACTGAAGTCCATTCATGTGTTGAGGTGCACTCGAATGAGTGACTGGTTGGCCGGGATCCGACGGTATAGGCGCCGTATTAAATCACAAAGTGATTTATTACGCAAATCTCCGTTCCATCACTCTTTCATCATATGATGACGCAGAATATCTGCATGGAAATATCATATGTACTTCGGTACATCAACATATATATGATATGCGTAATAAATCACATTGTGATTTAAGACGGCGCCTATACCGTCGGATCCCGGCCAACCAGTCACTCATTCGAGTGCACCTCAACACATGTATGGACTTCGGTCCTGCGTTTATAGACATCTATGACGTAGTGCAGAGGGCGGCCACTAGAGGGAACCCAAGAGATGGAGCTTAATCTGAGACGATTCTAAACGGCGTCGGGGTTGTATCCGGCGTGGCTTAGTGGATAAAGCATCAGCAAGTAGAGCTGAAAACGCGGGTTCAAATCCCGGCGCCGGAGAGAATTTTTCTCCGTTCCATCACTCTTTCATCATAAATCTAATTGGATAAAAGAATTAGAAAATGATGTAAGCAGTTTAGGACTAAATTTGTTATGGAAAGAAATTGATGAAATTGATATAAATTTGATACGCAAAATTGTAGCGGAGAGAAGTAACGAGATAGTGAGGCAGGAAATATTTAGAAAGTTAAATGTTTTACAATCATTAATAAATTACAAAGAAATGGAAGTCATATGGGGACAGGAAGAATATACAAAAGTTAACGACAAGGAAGAAAGTATGGGACAAGTGTGGTGGAGATTGGAAATTTGGAAGTTAAGAACTAGAAGAGGAGACGTAGCAAAAGATATATGTCCTCTATGTAATCAAAAAGAAGATGCCTTACACATTCTATTATCTTGCTAAAAAAAAATGAAGGAACAAGAGAATTTTTCACTCAGGAACCACTACTAAAACTAAATGTAGAAACAGCATATAGGAAATTGCAATCGGAAGAAAATTAAGCGACCTAGGAAAATTTTTGTAAATAATAAAGAAAAAATGGGAGGGAAAAACTAAGGTATAAAGGTATGTATGTAAGAAATATTAATCAAAGGGAAAGAGTTTTTTTTTAAGAAATAACATGTAGTACGAAGTTTATAGTAATAGTTATTAATAGTAAAATGTAGTTAAGAGTGTGTTCCTGGAAAACAAAATGTAACAGGACCAACATTAACGAATGATGCACAAATTGTACATACTTTTGATAACAATAAAATATACATATAGATCCTAAACCACGTCACTTACCTCTCAGTTGAGACTTCATTATCTTTTGCTGTTACTTTCAGTGTGGTCTCCTCTTTCACTTGATCCAAATCACAAAATTCTTTCTGTAAAAGAAGGTTATGGAAATCTGAGTTATATGCTGCTGATTTCATTTTTAATTCTACTTAAGCCAGTAAACAATACAAACAGTGTTGGTGGAAAATATTATACAGAAATCAATTTTTAAAATATAAATCAAAACATTAAGGCGTTTTGTAAGAGCTACCCTGACCAGCACGAAGAAGTTTACCAAGAAAAGAAAGACATTTATGAACAAACTATTGAGTACTTTAAAGAAAAATGTTATCTTAAACACTTAGACATGATTGCCCTTTTTATTGGGGCCCGTGGTGTTACTTCAAAATTCTTTAACACATTTAGGAAACAATTTCGTTTATAAATAATTGATTAAATGGCGATCTTACTTGTGTTAATTGTGTAAGATTGTGCGGCTTACAGCTGTTTCGGTGCTTCTTCACACCATCCTCAGAGCCTACTAGATCTCGGCGTCATCTCGAACTTCGCTGCCTGTTGTGAAGGTGCGTTCGATTGTTTAAAAGTGTTGAAATGTGGTGTCAAATAGTGTGTGTGTTCTGAATTTGATCTGTGTATTGAGAATTTGATCAGGGTGTGTTTTAGTGTGTCTGTATATTTCATATTGTTCTAGTGTGTTCAGTTTTTGGTTTTTAGGTTGTATGTGTAGGATTTCCATGTCTGTATTTATGTTATTGTATGTGTGGTTAGCATTAGTTATGTGTTCGGCATATGTAGATGTATTGTGTCCTCTGGTTATTGCTTTAATGTGTTCTTTGTAGCGTGTTTGGAATGATCTGCCTGTCTGTCCAATGTAGAAACTGTCACAACTATTACATGTGAGTTTGTATACGCCTGTGTGGTTGTATTTATTTGTTTGTGTTGTTTGTGTGTTGAGATGTCTTTGTAGTGTGTTTTCTGTTCTATATGCTATGTTGTATTTATGTTTTCTGACTGAGGATGCGATCTTGTGCGTGTTTTTGTTTTCGTATGTTAGTGTGATTTATTTCTTGTGTTCTTGTGTTTGTGTTGTGTTTTGTGTGTTTGTTGAGTTTTTGTTTTGTCTTCCTTATGATGTTGTCTGTTATGTTTGGATTGTAACCGTTTTCTTGTGCTATGTATTTGATTGTGTTCACTTCTTCATTGTAGTGTTGTTGGCTAATGGTTATGTTGAGTAATCTGTGTATAATTGTCCTCAATGCAGCATGTTTGTGTTGTGTACAACCCAAAAACCAAAACCTCAACACACTAGAATAATATGAAATACACAGACACACTAAAACACACCCTGATCAAATTCTCAATACACAGATCAATTTCAGAACACACACACTATTTGACACCACATTTCAACACTTTTCAATAATCGAAAGCACCCACACAACAGGCGGCGAAGTTCGAGATGACGCCGAGATCTAGTAGGCTCTGAGGATGGTGTGAAGAAGCACCGAAACAGCTGTAAGCCGCACATGCTTACACAATTAACACGAGTAAGATCGCCATTTAATCAATTATTTATATTCAAGTGTTAAAAGTAGTGTACGAAAGATTCAACATGAATTTCGTTTACCTAAATCTTTAATAATGTCACAATAATTTTAAAATTTAATAATTGTAAAGAGAAGAGCGCACAGTGTGCAGAGTTTGAGATAAATCAATACCTTCCGCAGTCACCAAATTCCGCAGAAGCTTGTCAGAGATTGTTTCCTTTGTTTTTAGTTTAAAACGTGGTAGCGGTCCCATTTATTCCCACAAAAACACAGGTGCACTGTTCTTCTGAGTTTAAAAATTTAAAATACGTATATAAAATAATTACAACAGTATTAAAACACTTATTGTTAAAAATCATGTTTTGACTAGACATGTTTCTGGACAACTGCCATCCTATCCTCAGTAGTCGTCTGTAAAGAGAATCAATATCTCGAAATGAAACTTCGCTTTTCGGAACTTCATACCAAAACTTCGCCAAAATATAAATGAAACGTTCGTTCCGGGCAGGACAGGAGAAATTCGTTGGGGAAAATGTCTTATAAAAGTTGCGTTGTTATAACATTGCATAAAGATTACACTAATAATGTGAAAAACGTGACGCAGGTGTGTAAAATTAAAAAAAAAAACACTTCTGTTGGCAAATTAGGTACTACTTCAAATACATCATTGATTTATGAATTTCAATTACTTTCATATTGTAAACAAAGTGACTTCAAATTATACTACTGTCTTCTGTTTTAATTTTCTTAACAGCATCAAATACACACGACTCCACTTTTCCTCGCGTAACCCAGCACGCTGCAAGGAGTCTATGAACATTTCAGACCTCTAAATAGTAGCACCACAGTCTAGTATATACAGTCACGAAGCTCAATACATAGTAAATATGCATCTGTAGATAGTTGCTAACCACTAGGACCGCTACTATCGCCTCATCACAGACAATGCGAAACAGAACCTGCACAGTCTATTGTTCCTAGTGAACTCAACAACTCTAGCTTCGTGACTGTATATACTTTAGACTGTGGTAGCACTCCAACCTTTTGCAACTGCTTACAATGCAAATCAGGGAAGCTTTACAGAATAATTATTAAGCAGGATTTGATTAAATTAAACGCAACAGTGATAATATTTATCAGAAACATGCAAATGGATACTGATAAGATTTAGTGAATGTCCATCATCTACAAGACAAATAGGGTTGAAATATTCACGAAGGAATAAAGCATGATAGCAACTGTCACTTCTTCTGGCCACCTGCCTGTAGCAGCTACATCAGCCAGAAAGTAACAGAGAGAGAACTACCGACCAACACACTTCATAGACTGCACTCACCTCAGCT
Source organism: Periplaneta americana (assembly GCF_040183065.1). Classification (NCBI taxonomy): domain Eukaryota; kingdom Metazoa; phylum Arthropoda; class Insecta; order Blattodea; family Blattidae; genus Periplaneta; species Periplaneta americana. Next base: position 176,723,523 of record NC_091132.1, on the reverse strand, counting down.
TCACTCTTCACGACGGGAAAGTCAACTGGCGCTGGTCCTTCCTCAACTGTTATCTCTGATTTCAATTCATAGCTGTGATCCAAGGATTCTTCATTTATTTCACTTAGGTGCAAATCTAATGAATTTCCATACTGCAAAACACAGAGAATAATAATAATAATAATAATAATAATAATAATAATAATAATAATAATAATTATAATAATAATTATTATTATTATTATTTATTAATGATAATGACAATAATAATTTAATAATTGATAATAATAATAATAATAATAATAATTTAACAATGATAATAATGACAATAATAATAATTTAATGATGATAATAATTAATAATAATAATCATAATAGTAATAATAATTTATTAATGATAACAATAATGACAATAATAATAATTTAATAATAATAATAATATGCTAATAATAATAATAATAATAATAATAATTTATTAATGATAATAATGACAATAGTAATAATTTAATAATTGATAATAATAATTAATAATAATAATAATTTATTTATAATATTAATGTGCGAAACAACAGCACAAGGCCAATTACAGTTTAGCACAAGATACAAACAAAACAACAAATGATGATGGGAATGAATGATAGAAATGGCGGTGAGATGAAATACAATCAATATAATAGTCTACATTAATGAATTGACCAAATGCAACAAAATAAATAGCACAAATAATAATCATTCAAATTAGTTCAGTGAGATAATTAAAAATAATGGCAATTGAATAGAGTGAATTACAAATGTATTAATGAAATCAAATAAATGAAGACTGGAATAATACATACTAGCTTCAAAAAGTTCCCGGAATTTGCTAGCACCATAGAAACAACGTACCTTAAACACTATTCTACAGCATTCCCTTCAAAATAGTTGCCTTCCGCAACAACACACTTTTGCCAACGCGTGTAGAGTTCCTGGAAGCAGGCCTGGAAGCCATTTTGTGAAACCCGTCTTAGTGCTCTCGTCGCGTTTGCGATAACCTCTTCAGCATTGAATCTCCGTCCTTTCAGATGACTTTTCAGACGGGGAAACAGAAAGTAATCAGGTGGTGAGAGATCAGGAGAGTATGGTGGGTGATCCAAAGCAGTTATGTTGTGCCTGGCAAGAAAATTCTTTACAATAATTGCGCGATGAGCAGGTGCATTGTCATGCATAAGGAACCAGTTGTTTTCTACCCACTTTTCTGGACGTTTCCTTCTCACTGCGTCCCAGAGGCGACGGAGGGTTTCTACGTACAATTCTTTCGTTACAGTACGACCTTCTGGAATGAACTCATGGTGCATGAGACCCTGAGAGTCGAAGAAAACTTCCAACATAACTTTGCTTTAAGTGTGCTTAAATGCGACAGGCTCATGTCAGTAGATTTACTGGCATGTGAAAGAACTCCTGCGGGACAAAATTCCGGCACATCCGGCGATGCTGATATAACCTCTGCAGTTGCGAGCGTCGTTAAATAAAACATAACATTTAAAATAACTTTGCCTTTGGAAGTGTCCCTAGGAAATTTTTGCTTCCGAGGAGATGTTTTCGATTTCCACTCAGATGACTGTCGTTTAGGGACTGGGTCGTACAAGTAGCACCAGTTTCATTTTGTTTAAGAAATCACCATCTTCATCAGCCATACTGATCATGTCCCCAGCAAAACACAGAACTTGATGTTTGTACTTTGCTCTGTGGACATAATTACAAAATGCGACGAACAAACAAAACACTATGATAAACAATTGCCTACAACTCAAAACCAATAATTGCCATTATCAGCAAACTTTAAGGAAATGACATCATGAATTTTACCAACAAAACAAATGTATAATATCCCTTGTTATATATTAATACGAAAAATGGTAGTAAAATTCCGGGAACTTTTTGAACCTAGTAGTATACGTAATATTGTAAAGATATGAATTGGCAAGAATAGTATAATAAATATCTTGACAATGGCATAAATTAATAAAACTGACATAAAAACTCAAAAGATATACTACACATTAAATGGATTTAAGTTCAATCCATGCAAATCAGCATATTTAATACATCTGCAGACCGGAGACAGAGATTTAGAATTCCTATTATAAAACATTTTATGAAATCTTAAACCCTTAGCAGGAATATGAAGACTGATATTGCTTATGAAAGATTCACAATCAATATCACCCTTAATGACTTTACAAAAAAATAAATAATCAAGATCCTGACGTCTGGTAAACAATTTGCAATCAATCTCATAGTTATAATCGGAATTTGGTAAAAATCTATAAGAACACAAGGAAATAAATTTTCTTTGAATATTCTCCAATTTCGCCGAGTCAGTGGAAGTAATGGAGTTCCATACAACAGATGCATATTCATATTATTATGCAATTCAATAACAATAATAATAATAATAATAATAATAATAATAATAATAATTTATTAATGATAACAATAATGACAATAACAATAATTTAATAATGATAATAAATTATAATAATTAATAACAATAATTAATAATAATAATAACCATCATAATTTATTAATGATAACAATAATGATAATAATAACTTAATAATTAATAATAATTAATAATAATAATAATCATGATCATAATAATAATATTAATTTATTAATGATAACAATGACAATAATGATAATAATAATAATAATTTAATAATGATATTAATAATAAAACTAATAATAATAATAATTTATTAATGATAACAATAATGAAAATAATAAAAATAATTAATAGTAATAAGAATAATTTATTAATGATAACAATAATTTAGTAATTAATAATAATCATAATTTATTAATGATAACAATAATAATAATTTAATCATGATCATAATAATAATATTAATTTATTAATGATAACAATGACAATAATGATAATAATAATAATAATAATAATAATATAATGATAATAAAAAACTAATAATAATAATAATAATAATAATTTATTAATGATAACAATAATGAAAATAATAAAAATAATTAATAATAAGAATAATAATTTATTAATGATAACAATAATTCAGTAATTAATAATAATAATAATAATATTTTTTTAATGAAAAGAATAATGACAATAATAATAATTTAATAATGACAATTATAATAATGTAATAATAATAATAATAATTTAATAATAATAATAATGATAATCATGATAATTTCTTAATAATAATGATATAATAATAATAACTATAGAAATGTCAGAAGGAAGTGATGTAGGGGAAAAAAGTACCTACAACAAGGATACCATGTCATTTACCCAGTTCAACATCTAATTGGAGGACATAGTGAAGATATATTTTCAGAACTTGGATAGTAGGAGGAAGAAGAAAAAAGTGCATTAGATTTGCTGACGAAATGTCGTTGTTAGCAGAAGAGGAGATGCTACTAAGGGACATCTGCTGGAGCTAAATGACAGCTGTGAGCAGTATGGGATGAAGATAAATGCAAACAATACAAAGACTATCGTTATCCAAAGACATGAAAGAGGTAAACCTGCGAATTCTAAATGAGGCAGTAGAGCAAGTGGACAGCTTAAAATACTTGGAGTGTACTATAAGCAGTAACATGAGCTGTTACCACTATGTTAGAATGAGGATAGCAATGGCAAAAGAAGCTTTTAATATAACAAGGAGCATCTTCTGCGGACCTCTAGAAAAAGAACTAAGGAAGAGACTAGTGAAGTGCTTTGTGTGGAGTGTGGCATTGTCTGGGGCAGAAATATGTACATTACGACGAAGAAGCGGCTAGAAGCATTTGAAATGTAGATATGGAGAAGAATGAAGCGTGTGAAATGGACAGACAGAATAAGAAATGAAGCTGTGTTGGAAAGAGTGGGTGAAGAAAAAATGAAGCTGCAATTGTTCAGGAAGAGAAAAAGGAATTGGTTGAGTCACTGATTAAGAAGAAATTGCCTACTGAAGGATGGCTGGAAGGAATGATGAACGAGAGAAAAGTTCGGGACAGAAGAAGATGTCATATGATAGACGATGTTGAGATATATGTATCAAATGCGGAGACTAAGAGGAAGGCAGAATATAGGAAAGATTAGAGAATGCTGGGTCTGCAGTGAAAGACCTGCCATTGACTACATAATGTACTATTGTTACAAATTTGAAATACTGTTGTGAAGTTAGGTATGAAGATGGGAAAAACATGATAACCAAATGGTACCCCCATACCGGTTGCATGATCGTGCACCTCTTTTAAGGCATGTGGACATGAGAACAACTGTCGGCCGTAGTGTCCTGTACGGACTCTTGCGTCCAGAGCTATCCTAGGTTATGTTTTCCGTCACATGCTATAGCCTATTGTTATAAATGTGGCATTTCAACAAAAAAATAGACCAAAGAAGGCTCCATTTTTCTTTAACAATTGTGTACTGAGATTAGGACGGAGTATTAAGCACTTGGTTTTACTTTCTGGCACTAAATACTTTCCATAAAATAACCTAGAACTATTAACCTGTTGCAAACAATAATGAATAGATGTATCGTCGCCATGTTGTCCACATCTTACATCTCGAGCGAATGGATCACAATTTAAGTGTAAAACACGATAGTTGATTATGTCGAAATAGAACCTCCTTCGACAATAAACTCTGTCTCCAATGCCACTAAATTGCCTTTTTGCTTGTACGGTTCATCCCCCCAAGCACTCACTTTCCAAAAATTTGCACTTGGACCTCTCGTGCAATGTTACGTACAGTAGGTTCTTCAATTACCAGCATACGTCTCATCAGCAAGCGCCATTATGACGGTGATATATTCATTCATTATTGCGTACAATACGTGGAATATTCTAGGTTATTCTGTGGAAGGTACTGGGTGCCAGAAAGTAAAACAACGTGCTTAGTATTGTATACTATTCTCAATATGCAAATGTTAAAAAAAAAACACCGTGCGTTCTTTAGTCTAGTTCTTCTGTTGTCGTATCTAAATAGTAATTATACTCTCAAAATACGCTACCTCAGATAAAGGCTGCTTCTCTTCTGTATCTCTGTTGTCACTTGTTTGTACAGAGAGTGCGTCGATTTCAGGTTCTGTCTTGATCATGTCAATCACTTCTGGAAAATAAATTAATAACACTCTTAACCCCAGAATTTATACCGGGCTGGCGCGAATGACTGAAACGAATGCAACAAGCTAGATTTGCTTTATGTCCTCGCGCTAAAGACAAGAAAACAAAAATATCTTTTAATATTTGAGGAGAAAAATTCGCTCCGGCGCCGGGGATCGAACCCGGGTCCTTGGTTCTACGTACCAAGCGCTCTAACCACTGAGCTACGCCGAATTCAATCCGCAGCACGAGACCGAACCTCTCTCCTTCGTTGTTTCCCTTTGTGGCCTGACTCCAAGTTAAGCATACATGTTGACGCATATGTCCAGTGTCAACTGCCATTATACTAGGAGCGCACTCAGCTGAGTGACTTGTTTGGCCGGGATTCCGTAGTTTCGTGCACTGCAGCTATGAGAATATTGTCGATTTATTAATTTGTTCTACAGAATAATATCTGTGATATTGACAATTAATATATGAGGAGAAAAATTTGCTCCGGCGCTGGGGATTGAACCCGCACGAAACTGAAAATAAATATATACATAAATGAATAAATAAATAAGTTGGTAAATAAATAAATAATGAAGTAAATAAATAAATAAGTAATTAATTAAATATATGTATATTTAAATATATAAATAAACAAATAATTTAATTCATTAAGAAATTAATAAAGTAATAAACTAATAAATACATTAATAAATTAATAAATAGATAATTTAATTAATTAATTGATATATTAAGAATTAAATAAATAAGGAAGTAAATAAAGTAACATGAATAAATACATAAATAAATAAATTTATTGATTAATTACGAAATCAATAATTAAAATAAAGAATTAATAAATATGAATAAATAAGTAAATAAATAAGTATTAAATACATAAATTTAATTAATTAATTAATAACTTAATAAATAGGTAGATAACTAAATAAATTAGTAAATAAATTATTTAATAAATTATTAAGTGAATAAATAAATAAATATGTAAATAAATTAATTACATAATTCATTCATAAATAAATAAATGAATAACTTAATAAAGAAGGAAATAAATAAGTCAGTAAATAAATAGTTAAAAAATTAATCAGTTAATTAAATACATGAAGAAATATATATATATATATATATATATATATATATATATATATATATATATGTAAATAAATAATGAAATAAATATATACATAAATGAATGAATAAATAAATAAATAAAGAATTAAATAAATTAAGTAATTAATTAGTAAATAAATAAATACATAAAGAAGTAAATAAATAATTTAATTAATTAATTAAGAAGTATATAAATTAATAAATTATTAAATTAAGAAATTAATTAATATATTAATAAATAAATAAATATAAAATAAATATGGACATGGACGCAGTAGAAGTGCCTGACTGAAATAGATACACATATTAACTGATGCGTGTAAGTACTTATTAATGACGAGTTCTTTGTCAGTAAAGTAGTTATCGCAAGTTACATTTCTGTTTGTTCTTTGATAAGACAGTGTTTCTACAACCCTTCGACCTGCTCCAGAGTGTACCCTTACACAGTTTTCTTTTCCGGTGTATGGCAGACAATTTAGGGGATAGAAGGTTTTGGAGTCACAAGCCCACCATACTTTCATGCCATATTTGTCAGGTTTTGATGGCATGTATTCCTTGAAAGGACATCTACCACGGAATGGAATAAGTTGCTCATCAACCGTTAGATCAGTACAAGGAATATAGGCCTAATATTTTTTTAAAATTCGAATTCACATTTTCCCAGACATCTATAACCAGGGCAAACTTATCCTTCCCACGGCAAATGGATCCTGTTTTGTCATCAAAGCAAGTAAACGCTAGCAAAGATTTGAATCTCTTGAGACCCATGGTCTCCATACTGGAATACCATACAAGCTGCTCCATGGAATGTCATAATTAGTGTAATTTGCCTTGAGGTGTCCTGCAGTTACTAGTAGACCGAAAAATGGTCGCAATTCAGTGTCGTTACAACACTTCCATGGGTGTGCAACATTTCTTTCTAAATACAGCCGCTTAGCCTTTTGATTATTTATCTATGTCACTTATAACTGAATCAGTATAAAGACTGAAGGCATCAATAGATTTCCCAGGTGAAAGAGTGACTTTATTTATTGACCTTTTGATAATATTGTGAGCCCTAGGCTGAGAGTTCCACGTGGTGCCATCTTTACCAAAGAAATTAGCAGTTTGAACAAATGCTTCCCGCCATATCCTAGTTCTAGACGGTCGACACTAACCTCTTGTGGATCACATTGGTGATAACTGCTTTTCTCATTGATAGATAGATCCTCACCATGAGGGTTTCAGGGTCATATGGTGGCTCTAAATGATGATTACTAACTTCTGATCTTTCACTCTGATGATCAGATTTGCTATTATCGGCGTTATCGCCTGGCTCGTAGCTAGAATGTCTTTTCTTAGGTCAGGTTCTCTAAGCAAATCCTGAATGGATTCTTCACACAAGTACTTAACGCTGAGTCTGTCAGAATATTTGACCTAATTACAACTCTTCAGTATAACAGCATAACTAAGATGCATTCAAATATACTGTAACATCTAACGACCGTATCTTTGTTTCTTTGACTTTCTTCGGCTTTTCCATAACAATTACTCCCATATAAAAATAAAGTAAAGGTGAAAGATTGTCACTCTTTCTATTATAAACTACACCGTATTATGGCTAGCATAACTTCACAAAGACTTATTTATATTTATTATAATGGATATTTGGTCCATTTTTTTAAATGTCATTGTTGTTGAGCTTCGGAAATAATTTTGCCAACCTTCCATTGCCGTCAGATCATCACTGAATGGTTTCAAATAGTGAAACCTCGTTGCGAAGTGAGAAAAACCAATAGACCCTGCATGCCCGGTTAAGACTGTAAAGAAGTAAAAGTGTTCTAGAACATTTGTGAAAAATACTACAATATTTTCCTTCTCCCTAACTATAAAAAACACAGAAATTAACAAAGTCATGAAATTTCAAGTAGGTAGAAATTATAGTTTTAATTTTGTTCACAAAAATAGTAGTGCCAGGGTCCGACGGACCCTGGTTGCCCGGAGAAGGGTTAATTGTCAATATCACAGATATTATTCTGTAGGACAAATTAATAAATCGACAATAAAAATATCTTTGCCAAGTGCAACAAAAAGTTTAAAATTATATCTTATTTAACGACGCTCGCTACTGCCAAGGTTAAATCAGCGTCGCTGGTGTGCCAGAATTTTGTCCTGCAGAGTTAACATGCCAGTAAATTTACTGACATGAGACTGTCGCATCTAAGCACACTTTTATGCCATAGACCTGCGCCGGGATCGAACCAGCAACCTTGGGCATATTAGCCTAGCGCTATACCAACTGCGCCACCCAGGCGACATGTGCAACAAACTGGCATGCTCAGAACACAGGGGAGATATCTGTGGTAGATATGCAAAATGACGGTGTTCTTATCCTGCAAGCCTCAAAATAATACTATAAGATTACTTTCAAATTATGGAATATTATTAGAAACATGTCTCTTCTAAAAATGGCGTCTCCAATTTGTAAGCTAACTGTAATATATTAGTATTTATCCCAACTATTTGTTATAAATTTTAAAAATCGTTTGTGAGAAATAATTGTGTTCCCAGCAATCACTATATTTTTTTATTTTAGTAGGTTATTTTACGACGCTTTATCAACAGCTTAGGTTATTTAGCGTCTGAATGAGATGAAGGTGATAATGCCGGTGAAATGAGTCCGGGGTCCAGCACCGAAAGTTACCCAGCATTTGCTCGTATTGGGTTGAGGGAAAATCCCGGAAAAAACCTCAACTAGATAACACGCCCCAACTGGGAACCGAACCCGGGCCACCTGGTTTCGCGCCCAGACGCGCTGACCGTTACTCCACAGGTGTGGACCAATCACTATATTTTAAATATCAAAAAAGTTACATCATAATTTTATAGTTGATCAGTTATCAGCAATTTTCAAGTATTGACATTTCCACTATAGTTATTAAGTTCAGAAATTCTGCAATGTTGTAATTTTATGTAGTTAATTTGTCTTTCCAAATTCAAATTTATTTTTTCATGATCCAACAATCCTTGCATAACTTATCCCTAAAGAATATAAGACAGCCATTGTACACAACAGGCCCAAAAAATGTGGGGTGACTAGTAACTCAAAGTACAGAACCAAAGCTGTCAAAAAGGGTATGCAGTTCAGGGTTAACCTACACACAATACGTGAGCTATTTTAACAAATTTATTAGCTTAGGCCTATTTGTTAAATATTCAACATTCCCGGAGTGGGTGAGCACGTACACACACCAAACACAAACGAATATGTACCTGAGAAGATGTTATGATCATTAGATTCTAGGGAAATTTTACAGTATTTACGTTACTAACAAAGATGAAGAATTGAAGACTGACATTGTCTCAAAGACAGTAATCACCACAGTCTATATACAGTCAAGAAGCTTGAGTTGTGAGGGTGCTAGGAACAAAAGACTGTGCAAGTACTATTTCGCATTGTCTGTAATGAGGCGATATTAGCGATCCTAATCGTTAGCAACTAACTATGGATGCATATTTACTACATATTGAGCTTCGTGACTGTATATATTAGACTGTGGTAATCACAAAGATATGTTATACTAGCAGTACAACTATAAGGTAACAGAGTTTACTTACCACAGCATACAAACTTCTATATTATGTAAATACATCTTCAAGAATCCAATTTGTATTTGTGTGCAAAGAATTAAATAAATTTCCCTACTATGAGACGACGTGTAATACAACGCAAAGTAGCAATGAAATTCACGCAGGAAGTTTCTGGATGTTCTTTACTACAAAAGTTGTATCTTGATTTGAGTGAATCGTAGCGTCAAATGCGAAAGCCATGAGAGCAAGGCATTTCTCTTCAATTTAATGGAGGTGGTTGTTGTTTAGTCAGCTGTCCGAAAACAGGTTTAAACCTCAAAAATGATACTAGCATTGCATCACTTATGAGACAACTAGGCCATGAAATAATGGGGTAAGGTAGCCAGTTTCTTTCCCCCTCCATTGCATACATCGCCGATTAGCTATATATTACAATATTATTGCTACTGTTAGTACAGAAAAACAAGAGTTAAGAAAACAAAAAAATGCGTCATTCTTTTTTTTTATTATTAAGTTACTTAGGGCCATATTCATAGACATTTTTAGCGAACTAACGTTTTTCGTATTCATAAACCAGTGTTAGCGGTATGATATGATATGAATCCTGTACAAGTAATCACTCGATAGCCGGGGCTAGTTTAGCACGCTCGTATCGTGGATTAGAGAAATGTCTATGAATAGCACCCTTAACGACGCTGTATGAACTACGAAGTTATTTAGCGTCGATGAAATTGGTGATAGCGAGATGTTATTTGGCGAGATAAGGCCAAGGATTCGCAGTAGATTGATATTCGCCTTAGGGTTGGAAAAAAACAACCCAGTAATCAGCCCAAGAGGGACTCGAAACCAAGCTCCAGAGCAAATTCAGATCAGCAGGCAAACAGTTCAACAGACTGATATACGCAGGTGACTAACGCGTCGTTCTCCAAAGAACCAGATGCAGGAAATTTATTCATGGAATATCATTTAAAAACACGGTTACCTATTTTACGTTCAAATCTACAGTTTTTTCGTTGCTTCTGAAACACTGGCAATTATATCTTGTTTCATTTTATTATACAGTAAGTGTTCAAAAAAGTTATAGCCAATTGCTGTTAGATTTTTTTTTTGTCAGTCTTCGTGCATATGCACCATTTTGCCTGGCTATTGAAGCTGGATATAATAGGCCTACATTACTTGATAATGATTGAGAAAGTTTTATATTTATTGTCGGACCATCGGATCTGTGCCCCTTCAGCGCTGTCGTCGTTCTTGGAAAAGTTAACGCCTGTACACACTCCATTCCACCCGCTTTTCTCCCACCACGTCAAACAGCAGGAAATGAACCTTGCCTAATAGGGACGTCGCCATACTTCCGTCAAACGGTGTCATAAATAACTGGTCCTCCATGCTACAATATCATTTCTTTCAATCAAAATACATCTTGTATTTCTAAATTTTTAAACCTAAATCACACGTCTCGAATCACTTTCTCTAGCGTTTCTCTCCAACCTTGGAAATTATTGCTTCTCTCGCAAGCTTCAGTAATTTCTTTAATGTCGGAACTTTATTCTACACGATATAAAATTCTTGTATCTTTCTCCTTAAAATACATCGGTTCATATCATCTACAAGAATTAAAGGTTCCCTTCGTCTGTTCTTCCCTGATGATTCTAGCTTTTCATCTCCTGCACAGACTTCCTCTCTTCTGATTTTCTTTATTAGGTGCTCTGACCTGCCTATATAAATTAAATAAACAAGTTGTATTATTAGTATTAGTTAAGTAAGCAATTTTAATACGTAATTATTTGAAATAAAATAAGCCTCACCTGTGATAGCAGCTACTCTTTTAGTTCCCTGATTTATGGGAAACTATTGACCTGTTTGTTTCTCTTCATCACAAAATGCTATTACGTACGTGCTTAATAATATTTCTTTCGTTACTCCTTGCTACAGTGTTATGCTGAATTGACAACACTGGACTGCACGTGCAAATAAACTGTCCTGCAAGAAGGCTCAAAATTGTGAGTAGTGGGGGAGAGAAAGAGACATGGATAGAAATGCAGGGAGAGAAATGAATTACCGAAGCTGAGAAGGAATTAGGGTTCAGTTCGCATATCTTACGAGGGCACAGATACAATAGTCCGACAATATTTTGATCATTTTGATGAAGTTCCCCAAACCAACAAGCCTTGCTTTCTTGGACCTACCTATTCCTGTTGTGGATGGTGTTCCTCTCACTGCTGTTTCTGACATGGTTGGTGTTGCTGCTCCTTCTGTTGTTATTACCATTGGTGGTGATACTGGTAGAGGTGCCGCTGCTGACGCTACTACTGCTGTTGACGACATGGTTGCTGCCTCTACCGCTATTCTTTCTGATGAAAATATAGACATTCTTCCCGCAGGTATCAGAAGTGATTTATAATTGTCCTTTCCATTCAACCTGTTATTTCGAATAGATTTGAGTAAATGAAACTTGTCAAAGAGAATGAAAATATCTTCATTTATATTGAAGGGATTTTTGAAAGTGGAAGTTAATTGTCCATTACATAATTTCTCTACCATATTCCTGTTGACTCCATAGTTGTGCAAAATCAGAGTGATAATTCGAAATCCGCACTGATTCAGAAAGTCTAGAATTGATAACGTGAACTCGTAAAGCTTTTCTGAAGTCAAATTACTTCCGGGAAAAAGACGTACTATGTCTTTATTGTTCGACAGAAGTGACGTAATAACAAATGCTTGCACTGTACTAGCAGGTTGTAGTTTATCTGCAGATTTTACATCAGTTTCCTCCAATATTAAGTTAACAACTTTCTCGTGGTCTTCTAATGTCTTAGCTTTTTCTGACAGATGTTTCAAATAATCGCAATGTATGCTTTCTGGACTCAGGGAGTGGGATAGTTGTCTTAGATATTCAGGATGAGGAATAGTGAGCACCTTGGAACTCCATAATCGTCTGTAGGCTGATGGATTTGAAAAATAATTCAATGATGCCCAGTCTAAAGTGTCAGTTGAATATTTCGGCGCTTTTGTTCTTAACAGTGACACTTGCTCCTTCAAAAACTTAACCTTACTATATATTCCAAAACTTTCGTCAATTTCATTGCAACAGCTGCCCAACAGGTTCGAAGCTAGTTCAAGTTTTTCGTTTGGTGACATACTCCGAATGTTGTAGGACTTCAAATGATTCAGAAGAGTATCGAATTTAGACCACTTATCCATTACCTTATCACTGCCAAGCAGCCAGTCCAATTTAGAACTAGAAATGGGAATATCGTTGTGACTAATGTTAATAATTCTGAGTTCGTTATTTATTTTTAAACTCACAATAATTTTTGGCACTTCAGAAGTACAGTCAATTTTTAAAAATACAACTTCCATGTCATTTATTATTACCGTAAACCCATCAATTTTCATATTTTGGATTCTACTTTTGAACATGTTAAAATCTGAAATCACATCATCTGTCACCCACTTCCTAAACGCGTCTTCATCTTCCGTCTCTTCTTCTTTTCGTCTTTCTTGTAGTCCTTCGCATTTTTGTTTATATATTGAGGACATATACGATGGCTGATTCGGGAATTTTGAAGGGACTGCATCATCTGTGAGTTTAGGTATTTCCCTTCGCAGTATAAGGACGCTACCGTCGCTTCGAACTGCCCTATCTTCTCGCACAATATGTTCTTCCGAAAAGTGTTTGATGCACACGGCGGAAGTAGCGCCAGGCTGAAAATTGTCCCTGTGAATGGCACGCAGCCATTGTTCTCTTCTGTCCGGGTCTCTTGGAAAAGAATACACAGTTACGTAACCGTCGGTCGTAGTGTTATAGTTTGACCTACATCGAGGAACACAACACTTCGTAGGCATGGTAATAACTTAACGAAAATAAGTGTTGTTCAAATACTAAATTTTCGCAAGAACTGTAGACAAATGAATACTAAAAAATAACACTAAACCACACATTGGTTCCATTCACAATAAACCAGCGTAGTATAGCTACCTCGGAATGTGACATCATTCTTTATTTATACCCAAGTTTAGGCCCGACGGTCGCAGTATGATATAAAGTCAGTTTTTGAAGATATCATGGCCTATATAGAATACAATGTAGCAATAAATAATTGCCCTTTGTGGAGGAAACTAATGTAATTATATACGTCTTGTTAAATGTCACTTAACAATTTTCCACGTCCAATATTAACACAAAGTAAGAGGCCTAATATTGCAACTTCAATAATCCATATTCGCTATATCAAGTATGCCGTGATATCACCAGTGTGGCCAACACTTAATTTATATCCCCGTCACTTTAACACCTAGAAACCCGTCAGAATCCGTCAAAATTAAATAAAAATAATAAGACCCATTCACTACACCTATATACAAATAAAAAGCAAATTTTAACACAGCTTACTTATTAATCTTGATTAAAATAAAAATAACATGGTACGGCACCGGCAGGGCTGTTCAAAGAAATAGTAAAATCCCCTAAAAATTAAACAATTAAAATGACACCAGCTAAAAAAGTCAAAAGGTGATGCAAATCGTAATTTCCGCCAGAAAATCCGTCACCCGTCAAAGCCATTCTTTTCCGGTCCGCTACGTTGAAATTCCTCAGTTTTGAAGGCATTTCCGTCCAGTTGGCGACACTGGATGTTACTGTCTAGTATACATTGTCGCCAACTGGACGGAAATGCCGTCAAAACTGACGGAATGTAACGTAGCGGACGGGGAAAGGATGGCTTTGACGGGTTTTCTGACGGAAATTACCATCTATATTGCCTTTTGACATTTTTAGCTGCTGTCATTTTTTTATTGTTTAATTTTTGGGAGATTTTACCGTTTATTTGAACAGCTCTGCCTGTTCCGTACAATGTTTAAGAATCCCCTATTTCAGATTTCCTCGTAATCAAGTCAGAGATTAAGGGAAGAGGATGCTATTTTTTGGTGAAAAATGAGCAAATTAGAAAAAAATTCTTTAAAATACTCTGTGATATGTGTGGAAAGCATAGCATAATATTTTGTGGGTATTTATGCCTTTATCAGATGTTGAGACGCCATTTTTAAACTTTCTGCGTCATGCATTTTTAAATCACTCGCCCTTTTTATTGTTGTTTCCGGTAAATTGAATAAAAAAAAAAAAAAAAAAAACAAACAAAATTTTTTTTCTTTAAAATACTCTTTGATATGTGTGGAATGCATTGCTTAACATTACGTGTGTATTTGTGCCCTTATCGGATGTTGAGACGCCATTTTTAAACTTCCTGCGCTATGGATTTTTAAATCATACGGTCCCTTTTATCGTTTACGGTAACTTCATTTTTTTGCTACATTGTCAGACAAAAATGGATATAACTTCTGAACTATTAAAGATATATGCATGAAATTTAGAACACACACTCTTTAGACTATTAGGAAACTTTTCTCTGTAACAGAATTTTATTAGTTGATTTCATTTTAAAACAACGTCCGCTTGTTTGCAGGAAAGGAAATCAGAAAAGTGTTATTAAATTTTAATTGTTTATTTTACAAACGTAGGAACAAATATCAAAATTCTGTTACAGACAGTTTGTAGAACATGCTTTTGCAAGTACATTGCAAAAACTGGATGAATCTACCTTTAAAAATGGTTTAGATATATCGGTTTTAGTAGAATCCTGCATTGGGTATATTTTTTTCCAATCTGGGCCCCCAAATAATTTTTTTTTCAAAATATTTATTTTTGGTTGAGTTGCTACAGCTATGAGCTCTCTACATACAAAAAAATAATATTTTACACCAAATAGGAAAAAAGTTAAAAAAAAAAATACAACCCTCTGCCCTTACCGAATTATTATTTTAATCAGGATTGCTAAGTAAGTTATGTTAAAATTTGCTTTATATATACAGGGTGTTTCAAAAATACGGGGCATAATTTCAGGTATGTATTTCCCACATGTAGACAATCAAAATAGTTCATTACAACATGTGTCCGGAAATGCTTCATTTCCGAGTTATGGGCTTCACAACATTGAAAATCACCGGAACGTTTTTCTTTCCGCCGCTCGTTGTCATTGCAGAAGATGTTCAAAATGTCCACCTCCTGCTTGAATACAGACCTCACATCGATGTCTCATTGACCTGCGAACATGATCCCAAACTCCAGGAGTATTGCGTATGTCCTCAGAACATGCCACAATTCGATTCCGAAGGGATTCCAAATCAGGCACCGGAGACGAATAAACCAATGATTTTCAATGGCCCCACAAATAGAAATCGAGAGGGTTCAGATCAGGTGAGCGTGGAGGCCAAGCAATTGGGCCACCTCTACCTATCCATCGATCAGGAAACCTTCGATCCAAGTACCGGCGAGCCGTACGACTGAAGTGTGCAGGAGCGCCATCATGCAAGAAGTGAATGTGTTGACGATTGATCAGTGGAGCGTCTTCTAAAGCATGAGGTATGGTGTTTTCCAGGAAGTTTGTGTAAGTCTGTTTACAAGTACATGGGGTCCAACTAATCGATCACCAATGATACCGGCCCACATGTTGAGGGAGAACCGCACCTGGTGATGAGATGGAACAGTTGCAAGTGGGTTTTCATACGCCCATACATGCTGATTGTGGAAATTTGTTATGCCACCTCGTATGAACTGTGCTTCATCTGTAAATAATACTAAGGCAGGAAAGTTCGGATTTACACCACACTGCTGCAAGAACCACTGACAGAACCTAACTTGTGCATGGTAATCTGCTGGTGACAGGGCCTGTACAAGTTGCAAATGATAAGGATACAATTGATACTCTTTCAACAGTCTCCAGACAGTCGTATGAGGAACATTGACTTGCAAAGCTACCCTTCGTGTGCTGATAGAAGGAGTCATGTTCACAGCCTCCAGAATCTGCCCCTGTACTTCTGGAGTTGTAGATCTTGGTCGTCCCCTTCCCAAACCAGGAGAGTTAAATTTTCCATACTCGCACAGACGGTAATGGAGACGTACAAATGTCTTCCGATCTGGACATTGTCGCTGTGGGTACCTCTCCTGGTACAAACGACGAGCCAGCGCAGCATTGCCATCCGCCTTACCGTACATGAATTGTATCTCTGCCAGCTCTTGATTTGATTACATGTCACACTGTCTAACAATTACACAACACTGAATGTAACCTTCGCCTCGGAATGAGCTGTCAGAGTGCCCTCTTAATGTCTCTTTTGACGGCAACGACCTGCGGAAAGAAAAACATTCCGGTGAATTTCAATGTTGTGAAGGCCATAACTCTGAAATAAAACATTTCCGGACACATGTTGTAATGAACTATTTTGATTGTCTACATATGAGAAATACATACC
Source organism: Periplaneta americana (assembly GCF_040183065.1). Taxonomy (NCBI): domain Eukaryota; kingdom Metazoa; phylum Arthropoda; class Insecta; order Blattodea; family Blattidae; genus Periplaneta; species Periplaneta americana. The sequence continues at coordinate 176,706,445 of NC_091132.1, read as the reverse complement.
TGAAATTATGCCCCGTATTTTTAAACACCCTGTATATATATATATTTTTTTGAGTAGATCTTATATTTTTTTTAATTCAACCATTGTGTAGCTGGAATTTAGATTTTTGCAGTAAAGAAAAAATAAATACAGGAATTAACTTTTGAAACAGAAGAAAATGTAATGCGCAAATGTAATAAAACGTTTAAAAAATCTTGCATTGTTTAAAATAATATATATATATATATATATATATATATATATATATATATATATATATCACGAGACAAAACGCTCAAGCAAAAATTAGTAAGTTCAGTTTAATATATTTTCAGTACTGGCAGTGCAGTGATTTCGACTGCATGCACCTCCTCATGTCATATGTATGAATCTCCTACCAGGTTAAGAGGAGACTCGTAGATTGACACTGCAGAAAGAACCTTATACACCATTTCATGAATAAGCTGAATGCATTATAATTTATAATAACTATAATACAAATAAATTTACAAGAGAAAATCGTTATGCTGTACTCTAGGATTGTTGCAAGTAGGGGAAAAAAGTTGTAAGTTCACCACAGTGACAGCTGTTGCAATATGTTGCAATTGAGTAGGTTTCTGAATATCTTTATCATTTGTAAATTGCAATAAGTTCATCATATGTGCAATATGTAAAAATATTCACTGTAAACCACATGTCATAAACCAGCTGCTTCAGTTTCAATGTTTTAATATAAAACAGCATCATTTTTAGCTGATTCTACATTGCTGTAACTCTACCTGTATAATCTAACTACAGAAAAAGTCCAGATATACGAATGCTATAGATTAAAAATCTCCTATAAGCACTTCAACACAAACTGAAGGATTGTGAAAGACATTAATGGTGGATAGAGGGGATCTTGAACCTGACACTGAATTTTAACAAGCAATTTACTTGAAATTTAGTGGTTTTTGGAATTCAAAGCTATATTAATCAATAAAACTCATCATTGATCATTGACAATCTACTTCTGCACATGACTCAATTGTGAAGAAAAGGTTTTTAGGAGGTTTTATATCTATAAGTTTAACATGCATTTCTTTCTAGTGCATGAAAATGTTTGTAAATATTGAACAATGATTACAGGTATAGTGACTTACCTAGATTTATAAGTAGCCAAGCATTAGACTCATGCAATTATAATGTTTCAAATATCTTTTAAGGTAAAGACACACTTTCAACGCACTTTCTACACAATTCATCTGATAAAAGTGCTACCTTGTTTATCTATCCGTTAACAATTGTAGTAATACCATTCTGTAATTACGATTACAAATATACACAGGAATAAAACTAACTGAAAATTCAATCACAATGACAGATGTAAGATCACTTCGGAATTCAATCATGTATTAATTCTATTAAATATTACATGTCTTTGATGTTTATGTAACAGATTTGAATGTGCAAAAGGTTATTTTTAATGAACAAGAATAAATAACAATACAATTATTATGCAGTTGCTTTCAAGTCTCAGTACAGTAAAAGCTGGATGGAAAATCAAGGAAAAAGGAGATAGGAATGACTGTGAAAATTACAGCAGTATTAGAGTTCTAAATTCAGGATATAAAATTTACACAAAACTTAAAAAAAAAAATTATATACATTTTATGAAACCAAATTACTGGAAGAACAAGGTGGATTCCGGAAAGGTAGATCATGAGCTGATGGATTCTTTACTTTAAAATGATAATAGGAATACAAAAAGTGTTTAATAAAGATACATATTAGGCTTTTATCGATTTTAAAAAGGCTTTTGATAAAGTTAATAGAAAAAAGTTATTTGAAATTCTGAAAAAAATAATGTTCCAAACCAATTAATAAATGCAACCTATAATTTATATTGTGAAAATTAAATTTCAGTATGTACTGGAAACAACCAAACTGAGTGGAAATCAATTAAGTTAATCAAGGTGTTCGACAAGGCTGTAGCCTGTCCCCAATACTATTTACTATATAAACATGGATCATATGATTAGAAACTGGAAAAGAACAAAACATGGTAATTTGAACATCAATAGAAATTTAAAGTTAGTTGTATTACTGTTTACAAATGTAATATTATTAGTAGATTCTGAAGATGGCCTGCTTTCCAATTACAACTCATTTTTTAGCAATACGGAATGGAAATTTCAATTAATAAAACTCAAGTAACGGGATTAATCGAAAAAAATCGTCGCAGCAAAATTTGCCTTTAAAATAAATCTGGAGAACAGGTCTCATGTTTTAAATATTTGGGTTATCATTTGATCTATGAACAAGAGAATGATATTTCTATAAAACTGAATTACTTTAACTATGCAATGAATAACATTAATAACATTTTCAAACCTTGTTTTGTATAAAAATATACTAGAATTAAAGTCTATAAATCATTGGCGAGACCTGTTCTCATGTAAGGAAGTGAAGCTTGGACCATACGTAAATTTGAACAGCGAATCACTGCTAATGAAAAGAAATTTTTTAAGAAGAACTGGTGGCTAATCTACACTAGGCAAGAAGAAAAATTAGGATATTTTGAAAGAATTAAATATTGACCCCATTTTAGAGAAAATTCAAACTTATAGACAGAAATGGAAATTGCATATACTCAGGATGCCTAGAAGAAGGATACCACGCGAAGCACTAAATTACCGCCCTTAAGGAACAAGATCTTTGGGTCGTCCGCTGAAACGATGGAGTGAGATCGTAACGTGATAGGAAAAAAAAAACGATTCTTATACAATGTAAAGCAGAAAAATTGCATTTTTAGCCGTTTGTCATCAGGACAGATGATTGTGAAAACACCCGTAAACATATTATATATTCAATTATTTGGCCTACTAAATAGCAGTCATTATTACTGTTGCAGATTTTCACATTGGTATATATGAATAAATTATAATACCAACACATATTTAAATCAACTCACCTAGACAAATTTCAATGTGTAACAGCTAATAATACAAAACGCAAAAAAATGATGAAAAATTAGAATTTTCAAAATATAACTATTTTAATAGAGAATTTTCTCCCCTTTAATTTGATATAAGAATTTTCGATTTTTGCCTTATGGTTTTTCAGATAAGTCCCATTTTCCAAAATGCTGCGTCATCTGCCACGGTCACTTAGGCTACTTTTGGAGTGATCTTCGTAGCAGTCAATCTCCTCGTCCAGCATTGCTTGTAAAATAAACTTCTTTCTAGTCCCGAAATAGATGCATAGATATCTGGGCATGATCATTAGATTGAAAAAACTTTTTTACATAAAGAAGTAATTTATAATCTTTTACTGTTAGTCATAAAACTGTAAATTTGTGTGTCAGTGATGTTGTACGTCATTTTAATAAGAGTCCAAAAGTAGAAATTACAATTCTGAGGAGGATGGGCATAAACCCTGGGACAAACACCATCGCAGGATTTGTTGCAACAATGGAAATTTGGACAAAAATACCAAAAAAAAAAAAAAAAAAAAAAGCATTTAACACCTGAAGTTAAAACAAGGCGGAGGTATTTGAGAGGCACAAAGAAGCTGAAACTGGACCAACATGAAGCTGCTTAAGGGGTCACATATGATGATGGAGTCTTCTAGACTCTGAAATTTTGTGGCTCATTTCCTGTAAATAGTAATTTTAGAATATTTAATTCTTTAAAACATGATATCTCAGTCAAATATGGTGATACCAAGAAGATATTGGTGTCATTTTGAAGCTTGAAATGTCCTCCAGTGCCTGATAATGAGTAAAATAACATTAATATAATTAATAATTATCTATGGATTTTTTTACATGATTTATGCAAAATAAAATATTATTGTAAGTTATATATATATGGTAATATTTAATTAATGCAAATAAAAATAAAAAATAGCTCTATGTCAGGCACTGAAGAATAGTTTTAGCTATAAAACAGTGAAAAAACTGTGGCTCTATCTTAAAAATTTCATGAAGTATAATGTTTCAAGTTGCATGTCAAAATTATAAACAAAATAATTTTTAAAAACAATTTAGACATAATTTCAAGGGATGTGTTCACATCATTCTCTTTCTGGTACCATTCTCAATTGAATAAAAAGTTTACAGAGCAAAATTATACAAAACAAAATTATCTGTATGTAGAAAGAAAAAAACCTTCTGGAACAGAGATAATAATAGTAGTAATAATAATAATAATAATAATAATAATAATAATAATAATAATAGTAAGACAGCACATGTATTGACCGAGAGTCCTTCCTTTGTAATTATTCATGAGGTTAAATAATGCTGAAAGAAAATAGTACATCACAATAAAGAAGAATGTACAATAATTTTATTTTAAATGAAACTGAATGCATAATGTTGACGAATAACTTATAATTGCTAACATGAACTCAAACGCAGTATACAGAGGTAAATTAAGTTCACCTCCACTTGTTTACAAGTTCTAGAGAGCTCTAAATAGTCCACATTCTTGACTCGCGATACGCTTCATTTATGTCGTCGTTCATGTACTTTAAGACTATTCGAATGCGTGAAACATTTTCCACACGAGTTGCACTTGAATGGCTTCTCCCCAGTATGTAACCGTACATGGGTCTTCAAACTTCCTGAATAAGAAAAACATTTTTCACAAAAGTCGCATTTGAACGGCTTCTCGCCAGTATGTAATCGAGCGTGAGACTTCAAATTTCCCGGATGCGAGAAACCTCTGCCACACACGCCGCACTTAAAAGGAGTCTCGCCACTATGTAGACGTGAATGCGATTTCAAACTTCCGAAGTGCGGGAAAGTTTTTCCACACATGTTGCAGTTGAAAGGTCTCTCTCCAGTGTGAAGGCGTTCGTGTGCTTTCAGATTTGCCAAATGCGGGAATAATTTGTCACATGTAGTACACTTGAAAGGTTTTTCTCCGGTGTGAACACGTCCGTGCCTTTTCAAATTCTTCAATTCTGTGAAATCTTTTCCACAAACATTACATTTGAAATGTTTGAGTTGGGAGTGAAGGCGTTCGTGTTTTATAAGATATCTCAATTGCGAGAAACATTTTCCACAAACGATGCATTTGAACAGCTTGTCACCACTATTACTATGTTGTTCTGCATGTCTTTTTAAATTTCCTATTTGTGTGAAACTTTTCGCACAAATAACGCATCTGTGCGGTTTTTCCCCTGTGTGCGAACGTACATGTATTTCTAAGTGCCCCTTGTGAGAGTAAGGTTTCCCACAAACATCGCATTTGAAGGGCATATCTCCTGTATGTTGTCGAGCATGGGTATTAAGGTTTCCCGACTTTGTAAAACCCTTACCACACACTTCACATTTGAAAAGTTTATCACTTCCCTGTCGCTTACGAATTTGTAACACAGAGTTTTCGTTGCTTTGTCGGACATTAGCATAATCTTCTTTTTGGAGATGATTAATTTGTAACTGATTTTTATTTGCTTCGTTGTTATGGTTAACTGCATCGCTGGAATCAACAAAGACCGCATTCCTGAATAAAGGTTATATTGACTGGATAATACATTATCGTAATCACTAGGACTTGAAAGTTGATTAAATATCATCTTTTATTTTGACATAACAGACAATGCAGGATGCAATGTTAACTCGTTTCATTTCAACACGAACCCATATTATAGCCTACTTTTATTTTATTTTATTTTTTTTTTGCTTTTTTCGGTCTTTTATTATCTATTGGTCATTTTTAGAAAATGTTCTACTTTTGTTGCATTTTTCCCCCAATTTCTGCTTGTTGAACGGACTTTCTTTACGATGTATCGTAGTCTATTTCGAGATCCTACTGCACAATACTTACTCAATTCGATTGCGTCATACAGGAATTTGCCTTATGGTTGCACTATCCTTAACTTATGATCACGTGTGTTACGTGCTTCTAGCAATTTAACGCAACAGAACAAATACTGCAGCCGCAGTGCTCGCAGTGAGCAGAATGTATGTCACAAATGAATACGTAAAAATGCCGAAGTAAATTAAGGGGCGATTCTTCAAACTGGAGACCCTACGAATGTTGATGATTCTTTACTGGAATGCTGAATAAGAGGTATGTCTGGGAATTTCAGGTCTCCCAATATTTAAATATGCACTGACGTGAATTCGAAGACATTGAATAAATAATAATAATACCATTATTATTAATATAATCTTGGTCATTTTTTAAATTTTAGTGTCATATTTTCAGAAATGTAAGGTATTTTATTGGTCATTTTTCTGTGATTTTTAGGTCATTAACTTCCGAGCCGTAGCAATCACACTCCAATTATGTACATTAATGTGAAAATTTGATCCATAGTAGGTCTACATCTGTCAAGATATGGAAGTGTCCTCTATTCTGGCTCTTCTTACATACATTGCTCTGTGGATATATAGAAAGCCTATGTGTAAATACTTAGATATAACACGCTGAGTAAGTCCCTGGAATTGAGAAGCATAATGCTTAGGTAGAACAGTGGTATTCAATCTATGGTATGCGTACATCCAGAATATGTGGGGTTGTTTCATGGGATATGCAGCCCAGTGATTATAGGTGAAGATTCTATAATAATATTTTATTTCTAATACATCAATAATAGAATAAGTACAGTGAGGGAGTTAATAGCGAAATAAGTGTAGTGCCGAAAGGTACTTGTGCAGGTATCAACTTAGAGTTAAGATACAAATTAAATTTATTTTAATTTTTTTTTAAGTGATCGTGCTTCATTTAATTTAGGATACTCGTTGATGTTATTATTATTATTATTTTTATTGTTATTATTATTAATTATTGTTTTTTGTTAGTTGTGTTTATTATTAATTGTCATTATTGAGTGTAATTACTTACCACTGCCACCTGATATATACCCATTTGCAGTGTGAATACATACATACATACATACATACATACATACATACATACATACATACATAGTCCCTTGTTAATTCTTATAACATTGGAAAGCTGTCTGGGGGTACGCTAGCAAAAAAGATTGAATACCACTGAGGTAGAGCTTGAAAGTGTAGGAATATAATGGACGATAAAAAAATAGATCCTATGGGAATAGATATTTAAGAGTTGTTAATTCACTATGAAAAGAAAATCTGGCACAATGTTAATACAATGTAATTGTAATTTTATTTTCTAAAATGAATGAATGAATAAATGAATAAATGAATAAATGAGTAAATGAGTAAATGAGTAAATAAGTAAATAAGTAAATAAGTAAATAAGTAACTAAGTAAATAAGTAACTAAGTAAGTAAATAAGTAACTAAGTAAGTAAATAAGTAAGTAAGTAAATAAGTAAGTAAGTAAATAAATAAGTAAATCAAACAAATCAATCAATCAATCAATCAAATCAATCAAATCATCAATCAATCAAATAAATCAAATTAAATTAATAAATAAATAAGTCAAAAAAATGACTTTCATACTCCATCGGAAAGTCTATCATGCTACCAAAGAGGAGTGCGTTATACGGCAGCAAAAATTTTCAACAGCCTCCCTATCGATATAAAAAATGAAACTCAAAACAAAAGATTATTTGGGGCCAAATTAAAGAAGTACCTAATTTTTCACGCCTTCTATTCTGTAGGTGAATTCATGACATTCAACAAAGCTTCACGAAATTGATACTAAAACTTTGTGTTGTGCTAGTAGACTATATTATAAATCTCGTCTGTATATATTTCATCCAGACTGTAACTATAAATTAAGATTTTATAATAGTATTAAGTTTTTTGACTTGTTCCATATTCTAGCTGTAAGCAATGTATGAATACCATGGAATGTTAATAAATACTGTGACAGCGACGTGAGATTCGAACTCACGACCAGCGTCCCGCAAGAAAGCAGATCGCGCGGGCTTCACGGAGCACTGGGTGACGGCGCGCGGCGAGAGGGGAAAGGCCCTACCCGACGAGGGAGAGTGCGCGCGCAACTGCTGCGTACGGAAAAGGGGGGGGTCGGACCCTCCCGACTCTTCGAGAAGTGCGTCGAAGTGGAGATATCCAGATAATTCTCTGCACACCTGTAGAAATTTCTCGCAACTATGATTTCGCTATGAAAGTAGAAACGCCAGCGAACTCGAGCAGTTTTTCAGTTATTCAGTCAGTGAGTAAGCCAGAGCAAGCAAGCCTTGTGTACCGGAGTTCGACTCGAGTGTGCGTCCGCAACTGTATCAGCATCCGAAGGCCTGAGTTCGAGTGCAGTGGACCGCAGTTGGAGGGACCTGAGTTCGAGTACAGTGAACTGTCTCTGAAGATCTGTGGTTCGAGATACTGTGAGATACTCGAGTGACTGAGCTAGAAGAACTGAGAACTAACAGTTCTGATTTGTAAATAGTACTTTGTAAATATTAGTTAAGATTAACAGTTCATTGTTGTTCGTAATAGTCCAAGTAAATTGTCATTGTCGTCGGTGGAGTGCTATAACGAATACTGTGTTGAGTGAAAATCCAATTGTTGACGAGAGCGTTTAAGGTGAATTGTAGAAAGAAATTATTGTTGTGACGAATAAATTACATTGTTGTTACCAATAAAATTTACAATACAATACAATACAATACAATACAATGGTGAAATGTGCAAGGGTCAGACACTGGCCTAAATGGTTTCTCTTCTTCTCTTCTGTACACTTTATAACTACAACTTAAAATGTAAGTCACGAAATATTAATCACAAAATGTAGCCCACTCATACATAAACATATCATATCTTCATCTGAAGGACAAAATAATCCTCAGTTTCACGTATTAGTGTCCTTCACCAGTGTTTCCAAGGAAATTGAACACATGCAAACCACACTCACCTTCTATTCGTGGCTTCTTCTTCCTCAGCCACTTCCGACAGATTCAGTTCCTCTTTCACAATGTGCGAGAAATGCGACTCCTGCTGAAAGATGTTTTAAAAATAATACTTCCGAATATATACTGTATTTAGATTAGATTTAGATTTATTTATTTATTTAACCTGGTAGAGATAAGGCCGTCAGGCCTTCTCTGCCCCTCTACCAGGGGATTACAACTATAACATGAACAATAAGATTACAATTAATATTAAATTTACAATTACAATTACAATTACAATAATAAAATTAAAGTACGACAAGAATACCTGATTAATGAAAGCTAGACATTTTATCATAGAAGTTAAGAACAAAGAATATTTTTGTATTTACAAAATTACAAATTAAACTTACAATAACAAAATTCTATAGTGATGAAATTACCGGATATTGAGATATTTTGTGGTAGATTAAAAGAACTATTTACAAGAAACCATGTCTGAACGAGTCTCAATTACTGACCAAGTGCCTAGTAAGTTTGCGTTTGAATTGAATTTTATTTCGACAGTCCCTGATGCTAGCAGGTAACGAATTCCAGAGTCTTGGCAGGGCTATTGTGAAAGAGGATGAGTATGAGGAGGTGCGATGGGATGGTATTGTTAGTATTGTTTCATGGCGAGAGCGTGTGTTCAGATTGTGGTGGGAAGAAAGGTAAGTGAAGCGAGACGACAGGTACGAAGGAATAGAAGAGTTCAAGATTTCGAAGAGAAAGAGAAGTGAATGTAAATTTCTTTTCTTATCTACTTTCGTATTTACTTTCACGTGTTAAAATTACCACAACAACAACACACATACACAACACATTCCATCACCCAACACAACACAAACAAGCTGCATTCCGAACAATGGTACACAGACTACTCAACATACCAATGAACCAACAGGATTACAACGAAGAGCTAAACACAATCAAATACATAGCACAAGAAAACGGATACAACCCTAACTTAATAGACAACATAATACGTAACACAAAACAAAACCACAAAAAACAGAAGAATACAACACAAACACAAGAACACAAGAAATACGTCACACTAACACACGAAAACAAAAACACACACAAAATTGCAACTTCATTCAAGAAATTGAATGACAACATCGCATACAGAACAAATAACACTCTACAAAAGCACCTCAACACACAAAGAAATGCAACCACACAGGAGTATACAAACTCAAATGCATCACCTGCAACAATTTCTACATAAGACAGACAGGCAGATCATTTCAAACACGTTAGAAAGGTCACATCACAGCTTCCACATATGCAGAACGCATCAGAAACGCAAACCACACCCACAGCAACATAAATACAGACACGGAAATTCTACACATCCAACCAAAAACCAAGAAACACACTAGAACAATACGAAATATACAGACACACAAAAATACACCCTCATGATATTCTCAACACACGACTCAATTTCAGAAGACACACACACTATTCGACTCCACATTACACTACACAAACACACCCCCACAGGAAGCACAATAAGAAGGCGCGAAAACCAGTAATAACCAGTTCCGAAGATAACCTACAACAGGTTGAAACTAGTCAACGATAACAACAATTTTAACACGTGAAATAAATATAATATATACATTCCGAAGTGATATAGTGTTAAAATTGTGTAATCAAGACGTATAAAAATAATAAATTAAGAAACAGGATATCAGAAACTTGATATTTAATATCCTTCCAAAATATGAGATATCAATCAAACAAAAAATTCATGACATGTAACATTCATTAACACATAATTTTGACTTTATTAAATCGACATCAAATTTTGAATGATTATTTAATGACTAGTAACAGGTTTTCACTCGAAGGTATTAAAGCAAAAATATCGATATATATATATATTTTTTTTTTATTCTTTTTTAGTAGGTTATTTAACGACGCTTTATCAACATCTAGGTTATTTAGCGTCTGAATGAGATGGTGATAATGCTGGTGAAATGAGTACGGGGTCCAGCACCGAAAATTACCCAGCATTTGCTCATATTGGGTTGAGGGAAAACCCCGGAAAAGACCTCAACCAGGTAACTTGCCCCGACATGGAATCGAACCCGGGCAACCTGGTTTCGCAGCCAGACGCGCTAACCGTTACTCCACCTGTTGTGTTTTGCCACAATATATTTTACCTTAGAATTTTATCAAGGTATTTCGTTTCAGGAACAGACTTGTGGAAATTCTTGTAAGGAGATGTGCTAACAGCTTGTTCTTGATGTTAGAAAGCAGCTGTTTAAAATGTATTACTCTCTTACAGTCACCATTTAAAAACTGTGATTGTTATTGTTTACATTATTAATAAAATTTGTGCTTAACAGATAAGCCATCTGTTAGGATGGATACTGAATATTCTAGACAGGGGTTCAAATTCCATCCCCGAAACAATTTCTCCACTGTAATATTTAATTTTTCTTATTCGTTTGTATTGTTACAACTTTCATTAATTTAATGGTGTCCCTACAGCTCAATACTGCAGTTATTTTCTAGTATCACTGCTGTTATTTGATCAATATTGTATTTTTATTCATAATATGACATTGAGTGTAACTTTAATAAATTACATGGCTACCCCACTACCTGTATTTCCAACTCCCATATGTAACCTAACCTAACTGAACCTATAAAATTTATATTACATGAATGAAAATGAACAATTAACAGAAAGTCAGTTGTTCAAATTTATGTAACTTTATTTCTATCAATGCATATCAAATCCAAAGACCTTGTATAGTATTATATACAATGTCTGTGATCAAACTGCCTTCAATATGGCGTAATAAAATTCGTGTGTGGCAACATATTTCTCGCTGTAGTGTGAAGACATACGCACTGTTAGCTGTCTCCACACACATATTACATAGTTCATAGTTCTCGGTGTATTGCATTACGAGCCCCAATCTCTCTATATGAATATAAAGGCTCTTTACTATAACAAAGTGATAAAATTCAGTAATCAATGTCAATTGAACTATTCAAAGTAAGAAAACTTCATAATGACGTGGTATGATCTTTCAATAAATTGTGAGTGAAAAGTATCCACAATGTTAATATACTACATTGTTCTAAAACATGAATTACAAACGCAATATCATAAAAACCACACTCCACTCACCTCAGATTCACGCTTCATTACAGGGTCTGTATTTGGCACTGGATTTTCCTCAATTTTAACCTCTGATACGATATCATAGATAGATTCCAAACGCTCTTTCTTTATCTGAAACAAAATTAAATGCAATGCGTTTTCTTCCAGAATAAACAATATAAAATAAGAATTTATTCTTGTTAGTCATGTTATGATTCCAAGTCGTATAACAAGCAATTTCAGTCAATATGCCAGTTCCCTGCGAAATGCAACTTGCAGAAAAATATGACGTCAGAAGAATGGACTGGTAAAAGGTGGTATGTAAAATGGCAGTTTAATTTGAAAAGACAAAGAAAATTTAATATTATGCTATCAAATGCTGTTTTAATAGGTAAAGTTAGAGACAGGAGGCAAAAGTCATCTGTAATTTAAAAAGATTACTGTATTCAAGTGATTATAGAACAATAAAAGTCACATGGCGAAAAGAAGAATACATACAAATTAACTTCAGGCAGTAAGTGATCGATCTAGCGGAGTGAGGATTAAAAAATATGTGCGTTTGCTGCGCAGACGCAAAGAGGAAGCTATGCATAATCTACTATCTTGCCCAGAAAATGAATAGGATAGGATAAGGAAAATATACATTGAAGAATCAATTCTAAAACTAAGTTTGAAAATATGCAACTGGAATGGAATTTTCTGGAGGGGAATACTATGACTCAGCACTGCGACATTTTACGAAATATTATGATAACCCTCAAACAAGACACTTCCCAAATTCACACTGGCTGACTGTACTAAGGTTTGTTGCGTACTTGGGTTTCGATCAGGGAACCTCCTCTTTGACTCTAGGCCAGTAGCTTATAGAAAATTATGTATGTATTTATTCACACTGCAAATGAGTATATACCCGGTGGCTGTGGTAACTAATTACACTCAATAATGACAATAAAAACACAATTAATAATAATACTAATAATAGTAATAATTAATAACAATTATAATGATGATGATAATAGTAATAATAATAATAATTATAATAATAATAATAATAATAATAATAATAATAATAATAATAATAATAATAATAATAATAAGAGGGAGCATCCTAAATTAAATTAAGCACGATCACTTAAAATAACATTTAAAGTAAATCTAATTTGTATCTTAACCCTAAGTTCGAACTAAAACCCACGAGTATGATATGTTCATATCTGCACAAGTACCTTTCCACAGTACACTCATTTCGCTGACAATTCACTCACTGCACTGGAACTACGACACATTTCACTGATTCTATCCTGATTTCACTAACACTTCAAAAGCTTCACTGACAGAAACATACTTCACTTACACAGCACACTTCACACTTCACTGATACAACACTTCAATAGATAGATAAATTAAAGAAATTTTTAGAAATAAGGAACATTTTGATATCTCGACAAAGGAGAACTGGGAGGAAAAAACTAAATTATAAACAAATTCATAATAAAAATAATGATAATAATAATGACTAGCTATGTAAGGTAAAAGGTGTAATAAAATTGTTTAACTTGAAACATAGGGACTAGGTAAGATAAATATAATAGATGTTTGAATAGAACGCATTTTCTTAACACAAGTACTTAGAAAACAGAAATGTAACAGGATTACCATTAATGGATATTATGTAAAATGTAAAATTTATATTATATTTCTGTGAAAATTAATATTCGTATATTTGTAGGAGTAAAGATTCATTTCTCTGAACTTTCAATCAATGAATTCATTCATATAAAATAAGAATAGACGAGCTTATTATAGGTATAAAAGAGGAAAATTATGACGTAATGAAAACATAAAGAATTTTGGACGCATCGAGTTCTTTGTCACAAAAAACCGCGAATTTTTTAATTTACAGGTATTGGTATGCCTGCATAAGCCATGAACGCAGTTAGCCTGAATGGAGGTAGAACTCCACGTTTTCTTGACCTTGACACAAATAAGTTGCAGTGGTGGCAACATACCGCAAGTGTCTTTTGCTCCCGGGAAAAACTCGGTATTCCATTTGATTGGAGACATTCTGTGTATTTTACTAACAAGAGGAATCCCTACACCACTCAGAACCTTCCAGTCTGTAGATAGTTCCTTCAAAACCTGAGGTACCGGACAGCCATTATTCGCATATAAAAACATAAATATTAATAAAGTTTGTAAATTTACCTGTGTAAACAGATTCATGTCTTCCACGTATGTGTTATTATTTCTTCCTACTGTCAATGGGTCTTGCTCTGTATCTGTCTTCTGACTCATTTCATGATTGGGATGAGACATAAGTTGACGTCTTTTTATATTTGTGTCACCAGTTATTCCTTCTCCAAATCGACCATCCTCTAGTTCCATCTTTATAGAGGACTGACACTTGCTTGAATCTACGCCATTACTTGTTTTTTCTGTAAGTGGATCAGCCTTTGGTACTATCCTTTCAGAAGTCAGAGACACGAACTTGTATCTTTCTGCAACAATGTCAATATTTCTTTCTTCAGCAAATGGTTCGTCCTCTCGTTCCATCTTATAGCATGGCCAGAACATAACCTGACATCTGTTTGTATCTCCATCACCATTTATTTCTTCTTTCAATGGATCGATCCCTGGTTCTGATTTAATGACATCCATCGCTTCCTAAGGTTGAGACAGAAATGTACATTTTCTCAATGAATGTGAAATGCTCAGAATTACAACTCTGTGCACAGTAAAAGTATCTAAGAAAATAGTAATTTACAATTTGCGTTTTTATTTTCTGCTAAGTCAGTCATTAAATACAATAAATAATGTTAAAATGTTCAATCTTATGATTATCAATTTAATATTAACATTTGTTAATACATGTTAAAAATAAATAATGTATAAACGTTTTCACCTTTTCACCTAATAAGTAGTAATATGTACAGTAATAATAACTCCCGAGTTTTATGTATTTTACTTGTTGGAAAAAAGTGTTTTACGTTACTCTTTTTAGGTTATAAATATGTCTACAATGTATAGGCTAACTAATTATATTCTACTTAGTATTGAAATACATAAAACTGACGGTACAATGGTTTCAGCCACATGTGTATTTTAAATTGTCACAATTTTAAATTCAAATACGTTTTTCAAACGTTGTGTTTAAATATATGATATTGTATTTGTAATATATAGCTCAAATTATGTAAAGTTTTGTTGATCTAATTTATATACGTAATATAAAATTAAATTTGCTTCTTCTTTTAGTTGCTTTTAAGCATATTTTGTGTTTGATGAAATTCGTGTGCTATTAAGTCATTCTTGAACATCTGCAAAATATATATATTTATTTTAATAATATTTTGGTTATTTGGATTGAAATTCAAATGTTAATATAAATATTAATAAAATTACATGTATACGTTTCCATTATTAAGTTGACGCTGTTTAAGAAAATACTGTAATAAAATAAATTATAGACAGTTCAATTTTGTCTTCAAAGAAGTAGATAGGTGACACACTCATACATCAGTATTAATAAATAGCATATAGAAAATGATTGTAGGTGAGATATTTTTTGCATTCCATTATTTCTGCATTCATTATCATTATCATTCTAGTGTCATGTACAGGGACATAATTTTATTTTACTGAATTTACGCGTAATTTAATAATCATTAAAATAAATTAACATTAATATCTAAGGAACTTTCCTACGTAGATCATTCAAATCTAATAAAATAAACATAAACGAATCGCCGCTCTGTTATGACTCGTACACCCGCAGAGTTGCTCAGGATGGCTTGATCTTGGCTGGGTCTGCCTTCTTCTTGGAGCTCTTCGCTCTCGTCTTGAAGATCGCAGGGTCGAGGTGGTTATACGGCATGACACACCAGTCCACGCTCTGTGTGAGTGGGTTATTCACATCAGATTGGAGCAGATGGGGTGCGATCAACACGAACATTTGCTCAGCCCAAGGTGTTAGGTCCATGGGCGTGAATTTGAACTGCCACTGGTGTACCAGCATCATGCGGAAGTACTGCGTGAAGTTGACGCTGTTATTATAATTCAGTTTTTGAAGAAGAATTTTCAATGTACTTTCATATTAATCTGTAGTGATATTATTATTGTATAAGTTAACAAGTAAAATAGATAAAACTCGCGAGTCATTATTACAGCATACATATTATGACTTATTATTACAACACCAATTTGAGGGTTTAATTTAAGAGAAAACAAAAATTCCACTAAGATGTAATTGAGATATCACAGAAGCAAGTTGTATTTGATGATGCCGTAAAAGGCAAAAACGTTCACATTTTATTTATACTTAACATGTATTAACAAATGTCAATATTATATTAATAAGTCATACAATTGAACATTTTAACATTATTTATTATATCTAAATAGTACCTAAATTCGAACGCCTTCATATAAATAATTATCTAGATTTCTAGAAGTGAATCAAACGGAAGCAATTTGTTTTTATTTAATAACTGCGTTCTGTGAGGTGTAGGCAATGGTAAACACAAATACTTTCAAAATAATAAACAAAAATATTTACCTGCAAGTTTTACGGACCAATGTAACTCCACAATAATAACTGGAAACAGTTTCCAATTATTCAAGATTTCTCCCCTCTAAACTTCACTTCGTACATTACGAAAGCAAACTATTAAAATCTAATACACGATTTCATAATCAAATTTGCAGAGAGGTACAGGCGGAATTAATGGAGAAACGAAAAACTTCAGTTCACAAATGCTAAATCGATTACTGCTACACAATTAAACAATTATAAACTATACACAGAGTGCACCATTATTCTCAACGACTTTACCACTAATGTTAATCCTTACTCTTATTACTCAATTTTCTTTCATATGTGACTCACAACGGCCATTAGGAAAGTTCATAACAGAGAGGGTTTGGAATTGAATGGGTTACATCAGCTTCTTGTCTATGCGGATGTCGTGAATATGACAGGAGAAAATCCACAAACGATTAGGGATAAACGGAAATTTTCCTTGAAGCAAGTAAAGTGATAGGTTTGGAAGAAAATCCCGAAAAGACAAAGTATATGATTATGTCTGGTGACCAGAATATTGTACGAAATGGAAATGCAAAAAATTCGAGATTTAACCTTCGAAGAGGTGGAAAAATTCAAATATCTTACAGCAACGGTAACAAATATAAATGACACTCGGCAGGAAATTATATGCAGAATAAATATGGGAAATGCCTGTTACTATTCGGTTGAGAAGGTTTTGTCATCTACTCTGCTGTCAAAAAATCTTAAAATTAGAATTTATAAAACAGTTAGGCCTATATTACTGGTTGTTCTGTATGGTTGTGAAACTTGAACTCTCACTTTGAGAGAGGAGCAGAGGTTAAAGGTATTTCAGAATAAGGTGCTTAGGAAAATATTTAGGGCTAAGAGGGATGAAGTTACAGGAGAATGGAGAAAGTTACACAACGCAGAGCTGCACGCATTGTATTCTTCAGCTGATATAATTAGGAACATTAAATCCAGACGTTTGAGATGGGCAGGGCATATAGCACGTACAGACGAATCCAGGGATGCATATAGTGTGTTAGCTGGGAGGTGGGAGGGAATAAGACCTATGGTGAGGCTGAGATATAGATGGGGGAATAATAATGGATTTGAGGGAGGTGGAATATGATGGTAGAGAATGGATTAATCTTGCTCGTGATAGGGACCAATGGCAGGCTTATGTGAGAGCAGCGATGAACCTCCTGGTTCCTTAAAAGCCATAAGTAAGTAAGTTATCTTAATATAGGTGGCTAAATGGCCGTCATGCTGCATCACATACCAGAAAGAAAGACCGTAACAGGAAGATAAGAATATTCAAAATGATTACGCTATGGAAAATCTTCTAACATTTTGAATAGGAATATGTTTGGTAAACGCAATGTTGCAAACCAATTTATTAGTTTGTTAACCAAAACTGAGTCCATTTATAATAATCTCGATTTAATTTGTATTCCTTCTGAAAGATGTATTAAAATGTGAAAATAATAAGGGTTAATAAATCTGCAGTGCCTGGGAAAAGTGACACAAGTCAGTTTCCGCAAACCTTTTTGATAATTTATTGACAACTTACGGAACATCTGCTCGCTTGGAAAAAGAGACATAAATATTTCTGCCATTACAATAATTCATACAGAAAAAAATCAAATCGACATGAACGAGTGTAAATTGTCAATAAATTATCAAAAAAATTTTGTGGAAACTGACTTATGTCACTTTTCCCAAGCACTGCAGAAATTATGTTTTAACATGACCAATTTCAACACTTTTATCACAGCCACAACACATTGCAATTTTTACTCCACTATGGAACTAATACATTGATTAATGCTCAAAACACATCCTTAACGAACTAAACGTAATTATGACGAATGAAGACAAAAGTCGCCCGCCATCACGTTCCACATCTTCCACCAGATGGCACTTGACACGACGTAAATAAAGGAGGGCAACATTTGTAAACGAAATGATACTTAACGTGAGGACTGTTACTATAGGCATGTAGTATTATTTGACAGGTTAGGTTAGGTTAGATAAAGTGTGTAATATGCGACAGGTTAGGTGTGTAGTATTATGTGAGAGGTTATGTTAGGTTAGATTAGGTGTGTAATATTATGTGAGCAGTATTGGTGACACTGCCTTCACACCGTCACATTCAGGAGAATGTGGCCATTCTCTTCATTCACACACGACGAATTTGGTGTATAAGTAAAGTACGTATTTGGAGCGGGTTGAGTGGGCATACAGTTCTCCCAGTGATCACATCCAATTTCCATTACTCCATACCATAAATCCTAGGCATTGGCAAACTATTTTAACAATTTTATCTAGTGCCAGGGACATAAGTAACCTCCATCTGAATTTGATAGTTAACCCAAACTGAATCCATTTATATCAACCTTTATTTAATTTGTATTTCTGAAAGATACATTGAAAGGATATATTTCAGAACACGGATACCTTCCTTTCAGTCTTACTCCAAAATTCCTTGTACACACAAAAAAATATTATTGGCACTCGTAAGCATGATGATGCGCATTCGACAAACACAGACAAATGTGCTCTTTTTAGTATTTGAGATAATTCTTTCCAGCGGGTATCCGTAGAACTCATTATTTCTACGTTCATTGTATGGTCAAAATGTGTATCAATTCACAGTGAAATGTTATTACGATCAAGTACCCGTACGTGCTACTGATACACATTTTGATATACAATTTTATATTTATATTTATTTTATTTATATTTTACATTATTGTACTAGTAAAATATTAGTTATTACCATAATTCAATAAGGTAAGAGATATGAGGCAAGACGGTAAAATATAGAAAATTCTATAATTTTAGGATATTTTATTACTACTTACTTTCTATCTATCTATCTATCAAAAAAAAAAAAAAAAAAAAGCTATAGAAGATTTAAATTCTTGGTCAGCATAAAATTAGAGGTCATTTTCACATCAGCAAATTATACAGTGTGTTCACAGAAATATTCTGTGATTATAAACTGCTATAATTTTGTAACTATGCGTATTACGAAATTCATTTTTATAAAAAAAAAAAATTATGTAGTATATAGAAGCAAATGATATCTTTAGAATAATAATTGCGATGGTGTAGGATAGGCTACCCGTATTGGTGTCATAATTAAAATGGACAACTATTTAGGTTTAAATCAATAAAATAATAATTTGTTAAAAGCAGGATGAAGAAAGATTCAACTTGGAATGGAATCAAATTTTCGGGAGGGGGCTTTATGACCTAGCACTGCGACTTTTTACGATTTATTGCCAAGACCCATACTAGCTAGTTCGCTGCGTACCCAGGTTTTGAGTAAGTCAACCCCCTCCGTGCGTTGCCAGCTGTCGATAAGGGAATGCTATGAAATAGAGAAATGGTAAGAGAAAGATGTAGAAAAAAAAATTGTGACCTCGCCCCACTGAAGGACCAAAAAAGAAATAATGTTGTCCACACCTGTAGAATGACGGTTAGCGCGTCTGATCGCGAAACCAAGTGACCTGGGTTCCAATCCCGGTGGGGCAAGTTACCTGGTTGAGGGTTTTTCGGTGTTTTCCCTCAACCGAATATGAGCAAATGCTGGGTAACTTTCGGTGCTGGACCCCGGACTCATTTCACCGGCATTATCACCTTCATTTCATTCAGACGCTAAATAACCTAGATGTTAATACAGCGTCGTAAAATAACCCAATTAAATAAATAAAAAACATGAATTTTATTTTTATTAATTCTCAATCAATACTGGCATTCCTGCAGCTGCTCTAATTTTCACTGGTACACCTGTAACTTCTTAGTTCTTTAGAATTTAATTTTTTTTTTAATTTATGGAACGATTGCTATACAAATTACACTTTCATTTCATTTAATTCTCGAGCAAATCTCCATTAAGCATAAATAATTTTGCACTCCACAACCCAATTTTCCATTTTCTCGCCATACCTAATTCGATATCCCTCTTCAAGTTTTTGTTCCAGCAGGTTTTTGCCTTCATGAGAAGTTTTACTAATATTTCCCCTGGATTCATTACTTCCGATTCTCAGGGTTATTGATCTTAATAGGGCTGCGTTCCCTTTTCTACTCATTTCACTGTTGAGGATGTTGCCCTTGTTTCTTCAGGCATGGGCTTCAATTCTTCCCTGGGCGATAGTTTGCTTTTCCATTCACTCCACTATTTAAGGCTGTCTAACAGTTGAGAACTTCACACGTCTCTCTGCGCAAGGGGCCCTTCGTCCAGATACTACACAGTCGGATAACTGTGGCCTGGGGTTAGTTACCCATCATCAGTACATAGAACCTAATTATATTCATGTAACTTACAATTTTTTTACTTATTTAACGACGCTGTAACAACTACGAGGTTATTTAGCGTCGATGAAATAGGTGATAGTGATATAATATTTGGTGAGGATTCGCCATAGATTACCTGACATTTGCCTTATGGTTGGGAAAAACCTCGGAAAAAACCCAACCAGGCAATCAGCCCAAGCGGGAATCGAACCCGCGCCCGAGCGCAACTTCGGATTGGCAGGCAAGCGCCTTATCCGACTGAGCTAACGCTGGTGGCTCTTACAACAATTAACGGTTCATCAATTTATTAGAAGTTAAGAAAATAGATTCTATATTTTTCATTTAGTCACACTAAGGCAGTGTATTGAACACTAATACATGACGCTTTTCTTTAAATGCTCGCACTAAGTAAGAGCATTCCAAATTCTAACACAAAAATTCATTGGGGAAAGCATGTATAGAACAGGTAGTAAACGGGCAGGAAGGGATGGTTAGGGGTTGGGGTATTCCTCTTTTCCTAGAGGCGACGGTCAGGAGGAAGTGAGGTGGGTTGGAAGCTTTGTTAATTTATGACACAAAACATAGTTCCCTAAACCTGACACATAAGTTCAAATTATAAAATTTACTTTGTTTAATTCATGTAGCATTAACGAAATTAAATAAATAATAAAAGATCAATAACTGAAAATTACAAAATTATATTAAGATAATTAATACTGGGAAGTTTACTGCCTGTCGGGTAGTAACACAGCTCGGGAGGCAACCTCACAGCTCGAGAACAAACTTCATATTAACCCCAATATACCACAGAAAGTAGGATCACCCTCGAGGAAGACGAAAATAGGTTTCTGAGTGGATGCCAGCATTTCAGAGATGGATTATACTCACGGTTTAGAGTCGGTATTTATGAATTCTATAGAATTTGACAATGTATGAATCTGAATTAACACGATTGTATCGTTATCTACAATCGTGTTAATTCAGATTATTATTTCGTATTATTATAGCACGAAAGTAGGCCCTTTGAAGGGAGTTATTATTAGCAATGGAGGATAACGATCTTAAGGGGCCACTCAACTTAAAAATTGGAGAAAAAGTGTCATAGAAATTAAATATTAAATTTCTACACTAATTTACCTGACAGAACTAAATCAATACGCAGAATTCTTCCCCTATTCATTGAGAAGTCACAGTCAAATGCACAAAGCCAAAAAATAAAAAATGATAATTAAAAGTGATATTTCAATTAATGACTGATTAAAAATTGAAATATTTTTTATTTTGAAAAGTATTGGATCTAATGAGCTGAGATTTTGCATGTTAACTTTCCATGTGTATATTAAACTTTTTCTCCAAATTTGAAAAAGATTGGTCAAATAGGAAAAATGTTCCAAAATACAGTTGAGTGTCCCCTTAATGCAAAAGAGACAGAGTTAAAATTACGATTTAAAGATTTCCGTGTTTGTATACATCTGAAGTGAGATTACTGTAGTATGAAGTCAGCGATGAATGCAATGGAGGGGGAAAGGAACTGACTATCCTGTCCCATTATCTCGTGGCTGAGTTGCCTCATAAGTGGTGTCGTGTGCCTTTTTAAAGTGACATGTATTTATCTAGGCTGACGAGTTTACTTCCTTGGTTTGAATTATAAATTATTTAAAACTAGCGTGTAAGAGGGCCTTAGACTAGAAATGTTTAGTTTAAATGTAGTTCTGTTTATAAGTATGCATAAGGATGTAATTATTTGACTTATTTGAACTGTTGTATCAGTGAAGCGAGGTGAGTCAGTGAAGTTATGGTTTTACAGTGCAGTGAACAGTTCCGATCAGTGATAATTTATAGTGTCAGTGAAATGTGTCCTATAGTGTCAGTGAAATGAGTTACAGAGCGTCAGTGAAATGTGTGCTAAAGTCTCAGTGAAATGCGTCATAGTGCCACTACAGGGAATGAGATGAGAGTAAAGTGAAAGACTATTGAAACTTATGTAGGACCTATAGATAATTATGTAGGTTGTATTGTAAAATTAGGTATTTTATTTTATGTTTTATTATTATTGTGTTAAATTGTATTGTGTATTATTATTGTATTGTGTGTAAAATTGTATATGTGTTGTAAAATTGTATTGTGTATTGTAAATTTTATTGTGTATTGGTTATCATTTTATTGTGTATTGTTAATATTGTATATACCACTGCCACCAGGTGCTTGCCCACTTGCAGTGTAAATAAATACATACATACATCACTTGTGAGATTCAGATCTGTCTTCGTATAGTTGATTAAAGAGTAGTTCTCAACATTATTCAGACAGAGTTAAAATAACATTTAAAGGTTTTCAGTGCCTACATTTCCGAACATTATTCATAGTGACTTCAATTGATTAATTAAATATATGACTTTTAAGGAACCCGGAGGTTCATTGCCGCCCTCACATAACCCTGTCGTCTGTTCCTCTCCTAAGCAAGATAGTCCAATCTCTACAATCATATCCCACTTTTCTCAAATCCATCTTATTATTATCCTCTCATATACGTCTCGGCCTCTCCTAATGTCTTTTTCCCTCCGGTCTTCCAACTAACACACTATATGCATTTCTGGATTCGTCCATACGTGCTACATGCCCTGCCCATCTCAAATGCCTGGATTTAATGTTCCTAACTATGTCAGGTGAAGAATACAATGCGTGCACTTCTGTGTTGTGTAACTTTCTCCATTCTCCTGTAACTTCATCCCTCTTAGCCCCATATATTTCCCCAAGTACCTTATTCCCGAACACCCTTAGCCTCTGTTCCTCTCTCAAAGTGATAGTCCAAGTTTCGCAACCATACAGAACAACCGAACTGTTTTATAAATTGTAACTTTCAGTTTTTTTGAGAGGATTTATATATGTACAGTATAAATTAGCGCATATTACATTTGTATTCTCTAACTTAGGATTTCTTTATCCGTATTATCTCCATTATTTATTTAGTTATTTTTATTTATTTTAGGTTATTTTACGGCGCTTTATCAACAGCTTAGGTTATTTAGCGTCTGAATGAGATGAAGGTGATAATGCCGGTGAAATGAGTCAGGGGTCGAACACGGAAAGTTACCCAGCATTTGCTCATATCGGGTTGAGGGAAAACTCCGGATAAAACTTCAACCAGGTAACTTGCCCCACCCGGAAATCGAACCTGGGCCACTTGGTTTTGCGGCTAGACGCACTAACCGTTACTCCACAGGTGTGGACTTTTTAGTTTATTTCTAATATATTATTGTTTCAGTTTGACATACAAAACTAAGTAAATTCTTTTGTTTGTTAATATTATATCATATCTGATATTTCATTCTCCTATCTCCATTTAGTTTCTAGCTAATTTCTTCATTCTTATGGCATTAAAGGATAGTTCAGAACACTAATATTGCTCAATCGGTCCTCGAATTTAATAAAAAAAATAATAGTATGTAAAATAAATTTAACGCGGTATTTTTCTTGTGTGTATTATTATTTTATTCAATTTCTAATTAATACTCATATGAATTTTCTATCTTTAAAAGAAAACATCATGTAAATAAAAAAAAAATTAGACAGGCTATATAGAAAAAAAATTGAATAGGAGAAGGGTTTCAGAAATAAAATCTCAATTATGGCAATAATACAACACATTCCGTTAATATGAACCAACACATCTGTATTCAAAATTACAATTTAGGAAGGAATGGATGCAAAAAAATGAAATGGAAAATATGTCTTTTCATTAATGGATCATTAAGAAACAATAAAATCTTTTCAAAAAAGCATATTATGTTTCTTTATTCTCATGTGCAGATAAAAAAAATGAAGCAGAATACAACAACAGTAACATAAAATTCATACGTTTTTCAAGATTCCAAATACTACTGTCAACATTTATTATAACAAGAAACCATATCATCACCTGCGTATCTTCTCTGCAGGTTTTCAAACGTTGCTTATGGCAGTAGTGTTTGGATATAACATTCTGAATATCAAGATGGCGATACTCCACTATCCCTTTAACATCTTGAAATGTTCGATTATGAATAGGGCTACACTCACCAATTTTCAACTATCACAAGCGAATTGACGTAAAATACCTAATATAAGCATTGGTAATTCTTTGCATACAAAGTTAACATTAGAAAACCACAGAAGAATAATAAAATTCACAAACCCTTATTTGAAATATTTATACTTGTTGATAAAATTCCTAGAAACCATATATTATAAGACAATATCTATGTAAAATTGTAATGCTTATCTAACCTTTCGTGGTATTGCATAAGAATCTGCCAATTCAGCAATACAAGCCACAACTACTGCCATCTAACGTACAGTAGTAAATCGCATTTGAATGTGTTCTCTCTTGCGTCATTACGTGTAGCAACTTATTACGTACAAATCTCAATTCTCTGAGGCACTTTCCACAAACTTCGAATTTGAATAACTTGCTTCCTGAATGTAAGAGTGCATTTCCCTCAATAGGTTATTTGCCCATTGTAACACAGACATTCCAAATATCGCACATATGAATGTCTTCATGTGTTCTGGGATTTCACTTTTTCACATACCACGTATTTCACTTCTGTGAGAAAGAGATGCCACAGATAGAACATTTGAACGGCTTCCTTACTGTGTGAATAAAAAAAAAGTTATTCCATCATATGACTTAATTTAATGTAAATTATTCAGTTATAAATTTACATTTTATTTATTAAAACTGTTAACGTTTTCGCCATGCAATATGGCAGGCATCTTCATTTTTTTTTATTCTATTTTATTGGGTTATTTTAAGACGCTGCATCAACATCTAGGTTATTTAGCATCTGAATGATATGAAGGTGATAATGCCACTGAAATGAGTCCGGGGTCCAGCACCGAAAGTTACCCAGCATTTGCTCGTATTGGGTTGAGGGAAAACCCCGGAAGAAACCTCAACCAGGTAACTTGCCCCGACCGGGATTCGAACCCGGGCCACATGGTTTCGCGGCCAGATGTGCTGACCGTTACTCCACAGGTGTGGAGTGGCATCTTCAGTCATTGATTAAAGATATCTTATGAAAACAAGACATTGCAATAAAATAGTGAAAAGGATACATATCAGAGTGTAGTCAATGAATATCAAAATTTAAAATATTAAAATAGTGAAATGTACCAAATACAATCAAAATTTTAGCTATGCATTTTTAAACGAAATAACAAATATTTTCCATTTTCAGTTCCATTACCAATTCTTGAAATTAAACTAAATTCTGTTCAAACATGACTATTGTTGAAGATATTTTTATTTACAAAATACAAAACTTGTAAATTTTCCTATTTCATTACAATGAGATTATTATTCTTCATGACGATATTATGAATTTTAGCACAGACGAAATGATTATAGCATTTGATTTACTATTTTTTGGAGAAATTGAACACCATTCTGAACTTGAGCTGAGCAGAAGAGGAAAAAACAGGTTAGATTTTATTTATCATTGATTTTATTGGGATCCACTTCCATTCTTGGCCAATTTACAATAATTTAAAGTTACATTAAATTTCTTGCTTCGAACAAACTTGATCAACGAATTCAGTTTGGCATTAGAAAACATTTCTTTTTCACGAATTCACATCTCAGCTCATTATGACATACTGCATCACATGATATACAGGCAAGTATGTGGCCATTTAGCATCCTAAATACAACTGTTACATTGGACATACTAGTCATACGTGCATGTTCCGAGATACCACAGTGCACCTGAGTGGTTATATATGGTACTGTTATTACGGAACTGTTATTTGGAATCTAGTATTTTCAAGGAACTGGAACAGTTGGAACTGTTACGAGAAAATAACAACTCTTCCCATGTCTAGTGCTTTACACTTAGCTCATTCTTTAACATATTTCGTTTCTTCCCAGTATACAAGTCGTGAGGTCGTGTTTGCTCACGTACTTCTCTCCCTTTCTCTTAATGGATTTTCCCAATCTCACATAACTGGTTTACTAAAGCTAGCACGTCGCAGGACGACCATAGACAACTTACAATTGTAAAGTGTGCTGTATCTTAACAATCAACACCTATTCAATTTTCGTATACTTACATTTCTACCGCAAACATAATTTCGTGTAAAATTCACTTGGAACATATAAATAATGCTTCATATATTTCGAGGTCTAAATATATATATATATATATATATATATCTGTAGATTTCAAAAAGGCATATGACTCGGTTAAGAGGGAAGTATTATATGATATTCTTATTGAATTTGGTATTCCCAAGAAACTAGTTCGATTAATTAAAATGTGTCTCAGTGAAACATACAGCAGAGTCCGTATAGGTCAGTTTCTGTCTGATGCTTTTCCAATTCACTGCGGGCTAAAGCAGGGAGATGCACTATCACCTTTACTTTTTAACTTCGCGCTAGAATATGCCATTAGGAAAGTTCACGATAACAGGCAGGGTTTGGAATTGAACGGGTTACATCAGCTTCTTGTCTATGCGGATGACGTGAATATGTTAGGAGAAAATCCACAAACGATTAGGGAAAACACGGAAATTTTACTTGAAGCAAGTAGAGCGATCAGTTTGGAAGTAAATCCCGAAAAGACAAAGTATATGATTATGTCTCGTGACCAGAATATTGTACGAAATGGAAATATAAAAATTGGAGATTTATCCTTCGAAGAGGTGGAAAAATTCAAATATCTTGGAGCAACAGTAACAAATATAAATGACACTCGGGAGGAAATTAAACGCAGAATAAATATGGGAAATGCGTGTTATTATTCGGTTGAGAAGCTCTTATCATCCAGTCTGCTGTCCAAAAATCTGAAAGTTAGAATTTATGAAACAGTTATATTACGTGTTCTTCTGTATGTTTGTGAAACTTGGACTCTCACTCTGAGAGAGGAACATAGGTTCAGGGTGTTTGAGAATAAGGTGCTTAGGAAAATATTTGGGGCTAAGCGGGATGAAGTTACAGGAGAATGGAGAAAGTTACACAACACAAAACTGCACGCATTGTATTCTTCACCTGACATAATTAGGAACATTAAATCCAGACGTTTGAGATGGGCAGGGCATGTAGCACGTATGGGCGAATCCAGAAATGCATATAGAGTGTTAGTTGGGAGACCGGAGGGAAAAAGACCTTTAGGGAGGCCGAGACGTAGATGAAAGGATAATATTAAAATGGATTTGAGGGACGTGGGGTATGATGATAGAGACTGGATTAATCTTGCACAGGATAGAGACCGATGGCGGGCTTATGTGAGGGCGGCAATGAACCTTCGGGTTCCTTAAAAGCCATTTGTAAGTAAGTAAGTATATATATATGGGTCATTCCATGCAAGAAAGTATGTTTTTGAACCATGATATCTCAAAAGTTAAACATGTTGTAGTAGTTTATTTTGTATGTTCGAAATATGAATTTCAACCTATACTATATTTATATCTTTCATAGTTTGGCAGCAATCAGAATTTAAAATATTGGTTTAACAAAGAACACGGCTGCAGTCATTGAAGTTTTTTTATTATGTAAAGGAAGATGGAAAAGTGATTTCAATGCAATTCGAAAAAGGAGAGCCTTGTTTATAAATGCCCTTAAGAGGAAAAAAAATATATTTTTTAAATAGTTACCCACCGTAAAATAATTTTAAAAAATATAGAACACAAAATGCAATTCATTTTTACAGACGAAGAAACATGTGTTTAATTCTTTAGGGGATATAAATTTCACTGTGAAAATTTCAGAGTTCTGACTTAAATATCATGTCAGTTTTTAATAAAAATAACTCACCGGAACAAAGGAGCTCAGCAGGTAGGCTCCCCCTTCGTACAGAATGTTGCGCGATCGAGGTCAGAGGGACAGACGTTTGAGATTACTCATCATTATGAAGTCTCGCGACCGCCACACATAGCAAGCGATTTTCAACCGTCGGAGTAAAAATTAATAATTTTATTCATTCCATTATCCATAGGTATTTTTTAGATAAAGTCATAAAACTTGGGAGGAGGATTAGGAATAAGATTTTCTTTAATATGAATGAAATTTGCATGAATTTAATTTGTTGCATTCGAATATAAAAGTATTCCTTTTCTTCAATGAGGCGTTTTTATGAGCAGGCCTTAATATTATTCGGATTAGTCTTTAAGGTATTAAAATATGGTTATTCAGGTTTACAATGGCGTCTGTTTAGTTTCGATGACACTTCATATAGGGTGTCTAGAATATTTTAAATGATGGATAACATGTAACTGCCACCCACTTTACAGTCATCCGTATGACTAAAATATTAATGATATGGCGGTCACAGTTGGCAGTTTAATTTATTTTCATAATAACATTATTATATTAAAAGCCCAAAAAAATTCATGACATCGCTGGCATATTCTTAAAACTTTGTATGGAATATATACTTACTTACTGGCTTTTAAGGAACCCGAAGGTTCATTGCTGCCCTCACATAAACCCACCATCAGTCCCTATCGTCAGCAAGATTAATCCAGTTCCTACCATCATATCCCACCTCCCTCAAATCCAATTTAATATTATCCTCCCTTCTCAATCTCGGCCTCCTCAAAGGTCTTTTTCCTTCCAGTCTCCCAACTAACACTTTATATGCATTTCTAGATTCACCCATACGTGCTACATGCCCTGCCCATCTCAAACGTCTGGATTTAATGTTCCTAATTATGTCAGGTGAAGAATACAATGTGTGCAGTTCTGCTTTGTGTGACTTTCTCCATTCTCCTGTAACTTCATCCCTCTTAGCTCCAAATATTTTTCCAAGCACCTTATTCTCGAACACACTTAACCACTGTTCCTCTCTCAAAGTGAGAGTCCAAGTTTCACAATCATATAGAACAACCAGTAATATAACTTTTTATAAATTCTAACTTTGAGCTTTTTTGAGATCAGACTGGATGTGAAAGCTTCTGAACTGAATAATAACACGAATTTCCCATATTTATTTTGAGTTTAATTCCATCTCGAGTGTCATTTTACAGGTGTTCGAAGGTACTTAAATATACGAAGATCTATGTGTAAAAAAGGAATAAAGCGGAAACGAATAAATCCGTAATAAATATTAACTTGGAACATACAGAAATTTTGCTAGGAGCTCAGAGAAGAACAAATAAGTGTGAAAATCTCATAAGTGCGCATCTTATAATAGAAGTTTAATTACTATATACTTGCTTGCAGTCACCTCTGTGAAGAGTCAGGTCTATAGCTGTGGGATTGTGTTTAGAGTTCAATTTCTTGTGGACAAAATTTCGTTGTTATACAGTGTAGAAGAAATATTCTCTGAAATCACGGAACTTCCGGCGTTCTTCCTCGGGCCCATTGCTATCGTATTCTGATGGCTCTTTGCTGTCATGGATAGCTGCAATACTGCAATGATGAAAATATACCGTGAGTCTATACAATAAAATATAAATCGTCAAGTCACAATTAATAAGGACTCGCATTAAATTTAAAAAGTTAAAAAAATAATAGGCCTAATTGATATCAGTTTATCAGATTGTGTGAAGGAAAAGAAATAAACACTTGTAAATTACTCAATATAATGTAATATCTCTGGCAGATATCTATGCTCCTAGAATTATCCTGCACATCAATGGGTTACATATAACAATTTTATTTTAATTTAATTTTAATTTATTTACTTATACTTAATGTGCTGTACAACAGCCAGTGGCCAATTACAGTTCAGCACAAAGAATATAACAAAAACATCAGAAATGATATAGATTACAATAAAAGTACAATGAAATAATTAAAAAATAATGGCAATTAAATAAAATGATAAATATAAATGAAATAATGGAATCATATAAATGAAGAATAGAATCATATAAATAGTACTACAAAGATATACAAGAAGACAATAATAATAATAATAATAATAATAATAATAATTTTTTTTAATCCAATGCCACCAGGTTGTCTTTTCGACATTTCTAGTCTTCTCTACTGGCCATGGCTTAGTTGTAACCCACTTCTGAGGTTGGGGCGCATGGAAGGCGGAGTTACATTACCCCGATGATGTGATAGGATGATTATGATAACCTAAATTCCAGACCATGGACGAACACAGGAATAATCCCCTTTAAGGAAAAATTCCTGTGCTCTAACCGGGAATCGAATCAGTGACCTCATGAACTGTAGCTAGAAGCTCTGACCACTAGACCATGAGGGTGGTCATATATAATAATAATAATAATAATAATAATAATAATAATATAATATTATAATTAATTTTTATTTGATTATTAAATAGAATAATAGAAAAAAAATATTTTAACAATTATTTAGGAAAACGAGATGTCATTTAAAAAAAGGGGACATTTGGCGTCCTGAGGATACTTTTATCGGGACAGGAGGCAAGAGACTTAAAAAAGGGCTGGCCACCCTAATGTTACACTCTGCAAACATGTGAAACTGGAGTTCATTCTGGGTTACTATATTTACCAGAACAGCACGTGTGATAAGTAGCGAATAAATCCGATTCGAAAATACGTACATATTAGAATATAGAACAAATAAAATCAGCCAAGCATCACGAACAATGAATGATTTTAATTAGAGCTTCTATTAGAATAAATATATAATCAATAGCTACTGATCAACTCTTACAAGATATGTTCAAAATAAATGCGCAACATGTAACGACTTGGAAAATATCAACATCAACTATACTGTTTTCGCTGTAAGAAAAATACTAATGTAAACATAAGCACGTTGCTGTCATACCCGTGATTGGCTCCCAGTCGAAACACTCACACGACGCAGGAAAATATAGTTCGTATTTGGAAACCATAATGTTGTATTGTTTGGAAATAAAAAATTGAATTCTAATTGTTAAATACAATAACACATATAACTTCACTCATATGCAAAACGCTATGTAAAAGAAAAGCTACTTTTATATTTTGTTATGTACTATGAACGCGGATGAATAACAACAGTAATACCGAAGTAGTCTGTTCTTGTAAGAAGCTGGCGTCACTTGAGCTCGTAGTTGTTCACGTAAGCACGTGGGGTACTGAAGCATGCCTTCTGCGTCCTGGGTGTGTGTGTGGTTATTGAGCTCGTAGTTGTTCACGTAAGCACGTGGGGTACTGAAGCATGCCTTCTGCGTCCTGGGTGTGTGTGTGGTTATTAAACATAAGAGTGGAAACCCTCTGAAAAGCGGAGAAAAACAAATAGTCTTAAATGTATATAATAAGTTAAGTGAGTTTTAATTACAGTAAATATAAAGTAAATGTTTCCTTAGCAAACGAATGCATAGTAGTGAGGTTAGGCCTACTTCACGAGTAATGGGAAATGTTTAACATGAAACAGAATGTACAACAGTAGGCGGGAACACGTACTGAGAATCTATGGCGCCAAACAGCGGTCAATGAAGCCTCACTTCAGTCACGTGCCATTGTTTACATTAGGATTTTTCTTACAGCGAAAAGATTATATATGCTTTGTTTTCTTCAGTCCAAATCAGTATCCTGAAAACAGATCGCAAGATATATAATTATTCTAATGCATATTCCATACTGAAAGTTAATAGCACTGCATGCCAATATACCTGTGACAGAGGCTTCCTCTCTTCTTTAACAGCATCATCAGTAGTCAGTATGGGCAAAACATCTCTCTCAGGTTCCAAGTTTGGAAAATTCATAGCAACTGCAAAATACAAGGTGGGTCAAAAGTCACTTTCTCCAATATTCGTTCTCAGGTTTCGTACTTGTACAAACATACAGCTATCTTAACTTGAATAAACGAATAGCTCATGTAATAAGTTGTGGGTTGACAACCATGTTCGTGCCCAGGGCTGGGCAAAATACTGACATCCAAGTATTTCAAATACAAATACAAATTACTTCAAAGAATAGTATTTGAATTACAAATACAAAATACTTTTAAAAAATCAAACAAAATACATTTGTATTTCAAATACTCGATACAATATATAAAGTAAGAATATTACTGAAAATCTATACTAAAAAAAAAATCTGTAGCCAAATTTTTCGGTATTTTTCGATTTTCCAAAAAAATTGGTGTTAACATGTATAATTAGCCATCCTGAAACCGAAAATAGCTTTTTTTGAAATTTTTGTTTGTATGTCTGTCTGGATGTTTGTTACCTTTTCACGCGATAATGGCTGAACCAATTTATATGAAAATTGGAATATAAATTACGTTCTTTGTAAATTAGATTTTAGGCTATACGGCATTCAAAATACTTTATTTAAAAGGAGGGTTGTAAGGGGGCCTAAATTAAATAAATCGAAATATCTTGCTTATTATTGATTTTCATGAAAAATGTTACATAACAAAAGTTTCTTTAAAAATAATTTACGATAAGTTTTATTATATACAAAATTTTGATAGGACTGATATTTAATGCGATAAATGAGTTTTAAAATTACAATAATAATGCCATCTAAGCCGCTGTACTGAAATAAAAACAAATGACTTTGTCTATAAGGGGCCTTGGACAACAACAATTGAAAGCTATTAAACATAGACTAAGAGAATGTTTCTGTGTTTGTATGAAGTAATATCGGAAGCTAATTAATTGTTTAATTATTATTTCACCATTGGATAGTGTAATTTCACTAGATGAATATAATTCTACAATGTTATTACAGTAACTTCTGAAACATATAGCAAGTAATATAAAGTATACACATTAAAATTAATGATATGTCAATCTTCATTAAACTATGGTTGCATGTAATAACAATTAAGAAACATGTTAAAGAAATTGTCATTGCACCAAATGATTGCTCTCTGGACCAAAATGACCGCATTTTAATTATTTAAATACAATTTAAATTAAGTAACATATTAAACGATTTATCCTTCTATCAAACACGAATGTTCCCTGGATCAAACGTCCTAATTTAATTATGTAATTACTTTATATTTATTTCTAACAGGTGCAGCGGAGCGCACGGGTACGGCTAGTCTAAAATATTATATTAACATTAAAACTATTTTTATCTCCAAGTTTTATATAAACACTGTAATTGAACATTCTTCC
Source organism: Periplaneta americana (assembly GCF_040183065.1). NCBI lineage: Eukaryota > Metazoa > Arthropoda > Insecta > Blattodea > Blattidae > Periplaneta > Periplaneta americana. The sequence continues at coordinate 176,672,632 of NC_091132.1, read as the reverse complement.
TTTTCCCAGTCAGCAATGAAATTATGCTACATATGAATAATTACTACTCCCTTAAAAAAACAACAGTTTCTCAAAAAGTTCATCAGATGAAGATCCCTTTGTTGGTGAATGAATAAATCCTGCAAAACAGAACAGTCTTTCAACAGGCGCAGAGGAACAGAAATTTTGGTAATTCTCTAGACTGCACAGGGTTGTACCTTTTGCTTTTTAAAGTCTATTGTACTTGAGTTGAAACCATAAAAGTTGTTTTCATCATCTTCATCATCTGAACTGACCAAAGGTGTAGCAGAGAACTGCTCAGCTGATTTCACACACATATTCTGTGTCCTCTTCTTATCATTTGGTGAGGCAGTGTCAGGTAGCCATCTTATCTTAAATTATGGATGGAAGCAAGCTGCCAAAATAGTTAAATTTGCTTCTGGCATCAGATCAAACATTGCTTTAAATCTTGATGAAAGCGAACTTATTAGGATTGGAGTTGCTTGGAATAGATGGCGTAGATTACTAGATAACAGAATATGTAATCTGTTTTCGAGGGAAATTAATGTGGACAAAAGTTGGCCGTAATAGCACGTCTTCTCATTTTGCATTAAATTAAGGGCTAAGGCAATGGGTTTCAGAACTGCACGTTATTCTCCAAGGTCCCGATACTCAACATCTTTGAAGGTTGGCAATCCCAGTTTTTCACATATACTGTTTATATCATGTTTGAATTGCAATATTTGAGAGATTGAGTCATAAAGAGAATTCCATCGAGTTGGACTTTAATGAAAATTTCAAGACGTCTGATATAATTTCTGAGGATTTGGGTCTCCTAGACGCATTCCATAATGCTGAAGATTTAGCAAGTGTTGGGTGATGGACCCTTGATACTGTTGGAGATTTCTTGATGGCATTAAGGAAATCAGTTGTGGCAAGAAAACTAAGTGTATGGCTAGCACATCTGAAATGGGCAGGCAAATAAGACAAAAAATCATTCTTCAAATCCAAATCCAAAACTTGAAGGACAAGAAGAAAAAGAAATATTTCGAGTATTTAAAATACAAAATACATCAATTTTTTGTATTTAAATACAAAATACTTTCGGAAATTCTTATAAATTACAAAATACAAATGCATTTCAGATACTGCCCGGCCCTGTTAGTGTCAACTAGTTTTCCGATGCCATGTTTTTTTTTTCTTGGGTACACTTAATTTGCCATCGTTATATGTTTTGAGTTGCTTCCTTTATATGAAGAAAAAAGTTTTAAATTAAACCGCAAATTGTTACCTTCATGATTATTCCACCCGTAACAGAAATATTTATCCTAATAAGAATAAATTTAGTATCACTCAAAAGAGTTTTGATACGGTTGCAATAAGAATTTTATGCTCGACCATGCCGAAATGTAGTAATTATACACCTGGTACTAGCTCTTTAATGCACCTCATTACAGTACACCTATTCATTAAAGTTCAGGTGTTCAGCCAATGACAAATCACCTTTGTACCATTATAAAACAGCAAGTATCGATTATTCTCGGATATACAAATCGAAAGACAATTAGCGAAAAGTCACGGAGACTGGAAATCCAATACTGTCACAGAAGGTTATGTTCTGTTACTACAATAATTAGCGTTAATTGTAAATATTCAAATAAATTCAATTTGTCATCTCGTTTTTCAATTCTAAATCAGTAACCTGTCAACATTAATTGTCTTGTTTACATTTTCGTCTTGTAACATTTATCAATATTGATGACATTGTCTTTTTGTACGTTTTCCCATTGAAAGAGTAGGAATTGATAAAAACGTTTCCTATGAAATTTGTTTGTTTTGAAGAACTTTATCAAATGGTACCTTATTTGATCCGACTCCCATTTAAAATTTTAAAATGATACGCCACTGACCCTACTTCCTGTCGGAGCTGATTGATGAAATCAAGCTCAAGTGAAAGTTCACATGTGGTTTAGTTATAAATATTTTTGTCTCGAAAATTTTCATACATTAGTTTCCGAAATAAATGACTTACAGGTGGTCCAAATCACCCATTGCCTTTTCGTATGTTTTCACATTGAAATAGTAGGAATTAATAAAAACGTTTCCTATTAAAGTTGTTTGTTTTGAAGAGCTCTATCAAATGGTACCCTATTTGACTCAGACTCCCATTTGAAATTTTAAAGTGATACGCCACTGACTCTACTTCCTGTTAGAGCTGATTGATGAAATAAAGCTCAAATGAAAGATCACATGTGGTTTAGTTTTAAATATTTTTGTGTCGAAAATTTTCATACACTAGTTTCCGAAATAAATTACTGTTACGGATGGTCTGAATCACCCTCTATATGGGAGCCAAACTTCAGGCACAAATCATTTTTTTGTCGACTAAACAGTTATTCAAATACCAAAATGACATGTAACTTTTTGATTCCCTACAACTCAAAGACTCTGTTCTTAAAATTAATGCAGTTATACACTTTCATCCTGTATAACGTAGGAATAGCTTCTTACTTGCGTGCGTCAGTGGATGTGCCGTGTGTAGGCGTTGGTGTCTTCTGAGATTTCCAGATTCTGTGAAACACTTTCCGCAGAAATCGCATTTGTATGGCTTTTCGCCTGTGTGTATCCGTACATGATTCTTCAGACTCCCTGAATCGAAAAAACTCTTTCCACAGTCATTACATTTGAAGGAGTTGTTGTCCGCAAACAAACAATGATGAGCTCTGAGACTTCCCGAATCCGAAAAAGATCTCTCACACATATCGCATTTGAGGGTATTTTTACATAAGTGCCGGGATATATGTCTATTTAGATTTAGCTTTAGAGAGAAAGCCATTTCACAGCGAGAACATTTGAAAGGCTTGTCGCCTGTATGTAGACGAGTGTGTCTCCCCAAATTTCCCGCTTCAGAGAAACATTTTCCGCAGAAATCGCATTTGAATGGCTTTTCGCCTGTGTGAATTCGAACGTGATTTTTCAGACGGCAGGAGCTAGAGAAACACTTCCCACAAACATCACATTTGAATAGCTTATCTCTAATTTGTAACTGTGCATGTTTCTTGTGATTAGCAAATTCCGAGGAACTCTTTCCAGAAACATCAGTCGTGACTGGATTTTCGCTTCTGGCAGAACATTCATGAATTCCGAGTTCTTCCGAATCCAAGAAAAACTTCTCACACACATCGCACTTCAAAGACTCTCCACACGAGTTGCGAGATATATGCCTAATAAGGTTCAACTTCAGCGAGAAAGACATTCCACAGACAGAACATTTGAAACGTTTCTCGCCTGTGTGTATACGAATATGTCTACCCAAATTTCCCGACTCAGAGAAACATTTCCCACACACATCGCACTTGAATGGCTTTTCACCAGTGTGAATTCGAGCATGACTCTTCAGGCGACATGATCCAAAAAAACACTTTCCGCAGATATCACATTTGAGTAGCTTATCTCTTCTTTGTAAGCGTGCAGGTTTCTTAAGATTACTCGATTCTGATGAACTCTCTCCAAAGTCATCACTTGTGACCGATTTTCCGTCTGCATCTAAACATTTATGATTTGAGAGCTCTTCCGAATCCATAAAACACTTTTCACACACATCGCATTGCAGAGTTTTCTCATTCATGTGTCGGGTCATATGTCTATTTAGATTTAGCTTTAACGTGAAAGACATTCCACACACAGAACATTTGAAAGGCTTCTCGCCTGTGTGTAGACGAGTATGTCTTCCCAAATTTCCCGATTCCGAGAAACACTTCCCGCAGAAATTGCATTTGAATGGTTTTTCGCCTGTGTGTATTAACGAATGACTTTTCAAACCTCCCGATTTCGAGAATCTCTTCCCACAGACGTCACATTTGAAAGGCTTCTCGCCCTTGTGGATACGTTCATGCTTTGTGAGATTTCCCGACTCGGAAAAACACTTCCCGCAGGAATCGCACCTGAATGGCTTTTTCCCTGCGTGAATACGTGCATGGCTATATTTCAGATATCCTAAACCCGAAAAACGCTTTCCACATACATCACATTGGTATGGTTTGTCGCTTGCATCACTGTCACAAATACTAATCTCGCTTGAATTATCTCCTGTGTTACTCGCCAGGGAACTGTCAACTCTATGGCTATGGGATTGTGTATTAGTGTAGCTATAACGGTCTATAGTACTTCCACAGGAAGAATTCTCTGAAATCACAGAACTTTTGGTTCTGTCGCTCATGAAGTGCTCTTCGGGTTTGTTGCTGTCTAATTGCGATAACACTCCACTTTCATGGGTAACTGCAACACTGCCAGAAGAAAAATATAGTCAGTTTATAAAATATGACCTATGTGGTACAAACACATCGATTCAGAGCAATTTACAAATGTTTAAAATTTATAATTATACACTAATAGTACATTATGCAATGAGCCTATAATGGTAATAATTAAGACGCGAGTATGTTTGTTTATGAAACGAGCGCCAGTTTCATAATTTTCATACGAGCGTCTTAATTACCATTATGGGCAAGTTTCATTCGACTTTTTATGCTCGATCATATTTCTAACTTGAAATTATTCAGAAGTATTAAAGTCATGGTTATCTAAGTGAGGAGCGGAACTGAGCTTCTAAATTGTGAGATGTGCGCAGACGCGAAAGTATTGATTTTTTTCGAGACCGAATGTCATTGACCTTGATATAATGTAGAGAATAAGATTAGTCTTGATATAACCTGCAAATTGATTTAGAATTGAAAAACGAGATGACAAATTGAATTTATTTGAATATTATTTACAATTAACGCTAATTATTATAGTAACAGAACATAACCTTCTGCGACAGTATTGGATTTCCAGCCTCCGTGACTTTTCGTTAGTTGTCTTTCGATTGCATATCCGAGAATAATCGTTACTTGCGCTCTTATAATGGTACAATAGGGATTTCTCATTGGCTAAACAACTGAACTATAATGAATATGTGTACTTTAATGAGGTGCATTAAAAAGCTACTACCAGGTGTATAATTACTACATTTCGGCATAGTCGAGCATAAAATATTTTACAGTTTATCAGCTAATATAATGACCAAAGAATAATGATTTTCAAATAACTCATTGCAATGTAATACAGGAAAAGCTGTCTATGGCGGAACATGATGGATCTGTAGAAAAATTTCCATTTTTGCGTGTTTCCTTCTTGCGAAGGATTGTTTAAATTTTCACGCAACTTAAGGAGTAACCAAAAACAAATTAAGTCACACATTAACATGAATTTTTTATGGTTAATACCTATTCAGAAGACGTAACAGAACTCATCTCATTATGGTCTTAATATAATTTATTTATTTTGACGATTTGTTGAGAATTGATCACCTTATTCTACCTTCTTGGTAAATGTTATTTAAAACAAAACTAACAGACTGCAACACTTCAAATCTGCATCTACCTACACAAAATTACAATGACGTACTGAGGACATAAGACAAATTATGTCTTGCCTTCCAATAACTTCTCTGTAGTTGTGCCATTAACCAAAAAATATATTTCCGTCTTATTCAGGCAATAACCAATCGGTTATTCTTTAAAACCATTCCACTTCGATGTTACGGAATTTTTCGACTTACAGAAGCCGTTTTCATGAATAAAATCGATCCATTCTGAGATCTTTCCATATCGACGGGTTTCCTCCTCATAAAGGTTTCGTCAGACAGATTTACTGTATCTCTAGCATATTTCTGATCTCGCAGAATGAATCATCTTGGACCTGAATGGTTTGCATAGAATGTGAATAACATTATGCTTGATATATTTCCGTCTTATTCAGACAACAACTAATGAACTGTTCTTAAAACAATTCCATTTCCGAGTTACAGAAGTTATCAGCATAGAGAACTTCTGTTCTGAGATTATATTTTCGAATCCTTATTATAAAGATTCTCTTATAGACAGATTTTCCTGTATTTCTGGCATACATCTAATTTCGTAGAATTCATCATCTTGGACGTGAATGGGTTCCATATAATGTCTTAACATTATGCTTGTAAATGGCATAATTAGAGAGATACTGAAGAGGTTTGACTTTAAGATGGAGAAAACAACACGTAGTACATTTCAGATGATACTCAGAGTCGCTTAAGGCCCGTAACACACTTGAAGAGTTTTCGCTAGCGAGAAAATTCAAAGACTGATGACATGGATTCAAATGGACCTCCACACACTGGAAGAGATTCTCGCTCAAGGCAAAAACCTCGCGCGAGTTTCTCGCTGGAATCGGTAGCTCAGCGAATTTTCTTGACACATTTATCAAAGATGTTTGACATTTATACTCTTTATGACGATTGAGTGTAGAAAAAGATATCACAGGTGGCGATGAATTGTATTGTTTTTATTCGAAAATGAGGAAAGATGGCTGATAATTGCAGTCAGAAACTTATCGAACTTGTACGATGTCACCCGTAGGCCTATTTATATAATACACAGGATGAAAACTATAAAAACACGAAACTTAAAGAAGAAATCTGGAGACAAATATCAGATTATCTGAAAATAAATAGGGCTATATTTTATTTTGATGAGATTTAATAGTATTAATTAAACATTTGAAATAATGTATCTATATGTTTTAACAGTTTACGTAATTTTAATCAGAACATAGCAAAGAATCCTCTATCATATCATGAATGGCAAAAAACTGAGGTCCACTGAACCTGAAATAACGCCTAAACGTATCATCATTCAAATCGAAACCAGTGTCCAAAACTCGCCCTTATTTTCGTAAGATACAATGCGATTTTCAGATATTTCTGGCTTTAATTTTAGGCCTACTTTTTCTTTTCATTAACAAAATTTGTTCATGTAACTCCATTTCCTCATCATCTGAATACTCAGATTCAACATAGCGTTCGTACGTAATTTGTAAAGTACGACAATATACTTACATGTTATATATTTAAGTACGACAATATACGTAAATACATAACCTATAATATTTCCCGCAACGAGTGATTACTATAATCAGGAAAATGCTTTCTGCATGAAGGCAGTGCATAGATGATCATAGCGAGATGTGATCTGTGATAGCGAGAACTCTCGAAGTGTGTGGAGGAAGGCTCTTCGCCTCTTTCTCGCAACACATTTCTCGCTAGTGAAAACTCTTCAAGTGTGTTACAGGCCTAACCCATTACATGTAGCTTTGGTTTTATTCCACTGAACACTGTCGACTGAGTGAGCAGTGTGTGCTACATTCTAATAAACAGAAGTCATAAACAGTACATTGCAGATACCCACTCCACGTAGCTTTGGTTTACAATAAATACATAGAACCAAATATATATATATTTAAACCTCGAAATATATGAAGCATTTTTATATATTCCAAGTGAATATTACACGAAATTATGTTTGCGGTAGAAATGTAAGTATACGAAAATTGAATAGGTGTTGATTGTTAAGATACAGCACAAATTTTTTGGACAAGTCTTGATGAGTGTAATTGAAATAATAAATAAATACAGGGTGCCATTAGAGAAACAATGTTACTATTCGTATTAATAAATAACGCTACGAGGTTGTCTCCCCATTAGTAATATTTTCTCCTATCAGTTGTACATCTTTTGCATGAAACAATTTTTCATTTGGTGCTTGCGTACAAACCTATTTTGGGTGGCCAAGATAAATGGGGCGCTCTGTATATGAACAGAGTCATTCAAGATTGGAAACAGACGCGTCATGGCTCAATTTCTAACAGTCAAAATTTTCAGTTTGACAGTTTACTCTTTGCTGATGATTTAGCCCTAATTGCATTCAATGAAGACGACTTCATAGTCTAAATATGATGAGCGCAAAATAGTGTGACAGCCACGTGAGAAGGAAGGGCTAAGTCGGCCATCCTGACGGACAGGTTGCGCGCGCATCTGCTTCCTGGGGCACGTGCAGTGGGGAGAAAGGGGAAGAGCGACTGCGGCAGAGAAGAGAGATATCCAGATTATTCGAGAGTGGAATCTTTCGCGAACTCTCCAGAAACTATAGTTTGGTTATAAAAGAGAAGACGCAAGTGAACGTCAGTCAGTCAGTCAGTCAGTAAGGCAGTGTAGTTAAAGCCAGTGGAGAGCAAGCCAGACAGTGTTGTGTAGCGGTGAAGCCAGCTTCGAGACCAGAGCGCGACTTGAGTTGTGTCCGTAACTGTGGAGCCTGAAGCCCGGAGTTCGAGTGCAGTGGACCGCAGTTGGGGGACCTGAGTTCGAAGTGCAGCGGGTCGTCCTGAAGGTCTGGGGTTCGAGATTCTGTGAACGCGAGTGACTGAGCTAGAAGAACTAACCACGACAAACGAGCTGTGAACTGAGAACTGACAGTTCTGTGTTGTAAATAGTGCTTTGTAAATATCAGTTAAGATTAACAGTTCATTGTTGTTCGTAATAGTCCAAGTAAATTGTCATTGTCGTCTGTGGAGTGCAATAACGAATGCCGTGTTGCTGTGCGGAGAGCAAATCCCATTGTTGACGAGAGTGAAATTAAATTGTAGAGTGTGATAATTATTGTTGAGATAATAAAATTACATTGTTGTTCAGTAGAAAAAATTTACAATACGATATGGAAATCAATGTTAAAAAAACAAAAGTCATGGAATTTCGTGGGAAATAGCCAGTAGCAAACAAACGAAATTTGTTTAAACAACAAATTAATAGAAGGAGTAAATGAGTTAACGTATCTTGGCTATAATTTAACTTTTTTTTTTTTTTTTTTTGTGAAAGAGATATAGCTTCTAAAATTTTCAAATGCAATAAAATAATGTGAATAATCAACAAAATTACAAAGTCTTCCCTCATATAGCGACACACAAGAATACGTTTATATAAAACCTTTGCTAGACCTGTACTATGTTGCAGAAGGAAAGCATGGACAATGAGAAGTACTGCTATTGGCAGAATAACATCCTGTGAAATGAAATTTATGAGAGCAACATTAGGATATAGTCGCTTGGACTGCAAAAGAAATGAAGATATCATGCAAGAACTTCAATTACAACCAGTCTCACAGTTTATAAACAAGTACCAGGTGCAATGGAAAAACCATGTCCAATGAATGAATCGGAATAGACTTCCAAAAGCCATGCTTCAATACAGTCCGCAAGGGACGAGATCTTTAGACCATTAAAACAAAAAAGGTGGACTATAAATGACTCACTGAGACCATAACTACTGCAACAGACCTTGTGCATTATTATTATTAGTATTATTAGTATTATTATTATTATTATTATTATTATTATTATTATTATTATTATTATTATTATTGCCGAATAACTAATTTTGGTTATTTGGAATAAAATTCGAGTGAAGCAATATATAAGAAGATTGTTCCACAAATAAATAACAATAGAAAAGCAGAATGTGTGAGCCATGTAGTGGTGGTGATGATGATATTAGTATAGCTGTATTATTACTGGGAATAAACATTTTTATTTCACCTAAAACAATTTAAGTCCAAAAAGTGACCTGAGCCATTTACTTGAAAAATATTGCTCCTTTAACATAACCAAGGAAGTGCTATAAAATAGAGATGGGCGATAATCACTTATGATAGTCCTATCGATAGTCATTTAAAACTTTTTTGTTAATTTGTTATGAACTGAATTTATGTATAAAAGCGTACTGAACTATTAATTTAATGATATATACTGAACTGAATCTGAATTACATACCAATAACACACCATATTATAATCTGTCCTTAAAGACCCAAAATTAGCTACCATTTTGTTTTGTTTTTTTTTTTTTTAACATGTGATCATTGCTCCAAGGTCAGTCTAAGATTCTCACTAAAATAAGCATTTCCACTTTGTTGGGATGCAGATTTTTTCGCCTTTCATTAAGTTTCCAGCTTCGGATAGCATTCTTTCCAAGGGAACTGAAGATCCCAGTGAATACAGATACTTTCTGACCGAATTACTTTAGTTGTGGGTGAATTGTGTATGCTAAAAGGAATTGGTAAGTGGGAACAAAATACTGAATTTGCTTACTTAAATGTGCAAAATAATGAATGTGTGCCTGAAATTTGCGTAGTGGTTAAATAGGCATATAATATAAAAATTGAACTTGATAGTAAGGTTGAGTTTATAAATTATAATTGAGGATAACTATCTTCCACAATTTTGTAGATTAATGGAGGTCATTAAAACTGGTTCCAGCCAATCAGAAGAGACTATCCGATGTCTCAACTCTCATATCTTTCCTATGCCTAATCTGCCATCTATGAGAGATTATAGAATGCTTTATTGTAACCATAATTGCAAAGTGAATAATCATGTGAGCCATTCGTTTACAATTTAAAAGAATATTTGGAATCACAGATCGGGATGAATTCTGAACAAACACTGAATGAATCGCGTCTAACAATTAGTAATGTCTGATTGCATCATTCGAAAAGAATTGTGTTGCCAAGTTCCAGTTTGAAACCCTTATATTATTATGACTGATCTTCCCATTTTTCGATACTATCGAAATTCGACTATCGACAGTTTCAATAGTTAAGTCAAAACCATCGATATTACTATCGACTATCGCCCAACATTACTAAAAAATGGCACAAATTAGTTCTCCCATTAAGTAGTAGCAGAAGCAGTAAAACCAAGGACACAGTGGAAACATGATATTACACTCACCTGTCAGAAATGGATTCTTCATCCTGTGTACTTGGTTCCAGCTTCAATTTGAATTCTTCTTTCAATGTGTCAAAGTCATTGTTTTCTTCCTGAAAAGAAAAGTAAGTAAAACATTGCGGTAACACGTCATTGCCTGAACATTTATACACTGGAAATTTGATGAATTCCAAACACAAATTTTACTAGAAGGGAGACAATCAGAAAAATTATCATGCTTTTCTCCAGGTATCATAAACCATAATCGTCATCAGTATGTTCACTGTGGTGAATGTTGGTATCATTTTCGTGAATACCATCATCAAATTATTGTAACATAGAGCTACATTCAACACTGTAACAATAGTAGCCTAACTATTTATTATGTAAAAACTATCATTTAAAATTATTCCATTAAATTATTTACTTTCTGGAGGGATTTGTAATTGCGGCTGAGTAGCCAAAATTTTTATAAGCACTTGTTTTGACATTATTAACATGTTGGAAGAAAATCATTAATGTTTTATCTGCCCCCCCAAGAGAATGTGGGGCTCTTTTATTATAGGATATCGCTTAATTTTCATCAAGTTTAACAAACGATTCTGACTTCACAACATGGCCGACGTAAACCAACTCGACAAGTAAATAGAACTGCTTTTTAGATCAGTTTGAAAAACACCAAGTCCATTAAATCTATATATTTGGTCGACGGGAAAAGGCACTTAAGTAAAAACAAATTAATTTTTCAGGAGGGACTTTTTTTTTAATTTACTCTTAACTGAATATAAATATAAATAATGAAATTCGTGTATGTTGGTCACAGTAAACCATTTTCAATTTAACATAGAAGGAATTTTATTATTTCAAAAATTAGAAAAAAATACTTGACATGTGATTAGGTACAACAGAAAAATCGACTTTTTTTTTTTTTTATTATTTATATGCCTTTTCCCACCGACAAAAGATATAACAATAGCAATGAGGAATACAATGCGTGCAGTTCTACATTGTGAAACTTTCTTCATTCTTTTGTAATTTCATTCTTCTTAGTCTCAAATATTTTCCTAAACACCTTATTCCCCAACACTCTTAACCTCTGTTTCTCTGTCAAAGTGAGAGGATGAGTTTCACAACCATACAGAACAACCGGTAATATAACTGTTTTATAAATTCTAACTTTCAGATTTTTTGACAGCAGACTGGATGACAAAAGGATTTTAACCAAATAATAACAGAGATTTCCCATATTTATTCTGTATTTAATTTCCTCCTGGGCGTCATTTATATTTGTTACTGTTCCTCCAAGATATTTGAATTTTTCTACCTCTTCAAAGGATAAATCTGCAATTTTTATATTTCTATGTTCTGGTAACGAGACATAATCATATACAGTACTTTGTCTAAACCTATTTCTTTACTTGCTTCAAGTAAAATTTCCGTGTTTTCCTTAAGGGTTTGTGGATTTTCTCATAACATATTCACGTCATCCGCATAGACAAGAAGCTGATGTAACCCGTTCAATTCCAAACCCTCTCTGTTATCCTGGATTTTACTAATGGCATACTCTAGAGCGAAGTTAAAAAGTAAAGGTGATAGTGCATCTCCCTGCTTTAGCCAGCAGTGAATTGGAAAAGCATCAGACTGAAACTGGCCTATACGGACTCTGCTTTACATTTCACTGAGGCACATTTTATTTATTCAAACTAGTCTCTAGGGAATACCAAATTCAATAAGAATTTTATATAAAACTTCGCTCTTAATTGAGTTATATGCCTTTTTGAAATCAATGAATAACTGATGTACTGTACCTTTATACTCCTATTTTTTTTCAATATCTGTCGAATACAAAAAATCTGATCAATAGTCGATCTATTACACATAAAACCACACTGATGATCCCCAACAATTTCATCTACGTACGGAGTTAATGTTCTCAAAAGAATATTGAACAAAATTTTGTGTCAGCAACTGCGATATTCCTCGAAAGTTACTACAGTTAGTCTTGTCCCCCTTCTTAAAGATAGGTGCGATTATGGACTCCTTCCATTGCTCTAGTACAATTTCCTTTTCCCAAATAGCAAGTACAAGTTTATAAATATCTCTAGATAATGCGCTTTCACCCTCTTGTATTAAGTCTGCTGGAATTTGATCGATACCTGGGGACTTATACTTTTCCATATTTTCTATTGCAATATCTACTTCATAAAGTTTGAGTTCGGGTATAAATGGCTCAGCAGTTTCACTTTCATAATAGAAAGAATGGACATTTGTGAACCTGACAAAAAGTGGAGTTGTACCACTATTAATATAACCCCTTCATATATCAAAATCCAAAAATGGCATAGGAACACCCACCTCACCTGACAAACTCCACATACCTGTTGTTCGCATTTCACCATGGGAAAATTAATTGGGCTTGGTGTTTCCTCAACTTTCATCTCTGATGTGAGGTCATCGCTGTAGTGCAAACACTGCGCATTTACGTCAGTAAGATGTAGATCTAATGTATTTCCTTCCTGTAGGACACAGAGATATGATAAGTGAGTAATCCACTAAATGCAACTGCACAGTCGTATTCTATGTGTAAGTGTTTTGATTTCAGTACCTCATTCTTGTTAAGAGTACGAATGACGCAATTTCAATATGTATGCTGCAAGATTATTGGCAAATTCTTGCTTTTAAACATTCTGAAGTTATTCCAGATATTTCTTTATCTGACAATTACAGTTTAATGGCCAGTTTGTCCAAGTACTGTTTAATTTTGCTTAACGAATGTTAAATTAACAGTCTGTTTATTTTTAACGCTTTGTTAATGTATTTTCCATATGTTCAACATAATTTTGTTTAAGATAACCAACACTTAACTATAACGTCTGTTAGCCTATTTTAACTACGCAACAGCAGTTGGTAATGATTCTACACATGTTAGACAATTTTTCATTGGCTAAAATTAATCTTTAAATTCCGTATTATAGAGTGAGTCATGAAACTTGCATCAAATGACAACCTGTTATGGTAGGCTACGCTCCATAAACAAACAGTTGAGAAATGAAAGTTGTAGGTGACGTGCTGAATAATAATTACAAAGTAAGGTTATATTTCCTCATTGCTATTATGGATACGAAATACGAAAGAAATAAAAAACACTCATGTATTTAAACACCCCAAAGTATTTTTTAAATGTTATATTACCAGTCATATGCTACACATTCCCTACAGAGAGACACAAAATATTAATTTCGCAACTTCTGTTCGAACAGCTGTGGAGAATCGGCCATAATTAACTAACTGTTAAACGAGTTAATTGCCCGAAATCTTACATTTAAAATTAACAAACTGTTAAAAATCTGTTAAACAAAACTGGTGTTCAAACATACAATTTTATTAATTAACAAACTGTTTAGAGTTTAACAGTCGTTAAATTGTCTAACAATACTTGGAAAAACCGGCCATAAGAGTTTTTATTACAGTCATTATGCAATCACAAAAATTGCAACAGACATTGTCCTATACTGAGTGGAAGTGAAACAAACTTGCAGATTAAAAGGGAAGATAGGTTACACTGAAATGGATAGAAAACCTATACAGTAGAATCCCACTTATCCGTCACCATATTAACCGACTGGCGGATTATCCCACTGTTTTCTCTCTCTCTTTTTTATAGGATAAAATATGAAGTCCTATACAATTACTTGTTGGAGGGGGTGTTTTTCTCAACTTGTAAAATAATCACTACCTGCTTTCAAGAAAATTAGCCCAAGAACTTTCACACAATCGCAAAACCCGTGTACAAATCAGTCCTTGTTCCACTGCTGGAGTGGATGTTTGTATAACAAATATAAAATATCTTCAATGGGTGTCGAAAGAAAACGTGTACCAAGTATAAAAAAAAGCAATAACTGAGAGATTTGGGAAAAGAGAAACTTTATCTCATTTCGAATCAGAATACGAGATTGAAGTTACAACTGTGCGGGATTTAACAAAGAAAGGTAAACTGTATAAAGTAAGAGTTTATAAATGTAGAACACGAGGCCTCTACTCCTATCTTTCGGCAGACACCCATCACAAGGAATTCCCTTGGCCCTTAAAACCCGTCACTGATAACCAGACAAATTAAGTGAGCTTCTGATCCACTAACTAGCATTTTAAACACAACAGCACGGAGGAAATTACAAAACTACAGGCCAAAATATTATGCACTTTATTTATGAAAATCTTTTACGGTACGGATTATCTGATTGTTTCGATTAATCGTTCAGTTCATCCCCTTCATTACCACGGATAATGGAGGTTCTGCTGTATTATGTTTTGCAATTAAATGCACGGTTAGTTAGAAAATTAAGTTTGAAGATCCACACTATTGAAATAAATCAGACACAGCCTTTATTCTTTCTTAGATTTCCTATCAATATGGACGAAACAGTATAGAAACAGCAATTTTTTTTTTGTAATGCATTTCACACAATAAACATTGAAGCTATGATAATGCTCTCCAACATACCTCCGATAAAGGTTTCTTCTCTTCTATATTAGCATCATCACTTGTCTCTACAGGCAATTCTTCATCCTCAGGTTCCGTCTTGATGAAATCCATTACAACTGAAAGATATAATTGACAAACTCATATCATAGGCTCCTAATTTATTAACTGTAGCCTATGCTTCACAATGCCAATGTCTATGTCCATGTAAATTTTGTTACTCCGACAGTGAAAAATTAGAGAAAGGAAAACTATTATGGATAAAAATAATACTCAAATCTAAATGTGTGATTTTTTTTCAAAATGTTCAAGAAGGGTTTTAAACCCAGTAAACCCCCCCTTGTGTATGCTTCTGGTACTATATCATATCATTACTAACAGTCACGCTTGAGGAATTTCTTGTCTGAAGCAATCCTATAACATGTACAAAAATATTGTACTTGGTACAGATTTGCAAAAATTTATTTTACTAAGAAATGAAAACGACAACAAAGAAGCCACTATTTTCTTTTGCTTCACTGGATCCTGTGGGATAGATATTATAATAATTAGAATCACATGGTTTTAGTTTGCAGCCACAAATATTTAAAATATATTATAAAAACGCTTTGATACCTACCTGTATATTCTAATGCAATGTTGCAACCCTTCTTGGTACTAATTAGCAAGTCCAGAACGAATTTTATTAAAAGAGAAAAAAATGTTTATCTAGTATAGAGCCGTGAACATCTCGAGTAAAGTGCGGGGGGAGCTATGACAGTGTATTACAATTTAGAGGTTATGTAGCAAATAAGTATCAACCAATGGCTGTTGTCCAGCACATAAATATGAATAAATATATTATAAATAAATATTATTATTATTATTATTAATATTATTATTATTATTATTATTATTATTATTATTATTATTATTATTACTATTATTATAGGTCAGTTTCTGTCAGATGCTTTTCCAATTCACTGTGGGCTAAAGCAGGAAGATGCACTATCACCTTTACTTTTTAACTTCGCTCTAGAGTATGCCATTAGGAAAGTCCAGGATAACAGAGAGGGTTTGGAATTGAATGGGTTACATCAGCTGCTTGTCTATGCGGATGACGTGAATATGTTAGGAGAAAATCCACAAACGATTAGGGAAAATACGGGAATTTTACTTGAAGCAAGTAAAGAAATACGTTTGGAAGTAAATCCCGAAAAGACAAAATATATGATTATGTCTCGTGACCAGAAAATTGTACCAAATGGAAAAATAAGAATTGGAAATTTATCTTTTGAAAAGGTGGAGAAGTTCAAATATCTTGGAGCAATAGTAACAAATATAAATGATACTCGGGAGGAAATTAAACACAGAATAAATATGGGAAATGCCTGTTATTATTCGGTTCAAAAGCTTTTATCATCCAGTCTGCTGTCAAAAAATCTGAAAGTTAGAATTTATAAAACAGTTATATTACCGGTTGTTCTTTATGGTTGTGAAACTTGGACTCTCACTTTGAGAGAGGAACATAGGTTAAGGGTGTTTGAGAATAAGGTGCTTAGTAAAATATTTGGGGCTAAGAGAGATGACGTTACAGGAGAATGGAGAAAGTTACACAACACAGAACTGCACGCATTTTATTCTTCACCTGACATAATTAGGAACATTAAATCCAGACGTTTGAGATGGGCAGGGCATGTAGCACATATGGGCGAATCCAGAAATGCATATAGTGAGTTAGTTGGGAGGCCGGAGGGAAAAAGACCTTTAGGGAGGCCGAGACGTAGATGGGAAGATAATATTAAAATGGATTTGAGGGAGGTGGGATATGATGATAGAGAATGGATTAATCTTGCTCAGGATAGGGACCAATGGCAGGTTTATGTGAGGGCGGCAATGAACCTTCGGGTACTTTAAAAGCCAGTAAGTATTATTATTACTATTACATTATTATTATTATTATTATTATTATTATTATTATTATTATTATTATTTTCACAAGATTGGATAGATGACTAATATTTTACCCTCGAGTAGATGATGTTGCAAAGCGGAAAATGTATAAAAATGTCATCAGTTTTTAGAAAAATTAATTTTTAAAACTGTAGGTAGTTTGATTGAACTGCAAATTTACAGGTACGAGGATTTACTTCTAAGCCATCGATGTAACTGATTATGTGCCAGACAAGTTACACAGTGTTATAAAAAAAAAAGTTGCTATGCAGTGTTGAGCAATTTTGTAAAAGAAGAGAACAAAATCGCAAATGACAGTGTGGGAATTATCACTTACGCTCCATTCACCTCATGCGATGCCTGTCATTATACGAATTGTCTAAATGATAAACGCACAAGTTTTTCTTATGATAATCTATGTGTGTACAATAGTTTTACATCACTGTAATTCCTTATTATGAAGGTGATACTGACTCCGCTAAGAAGTCGAAGATGTATTAACTAGGTATAGGTCGTTCGTCATCTTGTGAAACCAAATACTTGTGTGCGCCGTAGCTTACAGTAAAAACTATGTGGTGGGGTTAAGTGAGCTACCTTGCTACAAGCAGAAGCGTAGCGAGGGAGAAAGTTTCTCAGTCCACTTTCTTCTTCCCCTGACGCCCAGGTAGATTTCACGAGCTAACGATTAAGTAACAAATTTATGGTTTAATAATAATATACCTAATAATAATAATAATAATAATAATAATAATAATAATAATAATAATAATAATAATTTAGGCCTACTACCGGTAAATTCTGATGATTTGTGATGTAATAACATTTCTTAAAAATCTCTGACATTAAACTCATTACCTGTAATTTAATGCAGTACGTACGTGACTTGTGGGAATGTGTAACAAGGCCTACGACAAACAGGAATAACCGAAAAAGGACAGACGTAATGTAGCAAATAACAAAGAGAAAACATGGAATTACAGCCGAACTTAATAATTATCGCTGTCACTACACACTACAAACATCAACAAAGACCGACTTGTGTAAACACATGAAAAAAGAAACATGGGTAACACAAGGATATTGTAAATGTCCGTTCGAATATCTTATGTAATGTAATACATGTATATAAACTTGGATATATGAAGAGTAAATAAGTAATAATTATTGCATTACCAATTTAACAGAAGTATTCTTACTTATATATTCAGCAAATAGTATCACTTAATAGAAAAAAAGAATAATTATTCTACTATCATGGAAGCCGTGAAAATAAAATTAGAGAATAAGACAGCTATATAGCCATTAGCCACCTTGTTAAAGAATGCCTAAGGCCCATAACACACTTGCAGAGTTTTCGCCAGCGAGAAATGTGCTGCGAGAAAATTAAAATATTGATAACATGGATTCAAATGGACGTCCACACACCAGATGACATTCTCGCTCGAGGCAAAAACCTCGCGCGAGTTTCTCGCTGGAATCGGTAGCTCAGCGAATTTTCTTGACAAATTTATCAAAGATGTTTGACATTTATACTCTTTATGACGATTGAGTGTAGAAAAAAGATATCACAGGTGGCGATGGATTGTATTGTTTTTATTTGAAAATGAGGAAAGATGGCTGATAATTGCAGTCAGAAACTTATCGAATTTGTACGATGTCACCCGTAGGCCTATTTATATGATACACGGGATGAAAACTATAAAATCACGAAACTTAAAGAAGAAATCTGGAGACAAATATCAGATTATCTGAAAATAAATAGGGCTATATTTATTTTGATGATATTTAATAGTATTGATTAAACGTTTGAAATACTGTATCTATTTGTCTTAACAGTTTACGTAATTTTAATCAGAATATAGCAAAGAATTCTCAATCATATCATGAATGGCAAAAAAAAAAAAAAAAATGTGGTCCATTGAACCTGAAATAACACCTAAACGTGTTATCATTCAAATCGAAACCAGCGTCCCAAACTCGCCCTTATTTTCGTAAGATACAATGTGTTTTCAGATATTCCTGGCTTTAATTTTAAGTCTACTTCTTCTTTTCATTAACAAAATATACTCATGTAACTCAATTTCCTCATCATCTGAATACTAAGAATTCAACATAGCGATTTGTACAGTACGCCAATAAACTTACAGGTTATATATTTAAGTACGACAATATACGTAAATACATAACCTATAACATTTCCCCCAACGAATGACTACTATAATCAGTAAAATGCTTTCTGCATGAAGGCAGTGCATAGATGATCATAGCGAGGTGTGATCTGTGATAGCGAGAACGCGCCAAGTGTGGAGGAAGGCTCTTCGCCTCTTTCTCGCAACACATTTCTCGCTAGCGAAAACTCAGCAAGGCACCGATTTTGGCAGATGACCTCGATGACATTTCCAGTAGGCGAGCCAATATTTTTTGTGTAAGCTGCGAGAATGAGATGCGATAACATTCTGAGTCGTTCATATTTTCATAACAGCAGCTCATATCAATTATCCTTATTATGAAACACACCACGGTACAGTCCTACTCAAAGAATACCTTTAATAAATGTAAATGACCTCCGTTCGCAATGATTTTACAATATGTCTCCTACATTTTCTAAATTAAATTAATTCTTAATTAATTAATTAAAAGGAAAATCCTACCCTCACCAGATCAATATACCAAATTCGTCCTGTATTGGTGCGACAATTCAAGTTAATAAAATTACGATTCTTCTTAATAGTCAAAATATAATTTGGTTAATTGGGTAAAATTGCATGCTGCGGAAGTTAGATTTATATAAGAGTATAATAAATAGGATTGTAATGGATATTACAAGGGCAATAATTTCTTCACACGCACATTGTGAATAGAACAGAGAAGAAAGCATTTTAAAATATTCGAAATCGTACAAAATATCGGAGAAACCAATTTTCCCTGCACAAATTGCACCAATTGAAAAATATAATTACCATTCTCAATTAATACTGTATTTTATGGATTCTAAAAAGTTGTTTATTAATCTAGAGGTATTGGCTGATGACTATACTAAATTCCAGCACAACATTCATTCAGAATATGTAGAAATTACACTTTGGATTTTACTAAATGTATAGGCCTACTATCAAAAGGTGTTACATACCCCCTTAAATACTTGACATGTGTTACCTGTGCGATATCCGATGTTTAATTTTTTTAAATATAATTCATAGTACTGAAACTGTCATATTGAATTCGCACAAATTGTATTATTCGTAATTTTCGTCTCGAAAACCCCTAAGATATATACAGTAATTTAATTTTTCACCCATTTTTGTCCCACTCCACCACTTTAGGGACAAAGTCGGACTAAATAATACTTTATTCGTATTCTGTGATCGCAAAGATCCCCAGATATCGACTTTCATCGAGATCGGATGACATGAGATTTCTCACTCCCTTCTGCCTTTTCATTAGTACCGGTACCTTAGGATATGGTATTTAAAAAGTCTAAGAATGTTTAACCAATATTGTAGACAGTAACCTTCATTTAAATTTTACGTCTCTAGTTAATATAGTTTAGTGAATTTTTAAAATCGTCGACTTATTTCTCTCTCCTCTCTGCTCGGAAGTAAAAAAAAAAAAAAATGAAGTTATTTCAAGGGAGTAGCCTACATGAAATTGCATTTTTTTTACTTTCCTTATACAATTTAGAAACAATTCTGAGAGATGAGATGAATAGTCTAACCCAATTTTATGAGTGAATCTTTGTTTTAAATCGGTATAATTATTTTGATCATTACTGCCTCCCATTTTCCATCCCTTAATGTTCGTATTTCGTAAAACTCAGTCTTATCTATTGACTAAGGATTAACATATTTCCATATATATATATATATATATATATATATATATATATATATATAAGTATAACAGATTATATTTCCATTTCGTACAATATTCTGGTCACGAGACATAATCATATACTTTGTCTTTTCGGGATTTACTACCAAACCTATTGCTTTATTTGTAAGTAAAATTTCAGTGTTTTCCCTAATCGTTTGTGGAGTTTCTCCTAACATATTCACGTCATCCTCATAGACAAAAAGCTGATGTAACCCGTTCAATTCCAAACCCTTTCTGTTATCCTGAACTTTCCTAATGGCATATTCTAGAGCGAAGCTAAAAAGTAAAAGTGATAGTGCATCTCCTTGCTTTAGCCCGCAGTGAATTGGAAAAGCATCAGATAGAAACTGGTCTATACGGACTCTGCTGTAAGTTTCATTGAGTCACATTTTAATTAATCGAACAAATTTCTTGGGAATACCAAAGACACATATACTGTGGAGGAGTAGTAACTGTGTCCGTGTGAGAGGGGTCTGCCGCAACCGCGGGGAAGAGGGTAGGTACTAAAGGTTCGGGATGGGGGTGGCTTTGCTATGACATTGACAGGCAACTACCAGTTCTGAAT
Organism: Periplaneta americana; assembly: GCF_040183065.1. NCBI lineage: Eukaryota > Metazoa > Arthropoda > Insecta > Blattodea > Blattidae > Periplaneta > Periplaneta americana. The sequence continues at coordinate 176,651,190 of NC_091132.1, read as the reverse complement.
ATATATTGCGAGAGTGCAGTCAACTTGAGTTTACAGTATTCTTTACATTGTTCAATTCAGAACTTCCTTATACAGTAATTACAGTAAATCTGTGCAATTCAGTGTAGTGCGTATATTTAGAATAGGATTAGTAGTGTAGTGTAGTGTAAAAATAGTATAGGATGTGTATAACTATAGTATAGAAATAATAGTGCGAGATTATAGAGCAGTGATATTAGCAAGAACGATAGTCTTAAACACTTTCGTTTAGTGTGGCTAATAGAAAGGCAAACACAACTATTCATAGTGAAGCAAGAGAAATAATAGCTAACATCATAGAGAAGTGCGATGAGGAAAGAGTGCAAAAACATTTGAGGATTCCCTTAAATACATCAACTGAAAGAGCGGCCGAATACACTGGTGTGGGATATAGTATAATAAAGAAGATTAGGAAGGAACATAAGATAAGAAAAGAAAACAGTCCGGATAGACTTCTGAAATCGCCAAGAAAGAAGAGACTAATAATATCTCGTAATATACTGCATGTAGACGACTTCGACAAGTGTGTTATAAGAAATACAATACAAGACTTCTATATTCAAGAAAAGAGAGTGCCGGCAATACCTAAACTTTTGACGGTAATTAAAGAAAAAATCAATTTTCCTTGGGGCAGAAAATCACTAAACAGAGTCGTGAAAAGCATGCAGTTTAGATGGAGGAAATGTTTCTTGCACGCATAATAGTATGTTTACCACTAAGTTCAACTCCCCCCTTCCTCTTCGCTTCCCTCAGAAAACCTTTTCCTCACCAACAAGACCGCGGACACAGTTACCAGTCCTGTACAGTAGACTACTGTAATATTTAGTTTTTTGAGGTGACTGTCCAGAGTGCACAAATACTCGGGCGTGCATATTTACTCTTATGTCCTACCCGTTCCACTGCGACAGAGATAACAGCCGATCTTGCAGCGGTGAGTACTCGCTCTCCAGTTCCCATTAAGAAAATCCATCTGCCAAAACCCCTGGCGCGATCTATAAGGGCCTTAAGGCAGTGCTTCTCAAGATTTTTTATTATTATGAAGCACCAGTTTTCCTCCCTTTACTTTAGTGCGACCCCTACCCATGCAGTAGAGTAGAATGTAGAACATTGGTGTTCAAAAATCTAGTTTCAATTTGAAAAGAAATCGACTTAATATTTTTATTAAACGTACCGGTAATGCCGAGCTTATTTTTAAATAACTTCTTAAAAGTTATTATTATTATTATTATTATTATTATCTTAACAGTGTTTTAGTTACGACATCTGGCCTACTTAGTATTACACGGTATTCAGTATGCCGGCGAGCAAAGATTTTGTACCATTTGTCGCGCTGCCTTCTTCGGTAGGCAGAAATTTTTGAAATGTGCGAAGTCTTGTGGAGCAAGATATCATCTAGAATGCATCAATCTGGGAGACACTTGTTCATGGATGGAGGCATCTCTTCCTATAAGTGCGAGTGCTGTGTAAGTGCAATGAAAAATTCCCGAGGTGACGATACTCTGCTAAGTTCTAGAAAGCTTGTTTCGCCTACAAAAAAAGTCATTTCACCATCAGGGAGCTCAACCTCCCGAGCCTGCCTTCAGTTGATTCACTCTCTGTACAGGATGAGACTGGTCGATTAAATCGTGTGAACATTCTTGATACAGTTTGTGACACATTGGAGTATGTAAAGAGTCTCCAGAAGGAAATGATAGAACTGAAGAATGAAAATGCGATTCTGAAAATTCAGGTGGCCAAAATTTTGGTTTAAGACAAATTCTAACGTACTCACTAATAAGGGAAATGACCCTTCCGAATCAGTTGACCATGAGCCTAAAGTGGATCAGCTGTCTAGTCAATCTCGCATTATGGAAACATATAGAAGAGTGTTATCCGATAATGTAAACACTGTGAATTCCGCTGGGTCAGCGTCTAGTAGGATGTTGCCACACACACAATAGCATGGCTACTCGGCAAGATATTAATTGTAACGGTATACAGGCCAATGTTTCGTCAGGTAATAAGAATTCTGATGATTTCCAAATTGTAACACGTAAGAGGAATAAAAATCGCGAACACAGAGTTGGAATTTTGGCCAACAGTAAACTAGAAATGGTTCTCGAGATAATAAAAACTAAGGGCCGTATTCATAGACATGTTTAGCGCGGGCTTCCGGTGGATGATCAGCGTTTTTCGATTCATAAACTAGTGTTAGCGGTAGGATATGATTTGAATTCTGTACAAGTAACCAGTGGATAGCCGGGGCTAGCTTAGTACGCTCGTAGCGCGTCCTGCGAAATGTCTATGAATAGCACCCTTAATCTTTATTCGTTTCAAGATTTAGATCTAATATTAATAAGTCGAACATTGAGGATTCACTAAAGAATCAACTGAATATAAGGTCACTTGCAGTTACAAAATTAAAAACTAAATATCAGACGTATTCCGCTTTCCATATATCTGTTGACGAGAGGGATTTTGACTTAAACATATCTGGCCTGCTGGGTGTCTCATTGCACCTTTCTTTGGAAAATTAAAACTTGAGGAACTACTAATGTTCTAGTTGAATCTAGGGTGAATGCCTCTTAGTTTGACTTAACTATCTTACAATGTGCAATTCAAGTAATCATCTTGAAATATTTTATCAAAATATCAGAGGTTGAATACCAAGACTAACGAATTTTTCGAGAATATAGTGAGTAATAATGATGACATTATCTGTCTCACTGAAACGTGGTTATCTGAATCAGTTTTAAATGAAAACTTATTTCCAAACAATTATGCTGTGTTTCGTGCAGACAGAATGTTTGTAGACATTAATAAAACAAGGGGTGGTGGAGTCCTAGCAGCGATTAATAACTAGTAATCTTTTACATATCGCCGATATAATTTAGAAATTATCAATGAATGTGTTTGTGTTGAAATTAAAATGGCTGATGGTTATAACCTGTTAATCGGACATCATTACTTCTCACCTGATACAGTTCATAATCAATTAAAATCTTATCTCAATTTTATTGAAAAAAAAAATTGATACCCAAAATTTTAGAATCGTCTTCCTTGGGGACTTCAACGCTCCTGGTATGCACTGGTCTACTGGTTTTAATCTTAATGACATTCATTATTGCTCTAAAATTAAGTCCATGGATTTATATTCCTAGTCGTGCCTTCTTTGTTTAATTCAAATCAACTTAACTGTTACTAGCAAAAATTTACTTGATTTGGTTTTTACTAATGTCTATAATAATTCAGTTAAACTCGCTGACCACTCTATAGTTCCTGAGGATAATTATCACCAATCTATTTCAATCGATCTTGAACTAAATTTATCGTTACCTGCATATTATCATAATAGTTGCAATAATAGTTTCTACTTAAATTATACTCAAGGCGATTACCTGAATCTCTATTCTATTCCAGTGGCGTATACTGGTTAAAGGGTTTGGGCTACCGCTGACCCTATTATTACACAAAATATATCTAACAATTACTTTAATTTTAATTACTATGGAAAACTAATAATACAAAATTATTACATTATGTTACATTATAAACTTTTTCTTTTGTAATTTCCTTGGGCTACCGCCGGTAGCCCGCAAAATACGCTCCTGTTCTATTCTGAAAAATTATGATTGGAACAGTATTTATCAGATTACTGACGTAAATGCTGCCACTAATTCATTGTCTCAAGTTATGAATATCTCTGTCCGTCCCTGTCACTTTTGTTAAAAAGTCACACTATCCTAAATGGTTTTCAAACAATTTACGTCGACTCATAAAGCAAAAAACAAAGCGCATCAGAAATTTAAAAAATACAAAACCGATCATCAGTATCAAATTTTTTCTAGTCTTAGAAAACAAGTCGAAGCTATTATTAAATTGGACAAATTTAAATGTTTACAATAAATTGTTGACAATTTAAAGAATGAACCAAATACATTTTGGAAATAGGTTGCGTCTTTTCGTAAAACTAATAATTATCCATCAGAATTATTAATAAATGGGGTTCACATCACGGATCAAATTCAAAATTGTTAATGCATTTGCTAGTCAATTTAAATCTGTTCAACAAAATTATAACTCTAATTTCTTTACTTACGATTCTAATATTACTGACTCTTTGCCCCTACCTAAAATAACAATCGTTGATGTAACTAAAGCCATTAAAAAGCTGAAGCCTAATAAATCTAAAGGTACTGATAGCATTCCTAATTTTATGATTAAGGGATGCTCTGATATTCTCATACCTGTTTTAACTTATTTATTGAATCTTAGATTAAAAACAGGAATTTATCTTTCACTCTGAAAAGAAGCATCCATTATTCCTGTTCTTAAAAATGGTAATAAAAATAATGTTACTAATTATAAACCTATTTCTAGCATGAACAATTTTTCTAAAATTTTTGAAAAAATTATACATAAACACATTTAATTTTATGTCAAAAATAAGATCAATTCAGCCCAACATGATTTTACTAAAGGGAAATCTACAACTACTAATTTAGTTTCCTATCTCAATCTCATTATGCCTGTTGTCGAAACTCAAGGTCAAATTGACTCAATTTATTTTGATTTTAGCAAAGCATTTGATGTTGTTCCTCACAAAATTTTATTAACTAAATTAAGTAACTTTGGTCTCTCCACTAACTACGTGAATTGGATTGAAAACTATTTAACAGATAGATAGACAATCTTGTGTTAGACTAGGTAATTCTCTCTCGGATCCATTCAATAGTTTATGTGGAGTTCCTCAAGGGTCTACTTTGGGCCTCTCTTATTTTTATTATTTACAAATGACATAAGTAAAAGAATAAGTTCTAGCTGTATTTTATTTGCGGATGATCTCAAAATCTTTCTCAAAATAAGTAGTTTGGCTGATTGTCAAATTCTTCAAAATGATATTAATTCAATTGCCCTTTGGACTGTTGAAAATGGAATGAAAATTAATCAATCCAAAACTTTTACCATTTCCTTCTCAAGTAAAATAACCTCCCAAAAATTCAATTATTCTCTTAGTAATATCATAATTACTATTTATTTTTATTTAATTGGGTTATTTTACGACGCTGTATCAACATCTAGGTTATTTAGCGTCTGAATGATATGAAGGTGATAATGCCGGTGAAATGAGTCCGGGGTCCAGCACCGAAAGTTACCCAGCATTTGCTCGTAATGGGTTGAGGGAAAACCCCGGAAAAAACCTCAACAGGTAACTTGCCCCGACCGGGATTCGCAGCCAGACGCGCTGACCGTTACTCCACAGGTGTGGACTATAATTACTAGGAAAGATAGTATTGACATCTTAGTGTTTTACTTGATTCTAAATTATATTTCCATGATCATGTGCAATATATTTATACCCATTCATTAAGAATGCTTGGTCTAATTAGGTCTATAACTTATTCTTTTTCCACTCCTATGTGTTTATTAATTTTATACTATACATTGGTCAGATCCAAGCTTGAATATGCATCTGTTGTATGGAACTCCATTACTTCACTGACTCGGCTAAGCTAGAGAATATTCAAATAAAATTTATTTCCCTGTATTCTTATAGATTTTTACCTAATTCTGATGATTATAAATATGAGATTAACTGCAAATATATTAATTGCTGTAGTTTATTTGCCAGACGTCAAGATCTTGATCATTTATTATTTGGTAAAGTTCTTAAGAGTAATATTGATTGTGAATCTTTGCTAAGCAATATCAGTCTTCGTATTCCTGCTTAGAATTTAAGATTTCATAAAATGTTTTACAATATCAATTCTAAATCTCTCTCTCCGGTCTGCAGATGTATAAAATATGCTAATTTGCATGGATCTATCTTGGATCCATTTAATGTGTAGTATATACTTAGAGTTTTATAACAGTTTATGCTCGACCATGCCGAAATGTAGTAATTATACACCTGGTAGTAGCCCTTTAATGCATCTCATTAAAGTACACCTATTCATTATAATTCAGTTGTTCAGCCAATGAGAAATCACCATTGTACTGATTGTAACATTATAAAACCGCGAGTATCGATTATTGTCGGATATGCAATCGAAAGACAATTAGCGAAAAGTCGCGGAGGCTGGAAATCCAATACTGTCGCAGAAGGTTATGTTCTGTTACTATAATAATTAGCGTTAATTTAAATAATATTCAAATAAATTCTATTTGTCATCTCGTTTTTCAATTCTAAATCAATTTCCAGGTTATATGAAGCCTAATGTTCATGTTATTCTCTAGATTAAGGTCAATGACATTCGTGTTTCGGAAAAAATCAATACTTTCGCGTCTGCGCACATCTCACAATTCAGGTCAGTTCCGCTCCTCACTTACATTACCATAACATGAATACTTATGAAAAATTTCAAGTTAGAAATATGGTCGAGCATAAAAAGTCTTATGAAACTTGCCTATAATGGTAATTGAGACGCTCGAATGAAAATTATGAAACTCACTTGCGCTCGTTTCATAAACAAACATACTCTCGTCTTAATTACTACCATTATAGGGTAGTTGCATAATGAACTATTAATTTATGCCTTTTGTTTAAATATGTATTTTAATATTATTCTCGTTACCTTTTATATTATTTTGTTGTTTATTCATTTACATGATTCTATCCTTTCATTTTCATAGTCATCCATTTCATTCCCTCCATTCAATGTCATTATTGTCGTTGTATCATAATATTCTCCTCATTTTGCATATCTTTGTAATACTATTTATATGATTCCATTCTTCATTTATATAATTCCATCATTTCATTTGTAATTATCATTTTATTTAATTGCCATTAATTTAATTACTTCATTGTACTTTTATTGTAATTTATATCATTGCTGATGTTTTTGTTATATTCTTTGTGCTGAATTGTAATTGGCCACTGGCTGTTGTACAGCACATTAAATATAAGTAAAGAAATAAATTATTATCTATTGTTCTTGCGGACTAAAAGAATTTAAAAGTGAGCTGATTGATGTTACGACACAACCTCAACCTCTACCATTGCGCTCCCCCTTGTTCTGTATCTTGTCCAAAAGAAATTATGGTACTCCATTTTTATTAACCTAAGATAGTGTTTTCTTTTGAAACATGTAGTGCTTAATATGATACTGTACTATATCGAAACCTAACCTCTAATAATAATTATCTTTCACTACTACACAAAAGAGACCTATAAGAATAATAGGTCCTGAACCTATCAAAACGAGTGAAAATTAATTTAAAGTACAGTATATAAACTTTGTTGTGGCCATATTATATCACTCATGAGTAGGGACCGGATTTTTACGTAATATCAAGGTGTGAAATATGTACATATTTATGTAAAAAAATAAGCTGAATATGTACCAAAATATGTAAAATCATGAAAATATTTAATATCAATATCTGGCAGATATGGGATAGGTAAGACTCTCCAGTTGTCATTTCATAGAGCACCCGGCTTCTTTTACTAGTAATATGCGTTACAAGAGCGGTTTGTTGACGTTTTCCTCGAACATGAAAACAAACATACCGCTCGTGTATCGTACATTATTTTGTGCAAAGATCGTTTATTTCATACCTGAAAGACGAATTTCTAATTAGTTACAATGAAATCTCCATCTTGGTTTCTGTTTAATGACGGCAACTTTGGAATACCAAAATATCTATCTTCAACATTGTTGCTATAAAATGTTTTCTGTGTTTACTATACTCCAACAGGCCGTGATATACGTCTGTTTCCCCCTCCCCCAGTCTATAAATGCGAACTTAAAACAAACGGTAAGGTTATGTAATGATTTATTTTTCATTTTAACAACATTATTTATATAACATATTGCAATAATAGCAACGGCATCTGGAATCTTGTTGATTTTTTCACGGCTTCCTTAATGTTACTTGCATCAGGAATGCAATAACTTTTGTGGAGTAGTAGAGTTTACTTAATTTTTGCAAATATTTAAAAACAATAATTAACAGTGCAATTTAGGTGATATTGCAGTGGTAAGTTTCCAATTTATAATTATTACTATGTTAAACGTTTCTAAAAATAATATGTTAAAAGGCTAAAGCAGTAAAATGAATGTGGCGCTTGAGCGGTAGGAAGAGGGAAATTGTTGTGTGTGTTACGTTGGGAATACTGAATGTGGTATTTCACACTTACCGCGTATTGGTTTTGTGCGGAAAACAAGCAAATACACACGATCTCGCACAAAGCATACCTGACACATTACTATTTTTTCATCTTTAGTGAAAGTCTCGTTCATCGCAATCCATGATTTTATTTTTGTCGTTAGGGTTGAAAATACAGGGGCCAATTTAGTTAGTTAAAAACAGTAGATAAACTCACTTGCACTTTATATTGTAATTACTAAAACTAGAAAACTGAGTGAAATCAATGACACAACAGTACTGTATTTTAGCTGCTCCCTGTAAGAAACAAAGTACCTACTAAAATCTCAAACTATAGGCATTTACAAACTGTTTTGAAAAGTGACATTCCTGTCTCATTCAGAAGGGTAGGATTATTCCAGCCGAGAACGATACTTAATAATTGCTCGGAAAATCCCATTTCCGTATAGGTCTACTAAATTTAAAGTAAAGAGGTCAAGCAATAACCTGAAAAGCTATTTATTTTAATCTTTCAACATCTTTCCAGTTTGTTCCTTTACTCCAGCTTCTTTTCAAAAGTCGGCTACTTTATTGCGGCTCATGCCAGACTTGACACGGGTTTTCCCTGGAAGGATTAGGAAGAGGGTGGGTTAAGGTTGCAAATTGCGTGGGAACAGCTTGTTAAGACGTGTGCAGAACAATTATAGTTGGAGACAAATCATGTCGTCCTCGTCCCACTTCACAGCATGAAGGCAACGCTACTTTCTGAGCGATTTTTACCATACAAGGTAGTTTTATGAGAAAGGTTGCATTTTGTTCACTCATATTTATAGTGGGCGGTATGGAGTGAGAGCCTCTTTTACTTCCTGGAACTAAGGATGTTATGTTTCGTCCCGAAATATATTCTTTCTTGCGTAGGTAAAAAGGCTTTTTAAATCTGTGTATTTCAAATTATATACTTCGCCAGCAGATTTTTTTTTTCCTTTTAGAGAAGTAAAAACTAATAAAACCTATAAATATGTACATTTATGTAATACCAAGGTATAATATGTGATGTGGGGTAAATATGTAAAAATATATTGTATCAAATTTTAATGTATTAACGGTAATTACAAGATTCGCAAAGATTTGTTATTTATATACGCTTATGTGGTAAGGATTATAATATGTAATTACTCATCCAAACACGCTACAAAGAACACATTAGAGCAGTAACCAGAGAACACAATACATCTACATACTCCGAACACATAACCAATGCTAACCACACATACAATAACATAAATACAGACATGGAAATCCTACACATACAACCCCAGAACGAAAAACCCAACACACTAGAACAATACGAAATATACACACACACTAAAACACACCCTGATCAAATTCTCAACACACAGATCAATTTCAGTACACACACACTATTTGACTCCACTCTTCAGCACCTTTCAACAATCAAACACACACACATAACAGGCAGAGACGTTCGAGATGACGCCGTGATCTAGTAGGCTCTGAAGATGGTGCGTGAAGCACTGAAATAGCTGTAAGCCGGACAAATCTTACATAATTAACACGAGTAAGTCCACCAGTTAATCAATTAATTATATTCAAGTGTTAAAAGTAGTGTACGCAAGATTTAAAATGGATTGCTTGAATGTCTGAAGTTGAACCGTCTATATGGACCTTAAGTACCACCTATGATCACATATATACCATATTGACCTTTTCCAAATTGTGAAAAGGCAACAGATAAAAGAAAACCACTAGGATCGCCACTGTGAATTGGTAACGACCGATAGATGGAAGTACATTTGCTCCATGGAACTGCAATGAAAATTATACCATAGGGTAGGGTAGGGTTAGTTGAATCAAGGGGCTAGTAGGATCAATTTAAGCATTTGGCCTACTGCGTACAAACTGTTGTACATACAGGCAGCCATTACTATTGAGAACTTGTACAGATCAGTTGGCCGTGTTGTTCAAGCGTTTTTAAGTCATTACATACATTTTTCAAGCTTCAGGAGAACTTCAAAAACACTTAGGTAAGCGCCATTTGTTTTGTTTTTAATGCCATACAATTTTCAAAAGCTAGTAAATAAGGCTTAGTATTAATATTATGTAGTTATTCCGTATAACCTATCTGTTGTCAAGTAACATACTACTCCATTCGTTCTTTTGCGGTACAACTAGCGCATTCTGTTGCGAAACGTAGGAACTACGTGAGTTATACGTAAATCCAAAGGATGGGGTTAGTTGAATCATTTTTACTGGGGCTACTTGAATCATATGAAAAATATAATAAAGGAAAATGTAAACAGACAAAAGCAAGCTGCTTCTCATCTGACATCCTCTGAAAATATTGAGAAAACCAGAGCGAAGAGAAAGTTACAATTAGAGAAGAATTAGGAATCAAGAAACTAATCCACAAAAGACAAGAAGATAGTTTGCACATAACAAAAAAGTAAAAACCAGCAGTTCAGATGAAGAATCATCACAAGAAACGACTGAAGAAGACAGTGAACCATGTGGTTTTTGCGGGGTCAATTATTTTGATAAGAATTCGTTCACAAAAGGTGACTGGATAAGATGCCAGTCCTGCAAAACCTGATACCATGAAATGTGCGTAGGAGCAGCCGGACGAAAACAATTTACTTGTGGAAAATGTGTTTAGTTCGCCTATATTATAAGCAGTTTCACGTTCTGAGTTTATAATATTTTATATTATGATTTTATTAGTTTATAACATTGTGGGTTTGCATTTCAGTACAGTGTTGCAACAAAACATGTAATCCAAACAGCCCCACTAGTGATCCAAATTACCCCACCTTTCGTGAAAAATCAATGTTTTGACATGTTCTATAATATCTTGGAATATACGCGCGTATGAGAAAACTAAATTTGCTATTTCTTAATACAAAACACCCCACTGCAATGTAAAATGATGTTCCAATTTTGAAAATGAGAAATCTATAGCTGTGAATTGCGACTGAAGAAAAATTGATTCAAATAGCCCCACCCTACCCTAACATTATTTGCAGTGGCTAGATATCAGCATAGTGAAATTGATAAATATTGTTGCCATGAAACCGAATAAAGTTAGTGAATCTGTTATATGTGATCTGGGGCACTAGAAACTTTTTGGTTGCCGCTTGATGTATGAAGGCATGCATGTCTCTTGAGATTTCCCGCCTGTGAGAAAAACTTCCCACAGACGTCACACATGAATGGCTTATCTCCTGTGTGAAGTCGTTTATGTCTGCTGTAACTTCCCCAATACAAGAAAGACTCTCCACATTCCTCGCATTTCAGAATCTTTTCACTCGAGTGTTCGAATGCATGATGCCTCCTCAGATGCCGCATTAGCAAGAAAAACATGCCACATTCAGAACATTCGAAAAGCTTCTCCCCCGTGTGTAGAAGAGAATGTCTTCGGAGATGTCCTGATTCAGAGAAACGCATTTCGCAGATCTCGCATTTGAACGGCTTCTCGCCATTGTGTATACGAGAATGCTCTACTAAATTTTTCATATTCGAGAAAACCTTTCCACAATCATCACATTTCAATTCGCCTGTATGCAAGCGCGCATGTTTTCTGAGATTTCCCGACTCCGCAAATGACTTTCCACACACTTCACATATGAAAAGTTTCTCGCCATTGTGAAGGCGTGCGTGTCTCCGAAGACCACCCGATTGTGAGAAACACTTTCCGCAATGTTCGCATTTCAGTGATTTTTCACCTGTGTGAAGTTGCGTATGTCTCTTAAGATTTTTCGACAACGTGAAAAACTTCCCACAAACATTGCATTTAAATGGTCTTTCGCCTGAGTGGAGGCGTACATGCTGCGTTAGATTTCCAGATTCCAAGAAACACTTTCCACATATATCACATTTGAACCGCTTTTCGCCTTTGTGTATCCGTTTATGTTTATTTAGAGCCGAAGATTCAGGAAAAGGTTTTCCACATTCATCGCATTTCAGTGGTTTTTCACCTGAATGTCTGAAACAATGTCGCTGAAGTATTATCATCCGCGAAAAAGCCATTCCACAAATTTCGCATTGGAATTTCTTCTCGTCTGTATGCGAGCGGATATGAGCTTGTAGGCTTGAAGGTCGTTTCAAAAGCTTCCCGCATATATCGCACTTGAATCTCTTTTCGTTCATTCCGTCGATATGTAATCGAGCGTGAACTCTGAAATTTGATGACTGTACAAAATTCTTCCCACAAACTTTACATTTGAATGGTTTCTCGCCTGTATGCAAGCGAGAATGGATTTTCAGATTCCAAAATGACGAGAAACTCTTCCCACAATCATCACATTTCACTCGATTGTCCGTTGCATGTGTCAGCGAAATACTTTTGATAGAATTGGAATGAGTTACAGGTTCGGCACAAATACTTGAATTGTCTACTTTGTTACTTCTAAATGAAGATTCAGCACTGTGAGTGTGGGATTGTGTTTTATAGCCATCTTGTGTGGACAATTTTCCGTAGTCACTACAGTTTGTAGAACTTCCACAAGTGGTATTCAACGAAGTGACGCAATTTTCGCCGCTCTGGATTATCAAATCGTATTTAGGCTGACTACTGTCGTATTCTGATACAGTTTTAGTATCATGTAAATCTGGAATACTGCAATAAACAAAATGGGACATGAACCCATATAAAATAATGTAAATATTACCATGAGTAAAGGTTAAGAGCAACTTATAAATATATATGTATGTATGTGTCTCTATGTACGTATGTATAGGAATGTAGAGTAAGTTGGCGTAATTTGCGTATAAAAAAAAAGACTTTTTAAGTTTAGAGACACATAGCCTGTTACCATAATGCAATTTTCCAGTCACTTCTTTTGAGTAAGGAAAATATGAAAGACAGATGTTTTTCATAATCATGGAGAATCATGCTAAGATTCTCCGATGATATTCTTCCCACAAAGGGCTCCAATGATTCTAGTGGGATCAGATGCATTTGCTCGTCAAACCCAAATAAAAGGTTATGTCAGAAATATTCGTTTTTCCCACTTGACACTTTATTTTCTTTAGGCCATAATTAAAAATTGTTTCTTAAAACAAAACAAAAAACACTAGCTTTCATATCAATACTAGTTCTTACTATTCAATTTTTTATTTTGGAAATTTAGAAAAAAATTTGAACCCAGTAATATCCATACAGGATTGTTACACTAAAAACAAAAAGATTACTGGAACACATGCTAAGGTAAATCACGTGGTGGTGGCACCAGGGGTAGTAATAGTGGTGTTAGTAGTATTAGTAGTGGTAGTAGCAGTAGTAGTGATAGTAGAAGTAATAAAAGTAGTGGTAGTAGCTGTAATGGTCATATTATTGGTGCCATTATTATTCCGTTGAAACAATTTATTTGACCTAAAATTAATTCAGAAGTTTACTTGAAGAAATTTGGATCGTTTTCACGCATGAGAAAGTGCTGTGAAGTGACACAAATTTCTGTCCTACGTCATGAATCAGCTGAAGCAGTAAAACTAAAGACATAGTGAAAACATGACAGTGCTCTCACCACTCAGAAATGTCTTCGTCATCATGTAGTTTTGCTTCCAGATTCAACTTGAATTCCTCTTTGAATGTATCCAAGTAACATGACTGTTCCTGACAAAAAAAAAATCATAAAATAAAACAGTGACGATATGTCACAACATGACGTCTCTAGATTCAGGAGACCACAGGTAAAATACACACAAAATTAAACACTAGTTAGTAATGACAAAAAAGGAGCACACTAATATATAACAAGTACATAAAGTTCCGAAAAATATTGGCAATGGTAGGAAAATAATATGATTTACTTTGCATATTATATAAGATATTAAGAATATTAAAAACTTGAGAACAAAGAACAGTCTCAACATATAACAAAAACATGCTTCAATAATGGGAAAACCTGAGAAATTTTGAAGACATGGGACCAATAAGGAAAAAATGAAAAAGTTTGCGTTTTCATAACATTTCCGCCACCAAAATAATCCAGGATTATGTATAGAGTCTTGCAATAAGGCCTGTAACATACTTGAAGAGTTTTTGCTAGCGAGAAACGTGTTGCGAGAACATTCAAAGATTATGCAAATCTAATCTTTCAGGTAAAGCTCCCTGTAAAGCAGATTTGAATAATTTCAAGGGAAAAATTGTTCCGGGGCCGGGTAGAGCGCTGGTACGTTCAACCAGAGGTCCCGGGATCGATACCCGGCCCTGAAACAATTTTTCCCTTGAAATTATCCAAATCTGCTTTACAGGGAGCTTCACGTGAAAGATTAGATTTGCAAAATATATATGTTACTGTGTTCGTTAACAGAAAACCACAATTCCAAGTCACACAGAGATTGTGTGCACTCGTTGTGGGTCTCTGGCGTTTCGTCAGCCCACGCGAGTTGTGTGGATATAAAAGGGAAAAGTTGAGACGGTGTCGGGTGGAGTTCCCAGGTAGCTCAGTGGTAGAGCGCTGGTACGTTCAACCACAGGTCCCGGGATCGATACCTGGCCCCGGAACAATTTTTCCCTTGAAATTATTCATTCAAAGATTGATAACATGAATTCAAATGGACGTCCACACACTGGAAGAGATTCTCGTTCGAGGCAAAAATATCGCGCGAGTTTCTCGCTGGAATCGGTAGCTCAGCGAATTTTCTTGACACATTTATCAAAGATCTTTGACATTTATACTCTTTATGACGATTGAATGTAGAAAAAGATATCACAGGTGGCGATGAATTGGATTGTTTTTATTTGAAAATGAGGAAAGATGGCTGATAATTGCAGTCAGAAACTTATCAAACTTGTACGATGTCACCCGTAGGCCTATTTATATGATACACGGGATGAAAATTATAAAAACACGAAACTTAAAGAAGAAATCTGGAGACAAATATCAGATTATCTGTAAATAAATAGGGCTATATTTTATTTTGATGAGATTTAATAGTATTAATTAAACATTTCAAATAATGCATCTATATGTCTTAACAGTTTACATAATTTTAATCTGAACATAGCAAAGAATCCTCTATCATATCATGAATGGCAAAAAACTGAGGTCCATTCAACCTGAAATAACGCCTAAACGTATCATCATTCAAATCGAAATCAGTGTCCAAAACTCGCCCTTATTTTCGTAAGATACAATGTGATTTTCAGATGTTTCTGGCTTTAATTTTAGGCCTACTTTTTCTTTTCATTAACAAAATATGTTCATGTAACTCCATTTCCTCATCATCTGAATACTCAGATTCAACATAGCGTTCGTACGTAATTTGTAAAGTACGACAATATACTTACAGGTTATATATTTAAGTACGACAATATACGTAAATACATAACCTATAATATTTCCCCCAACGAGTCATTACTATAATCAGATAAATGCTTTCTGCATGAAGGCAGTGCATAGATGATCATAGCGAGGTGTGATCTGTGATAGCGAGAACTCGCCAAGTGTGTGGAGGAAGGCTCTTCGCCTCTTTCTCGCAACACATTTCTCGCTAGCAAAAACTCTTCAAGTGTGTTACGGGCCTAAGAAAGTCCTACTTTTAATATTTATAATAGCTGCCAAGTTTATGAAATTATAGCAGTCATTATTTTCTATGGCTATAGTTGTTGTTGGCAAATCATCATGAAACATTACACAATTCTATAACAAGTAGAAATTGTTAAAATTTATTATCAAATTGGGTCATCGGTTCGCCAAGCGTATGATGTGCGCAATCATCCTTGCAACAGATATAAAATTGATGCAACTGGTTGTGTGTCGAATTAAACAAAGGATGTACGTGACCGAATGGAAACATAGCCAATGTTCGTGAGAGTGTACGCGAGAATTCACGGAAATTAATTTTTCAGCAAACACAAGAACTGGGTCTCTCATCACATAGACCATAACTTGGGAGATTTTTTATCAGGACTTAAGTTATACCCTTACAAAACTGTTGTAACCCAAGAACTGAAGTCAAATGACCATAGACTGTGCGGTGTATACTATGACTGGGCTATGGAGAAATTGGCAGTTGACCCTGCTTTTAGCCGAAAAATCATCTTTAGCAACGAGGCCTATTTTTTGCGAATGATTTCGTTAATAAACAAAATGCCACTTTTGGAGCAATGAAAATTCATTGGAGATTCAAGAACGACCGCAGTGGATTTTGGTACAGCGGAATCAATGATCCATATTTTTTCGAAGATGAACAAGTGGCTCTGACTATCAATGGAGAAAGATACTGGCAATGATAAGGAATTATTTCTGGCCTCAATTGGAAGGTATAGATCTCAGAAACGTTTGGTTTCAGCATGATGGCGCCACATGTCATACTGCTTACGAAATAATCGACATTTTGAGGGAGAAGTTCAGAGGCTTCATCATTTCGCGTAGTTGTGATGTTAACTGGCATCTTAATGCTTTAATGCTGCTGGATTACTTCTCGTGGAGATGTGTTAAATCACGGCCAATAAGCCAGAAACGGTTAATGATGTAAAGAACAATATCATGTGCGTTATTCGTGAAATTAAGCCCGGTTTTTGTTTGTCTGTTACTGAAAATTGGAAGACCCGTATACACGCAACCCAATGTAGTTCTCTTCCATATGAGCTATTCCATCTCAAATCGACCGAAATATAGAGAAAATTGACCTTGCAATTTTTAAATACAATAAAACTTTTTTTGTGCGTAGAGAACTGTGATACAATGCTTTGTGCAAGTTTGAAACATCAGAAATTCATAGTGTTTAACTTAAAAATATTTTAATTTATCGTATTTTCATAAAAGTAGCAACTTTAAACTGTTGTGGCTCCGAAACCCTTTCACCCAAAGATCAAAATCATTATTTATTTCGATGCTGAAAAATTAAAATTTATATTGACATGTAAACAGTTTTTCTTACTTTTTATGGAAATGGAGGAATTTAGGTTTTTCTTCATTAAGACGCCTTTGACCACGAAAAAATATTTTAAAGATATATGGTTAAATGCCGCATTGAAAGTACAAATAAACACATATATTTTACTGCTGCACCGTTGATAAGAAAGTATTGAAAATATCAAATAAAGAAAATAAATAGCACGCACGTGAAGTAACGAGCTGACTATGAGACGGGAGCTAGCTGCGACAAGCAAGGGCAGGAGACATAAACACGTGATGTTTCGTCTAGTAGCGCATATCTGGGCTAGCTTTATCACAAGTTTTCATAAACACAGGAGTAAAAGGACGCCCAACGCTCGCTTATCTTCAGCTCTCGGCCAGTGCATGCGGTACTGCGCCGTTCAAGTCTAGGCATGTGAAAATAATTTATTTAATACCCTCGAAACTTATTGCCGAGCCACTAAGCAAACAATGCCGAAGTCCCTCTTAATAATGCAAGGTTTTTTCTCAATATTTTTTACATTTTTACAAATTGGCAAAAAGCCTAAAAGTAAGTAAAATCAGATTATCTGTCTCTCTGTATACAATAAAAATAAGGATTACTTCTTAACATAACCTACCACATGGCAGCTTCAAAATGAGCTATCGTTCAATGTTCTGCAGTAAATGGTTCCAGAGTTCTGAGCGCTGAAAGAGGCTTGTTTTTGTAAAATACGCTAAATTTGTCGCTCAATAGTACGAAAACCGTTTGACTTTAATATTTTAGTATATTTTTTAAAATGCACTGTCCTCAGCACCTTGTATAAATAGGGAAAAAATTAGAGTATTAAAAAAATGCGAGTTTTTTTTCTGATAGATTTCATAATATAGAATAGCCCTTATGTAATACCATTAAGTGTGCTTAAAAGTAATAATAATGAAATAAATAAACCTCTTTCTTTTATACGATTTGTTTCACTTTAAAAGTATGACACATTCACTGGAAGAACTTTACTTTGGCAATGATATGACTAAGTGGTACATTTAAATATTTCTTAAAAATAAAAGTGAAGAAAATATTGGAAACCAATTGTAGGCTTTCTTGAACAAAGAATCAATTAAATGGTAGCACAATGAAAATGCTAATGTCTAAGTAATACATCATAATAAAAAAAAATATATTAGAAAAAACCAGGACATCTGACAATCTCCACATACCTGGTGTCCATATTGACGCATGGGAGAAGTAATTGGAATTAATGATTCCTCAACTTTTATCTCTGATTTGTGGTCATTGCTGAAGTCCATGCATTGCGCATTTATCCCAGTTATGTCCAGATCTAATACATTGCCTTCCTGTAGAACAAAAAAGATACCACAAATGTGTAATTTTATCCAAAGATACCTACAGAAAAATGAAGAAGTGTACGTAGTATTTGTGAACCTAGAAAAGGCTTTTGACAGAGTGGATTGGAATAAACTGATGGGGATTCTAAAGAAAATTGGCGTGGATTGGAAAGAGAGGAGACTGTTAAGTAATCTTTATATGAAACGAATGAAAGTCAGGACAGGAGAAGAAATGTCAAAAGGAAGTGAAATTGGGAGAGGAGTACGTCAAAGATGTGATAATCATTTTGTTCATAATTTAACCTTTGATTGACTTTATATATTTCGTAATATTCTGATTATATAAAGCTTTTATTGTCTGTATAGCATTTCTGTGAAGTTGAAAATGTAGCAAACATCTATGATGTGTAATATGACTCTCAATAACATACAATCGTATACTTCGCTTAGTGCACAAAATATATTGATGGAATAATGGTCTATGTTGCCCGTCCTATAGTAAATTTATGAGCAGAATTATGATGTAACATTTTTGTTCCTCCTGCACAGTTAGCACATTGTAACATAGACTGTTATTCAGCCCTACGCTTCAATTGCAGAAATCAACACAACACTGAATTCACAATATGTGAAACTATTATAAATAATACGATGAAAGAGTAATGGAACAGAGAAAAATTCTCTCCAGCGCAAGGATTTGAACCCGGGTTTTCAGCTCTACATGCTGATGCTTTATGCACTAAGCCACACCGAATACCCACCCCGGCGTCGGACAGAATTGTCTCAGATTAAGTTCAAACTCTTGGGTTCCCTCTAGTGGCCGCCCTCTGCACTACGTCATAGATGTCTATGAACGTAGGACTGAAGTCCACACATGTGCTGAGGTGCACTCGTTATGAGTGATTAGTTGGCCGGGATCCGACAGAATAAGCGCCGTCTTAAATCACGAAGTGATTTACGCATATCATATATATTATTTTAATGTACCGAAGTACATATGATATTTTCATGCAGATATTCTGCGTCATCATATGATGAAAGTGTAATGGAATGGACAAAAATTCTCTCTCCGGCGCCGGAGAGAATTTTTCTCCATTCCATTACTCTTTCATCGTATTATGACGCAGAATATCTGCATGAAAATATCATATGTATTTCGGTACATTAAAATAATATATATTATAAATAAAATAAATACTTCGTTGCCAGGGAAAGGTGAACAGTAGATGAGCAATGATAACAGTACCATTTGTTTTGCCGCATATCGTATTACACTATATTATATGTAGAGGAAAATCATGCCTGTTAAACATTTAAGAGTTGTAAATCAAGAACTCTATCGAAGGAGAAGATAAATCTGATACGCATAGAACCAAGAAATAATTCAAAATGATAAACTATGGAATTTTTAAGTTGAGCCCAAAAA
This sequence comes from Periplaneta americana, assembly GCF_040183065.1. Taxonomy (NCBI): domain Eukaryota; kingdom Metazoa; phylum Arthropoda; class Insecta; order Blattodea; family Blattidae; genus Periplaneta; species Periplaneta americana. The sequence continues at coordinate 176,631,468 of NC_091132.1, read as the reverse complement.
TTGTTAACGTCCATTCATAGTTACGTCACCAAGATAAATATTCAACGATTATGTCCATCCCCAAATTGAAAATATGTGTTAATACTGATTCATTTATTATTTATAATTTAAATAGTAGGGCATAATATCGCTCAAATTTAAGAAACAAAAATTAATGGTACACAATGTTAATGATTCTATCATACGTCAGAATACTATGAGAGAAGAGTTGTATAGGCTACCCTGTAAGATCTACTCACCTCAGCTTTGCACACTGAGGTATCTTCAACTTTGATATCTGAAGTGACGTCATAGGTGTGGCCGACATAATCACTTAACTCAGTCATATGCAAATCTAAGAATTCCCTTTCCTGTAGAACATAGACAATGTTAAAAGAGTATATTATAGATTCAAAGAAGTTGAATTAAATCTGACGGGCTGCACTGAGGGTCTCCATATCAATCCTTGACTATTACCTGCTTTTTGCAAATGCAAAGACAGAAATAATTTACAGTAAAATGAGGACGAAACTTAGTAGACTTGTAAGACAGAGAAAAATTATGTTTCCATTACCCATACTCAAAATGGATACCAATCCGTTTCAATATACCTCAGATATAGGCTTCTTCTCTTCCAAATGAGCATCGTCACTTATCTGTATAGTCAATCCTTCATCCTCAGGTTCCGTCTTGATGAAATCCATCGCAACTGAAAGATGTCAATTGACAAACTACAAACTGACATTCATTTCTGAAAAGTAGGTTGTTTCAAAAGATTTATTCGAAGTGGATCTATTTTTTTTTGTATAATAATGGTAAATATCCGAATACAAATATTATGTTCCCCGCAAACATACAGAAAGTTTCCAGTATTAGTGGGTACGTTGCCAATTTCATCAAACATAAAGTAGGCCTATACTTGTTACGAACTTAAAGAAAAAGAGAAATTTGAGTAAGGGAACGATGATATGAATGTCCTAATACTCTTTGGAGTTGAATAATCCGCGGTATATGTACATATCTGCCTCTCTTTGTATACTAAATTAATTTAACTCAACTAGTCCTTACCCAATTAAATGAATCACCAAATAGTCAGTAATTACTAAAACATAAGACTGACGTATAGAAAGGAATGAGATCAATGCTGGCGTGACATGATTTGAACTTGCAAAATTACTGGAAGGGCTAGGTATCAAGTTGGTGTGACTCTCTTTATACCTTGGTGCGATAGGGTTAGCATTTTCAAGGTGTAAAATTGTGACAAATATGCATAAAATGTAGGCTTAATAGGGCCATATACGTCAAAAAGATTACTACACAATATGACACTACCAAACATATGGAACCTATATGATATACACACTTCAGTTATTGTATTTTATATCTTTTAACAAATATATTAAAAATGTACTTCATTTATTTGCGGTGACCATTTATTGCCAAAGCATTACATTCTAGACTGAATCCATTTTGTACCATTTTTCACTGTATGGTACATGACAACTCTCAGAACAAGTATTTTAATACACCCAAACTTTCAAGAAATCCTATTCTGATGAGAAATTACCTTGGCGATGTTCTTAAATTTGACATTATGTATGCTACATTCCTGTGAGAGGTGGGGGAACAAAACATAGTTCCATTATTACCTAGTGAACAACATGTTCCTGAAAACCATGTTCATACCACTAATATAAATACCTACGTAAGTGTTTTGCCCAAGGTTAGATCTTTCACTGTAAACCCAGCATTCTCTTATCTTACCTATTTTAGGCCTTCCTCTTAGTCTCAGCATATAATCCATATATCTCAATGTCGTGTATCATTATGCCTTCTTCTGCCCCGAACTCCTCTCCCATTCACCATTTCTTCCAGTGCATCCTTCAGTAGGCAGTTTCTTCTCAGGCAGTGACCCAAGCAATTCCCTTTTCTCTTTCTAATCCGCTTCATCATCATACCAGCAATTATTTCCATATTTATTTTGCAGTAATATACTATTAAATAAACTATATAAACTCGTTGAATTACTTGTTGAGAAAGGAGTTAAGATGTAATATTATTACTGGTGTGAAAATTACGTTGTTCGTATGTGTAATACGTGTCTTTATTTCGATTAAATATTGCGAAATTCTTGTACATTCATTTATGCAGGGATTCAATAATTTTCAGTTGCACCGCACGGTTATTTAGATACGTTGAAATTATAGGTTATATTTACTGTACCAGTTGCCCCTTTCATCTAATTTTAGTGGTTTCCAGTGCTCTGCCGTGTATGTTATGTCATATGGAAATTATAGGTTATGTTGACTATATTTGACTTATATTCCTATATTCGCAATTATACATTATAATTAAACATAATGTCATGTATGATATCCCGCACATTCAATTTGTCTGAATTACTATATTTATCTAGTACCTAAGAGACGAAGTAACACAATCGTACATAAACTAATTTCATAGGAGTGGTATAGTAAATTTTCTGTCTACAATTAAGGAAGGTAGATATGCTAAATTAAAATCACAATATAAATTCTTTTTTATTAAACCTCAAAATAGCTTCCATACTAAACTTAAAATGTCGATGCGAACAGACTATGTTAACATGTAAAATTCTCTTCACATTACAATAACACAGTTTTGTAATTATTTCTGCAACACATTATGCAACAAGAAGTAACCGGAACTTATGGACACATTACACTAAATAAAGCTTAGCAATGATACGCAATAAAGTTATAATATAATATTTCATACACTGAAAAAAAAAAAAACCGAACATACATTATGGCTTGGTCTAGATCGAAAAGGCATTGAGTTTGCCGTATTTCGCATTGTTGTGAAAAGTTGTGTGAAATGTGAAATGTTCGTTATCGGTTGTAATAACTGTAAATGGCTAAAATACAATAATTTGATTAATAATATGGAACAAGGAGACGTTTGTAGCACTATAAATAGTAAGAAAAAGAGGTCAGAGTTATCCTTCTTCCGAAAAGTCCAGGAAGGTGAGTTTATAAAATATAATATATACTTTATGAAAATAATATATAAATCTTATGTATTTCATATTTCAATAGTGGAAGGAAGGTGTTAATTTTTTCAAAAGAACACGATATCGAAAGTACAATACATTTTATCATCTGCTGGGGAAAGGGTCTATGATGAGGCGATAGTAGCAATCCTGGTGGTTAGCAATTATCTATGGATGCATATTTAGTAAGTATTGATCTACGTGACGCTATATACTAGACTGTGATAAAGCTGTGAAATTAAAGTTAGTGTAGGATATGTCAGTAGGAACAGAATCGTATTCTTATATTCCTGACTTCACAGTCATTAAAATGTTATCTTCCAGATCAGTGGCATATGGTGCAATTTTATGTGAGGGAAGCAATAATACAATTTTTTTTATGTAAACTACAAATGCATAGAGTAGACATGAACAGCTTGGAGGTGAAGCCACTTTTGTGGACAGTCACCATTATGATGCTACCAAAACATTGGGCCCCCGGTTAGCACATGGACAGTTGATTGTGATGTTGCATCGTTGTTTTAATTAGTAAATGAAGTAATTTCAATATGCCTACATGTACTGCGTATGGCTGCACAAACAGGTTTTCAAAAAAAATCCTGGAATAACTTTTCACAGGTAAATATGCATGTGTTAAATGTACTTATTACCGGTAGATAATGAATAATTTAGCCTAGGTTAGTCGGTTAGATTCGTATTGTTCACGTATTTGTTTGATTAAGAGAAAGGATTAGTGTATTGATATTATTGTAATTAATTTGTATAATCACTAAATCAGACACGCTTTGTAAACTTAGCATTTACGAGCGAAGCTAACCTAACAACCTAAGTTGGAAGTTTGTGTCGCGTGCTATAGAAAATGGGTGTACCGAGGTTTCTCTTCAACCGAATGCACGTATTCGTTTGATGAAGAAAAAGAAATAGTGTATTAATGTTATTGTAATTAATTTTTATAATTACGAAATCAGACTTATGCTTTGCAGACTTGGTAGCTTCATTAACTCGGTCGTGAACTAACTTGGGATAAACTCCAGAACATGGATTGCACCCTTTCCCTCTTACTTCAAAATTCCAACCTTGTACACACAAAATAAATTATTGGCACTGAAAAGTGCCTTTTCGTAAATATAATGATGCGCATTCGACAAACGCAGACAAATCTGCTCTTTTTAGTATTTTAAAACATAATTTGGTAGGTGCAATCCATGTTCTAAAATTTTCCTGCATTTTTATTGGACTAGTAGCAAAATAAGGTCAAACTGTTAACTTCCTTTTTTTATCATTATTGTTTGTTTAACCTTCCAGATTATCTATTAAATACCATACTGGAATTTGAAGAGCTGTCAATTTAAATAACCTGTATATATGTGATTTATCGATGGCAGTTTTGCAATTTTTGCTAAAAATATGTGCCTAGCGAGTCTGTATTACGAAACAAACAAGAAAGTGTGAGTCCTCCAGGAAATTAGGAACATATGGAATTCCTATTACCATAAGATCTTCTATAACGTAATAGCTATTTTGCAATGTTTTGGTAGCAACAAGATGGCGTCAGGTCCATCAAACCGGCTTCACTCCGTCCAATGGTATTAAGATGCTAGTGTCTACTCTATGTTGTATTCTGCGCTCGTTACCTAAATCTATTTGAAGACCAAAGCAATTCCCCTCTCTTTAACGGCAAAATCATCAATGACCTGGACGTAGAAGTCCTCATTACTACGAATGGTTTCCAGTAATTCCTTCTCTACAGAGAGTAATGATAAACTGGACGGTCTATCTTCTGCTTGGGAATTTCTGATGTAAG